>NW_028327175.1:121524345-121857845 GCF_987537825.1 Furipterus horrens
CTTGCTGTGTGACTTCGGCGAAATTGCTGAGCCTCGCTGAGTCCATTTCCACCTCTGTAAAAGGGGAGCCACCTTTCTCATAGGGACATTGTAAAAGTTAAAGCTACTTGTCAATTGTCTGGCATCTCAATATCTTTTCACCTGATGTCACTCATTTTCTTAAAGATTTTATTTACTTTTAGAGAGAGGGGAAGTGAGGGAGAAAGAGGGAGAGAAACATCAATGTGTGGTTGCCTCTCTCACGCCCCCAGCTGGGGTCCTGGAGGGCAACCCAGGCATGTGCCCTGACTGGGAATCAAACAGGCTACCCTTTGGTTCCTAGGCTGATGCTCAGTCCACTGAGCCACACCAACCAGGGCTGACCCCACTTATTTTTATTGACAGTGTCCTAATTTTAGACTTTAAAATCTGGTCCTGGCGGGGTAGCTCAGTTGGTTAAAGCGTTCAACCTGATACACCAAGGTTGAAGGTTCAATCCTCAGTCAGGGCACAAACAAGAATCAACCAAGGAATGTCTCTCTCTCTCAGTCTCTCTCCCTCTCTCTCCCTCTCTCTCAAAAAAAAAAGCTTCGGAGAATATAATGCTAAGTGAAATAAGCCAGTCAGTGAAAGACAAATGCTATATGATCTCACCTATAAGAGGAGTCTAATGAAAAAAATAAACGAACCAACAGAATAGAAGCAGAGGCATGGAAACAAGGAACAGACTGACAGGGACCAGAGGGGAGGGAGGAGGGGGAGGGATAATGGTGGAAAGAAGGGAAGAGACAAGTCAAAGAACATGTATGAATGACCCATGGACATGAACAACAGGGTGGGGATTGACTGTGGGAGCGGGGGGTGGGATGGACAGAGGAGGGCAAAGGGGGAAAATTGGGATGACTGTAATAGAATAGCAATAAAAATGATAACTAAAAAAAAAAACTTAAAAGTCTTCATAATCTGATTTCTTCAACTATTGCATCATTGTCAAAGTGATTTCCTCCCACCCACAGCAGATCTTGTTCCTTTTCTATTTTTAAACCTCCAAAGGCTTCCCACTGAGTACGGGATAAAGCCCAAATGCTTCAGCTGACTGTCAGCACCTTCCAGTGGGTCCTGCCTGTCTTCAGTTGACTCATTCCCAAACATACCTCACTGGGGGCCAAGTACTGCTCCAGGCTCTGAATCTCTAGCAGAGGAGGAAGCAGACAAATTTCCTCCCCTTGTGTTGCTTACATTACACTGGGGGAGGGGGAATCAGAAAATATGTAAAGAAATTATTGTTTTGTGCCTCATCAGTTCTTTCAAGGCTCCACCATAGGATCTGTTCAAGGTTCCTGAACCAGTGCATAGGGTTTCACAGCCCCACACCTTTGCAGATGCTGTTCCCTCTGCCTAGAACAACACCCACCCCCTGTTTCCCTTCTGAGAACTCCTCCCTCCTCCTTCAAACCTCTGCTCAGTTTTGCCTCAGGGAGGTTTTCCTGCCGACTTCAGGAAGAGGTGGCCACTTTGGACACCATGCCTATAATGCTGATCTATCCCTTTACTACAAGGTATTTGAATCTCCACTTCAGTACCTGACTCCCCAATTAGACTGTGAGCACCTGGGTCTGATTCACCTCCATATCCCTAGCACTAGCACTTGGTCTGGGTTTGGGGGCATCCAGTGAGGAATCACTGATTTTATGAATGAATTGAATCCAACTGTATCTACCAATGAAGTGTCGCTATCTGATGCCCTAGTTCTTGTAGCTCTCAGGGAGCCGAGGCACTCAGACCTCCCACTTTCATTCCTGACCTTTGTGGTTCTACACACATGCTTGCATTTTTAGCAGAAAGCTCTGCCACTCTGTACCTATTTGTGCCCATGTTCTCCACCCAGATGTACCTCACCACAGCTGCTGCCCCCTGGGGATTGCTCACACCATGAGGAAGTCACAGAAATTGCTAGGGTCTGTGTCTCTGGGTCCCAAATTTCCCCTCTCACCTTCAACCACACTGAGAGGTCCCAGACACCCCTGATACCAGCCCCTCTTCATGGGGCTTCAAGCTCAGAAGACAGAAGTCTAGGTGTCCCTAATGTTACCAACATTGATTCGAAGGCAGAGTCAGATTGCCTTATTGAGGCTGTTTTCTTGTCTGCCCCTATCTTCTTTGCAGAATCCCAACGTCCAAGTAGAAACCAGCCCCAGGAAAGGCCTCACGTGACACATCTGCCTCCCTCTTTTCAGCTCCTGCCAACACAGAGAAGTGAGCCTTGGCAAGGCCTCTGAACACATCTATGGCCTGTGATGGTCAGACTCACTACTGATGGTATTCTGTTCCTACAATGTGCTCATACATTATGCAGAAGGGTGGACAGTGCCAAGCCAATAGGACAGGTGATATATGCACCCCACTTTGCCAGGGCTCTACTTCTTCCCACATTTGTTGGAGGCTGGGAAAAACTGACTTTATGAAAGCTGGATAATTATGAGATCTTGCTCTACCTACAGTTCAAAGTTGGAGATGTCAGGTATCATCACATGCAGTTTTGCACTGCCCCTGGGAAAGAGAGAAAAGGGATATGTACTCCCAATCATCATGGGGTGGGTGGGAGACCTGAGATGCACAGGAAGCCCAGAAGATGAAAGAAGCCTCAGCAGGCCTGAGCCTGGCTGTGGGAAGGAAACCTGGTAGCTCTGATTTGATCTCATACTTTCAGCCCCTCCTATGGACAGCAGACAATATTTGCCTCCCAGAGTCTAAAAGGTTCAGCAGCCTCCTCATTATGAAAATGAAAGTCCTGTGCTCAGATAATTACCCTGGGGAAATAAGAAGCTAAAGCAAGCACCAGTAGAGGCCTCTCCACAGACTTTGTTTTATTTAATCCTAACAGTAGACCTGAGAGGCAGAAACCATTTTTTTTCCTTAATGAATATCACAATGAGTATTTACACACATCTTATTCCATCATCCCAACAGCTCTATGTAGAGGTACTGCTCTTGTGCCCATTCTGTAGATAAGAACCCCAAGGCTCAGAGGTGTTAAATCACTTGCACGAGTTCTCCTGGCTAGTGAGTGACTGAATTAAGATTTGAGTCTGAGCAGTGGGACTCTGTGTGTATATAACTGAGGTTCAGAGAGGCCTGACACTTGACCAAGGTCACACAACAATAAGGGGGGAAAAAAGCCTGGATCCTTAGTTTTCTGACTCCAACTCACGTGCTGTACCCCTCAGCTTTTTCTGTTGTACAGCTAAAGGATGGGACTGGACTTGTTTGGAACTGTACTTAACCCAGGACCGGTACAATTAAAGCACTAAATAATAAATGTTCTGGCCCGCTGGCCAGGACTCTCCCCGTAGCACTTGTAGGGGGAATCGGACCCTTCCCTGGGTATCATGTGGGAAACAGGCCACTTCTGGCTACTTATTGTTTACTTATTCACAGCCTTCAATGATATCACACCTGCAGTCCTCTGCAGGCTGGGGCTGCGCTACACCCAGGTTCTAAGACGTTGAAAGAGCCAGCATTTGGATGGAGAAGCCTGAAGTAGCAGGAAACAGTAAACTTCAGGCCCAGTGTGAACTGTGTGACAGGTATGTGAGGACAGCCTTTGGGTGAGAGGGCCACCTGGTGAGCCAGGCTAAGGTGGGGCGGGGGTCTTTGCCATGCACCAGGTGAACCTTGGACAGCACTTGGGCAGTGAGCCCCACCCCACGCTGCACCCTGCGGGTACTGCCTTCCAAACATTGGGGCAAGGTGCTGCACTCCTGTGCCAAAACTGGCTGGTCTTGTCTCCCTTCCCCCAGGGATGTTTGGACACGCCTGGAATGCCCAGACAAGGGCCCACAGTGTGTGGAATGCACACCATCTTGGATTTATCTTGGTACACAGATCAGCAAGAAAGCATGCATGCACATGGGAAAGCTATGCTTTCCAATGCTCTTTCAACACTTCTGATTATTCCAGGAGAAAGTCTCGTTTTGCTGCCAGAAGCCTTTTAACACTTCTCTATCCACGCTTATCTTGTCTTTAACAAAGAGAGAGCAGGCTTTTCGTTCAGTATTTGGAGCAGGCGATAGTATCTAGCTAAAATGTTAGAACAAGTTATTTCATCTTATTAATTTTTTTGATATCCTCAATTTACAAGTGATAATGGTTTTCTAGTTTCTATAGTGATAAAAATTTTCCTTTTAAAGTTCATGGTTAAAAAAAGCAAGTAGTCTGGAAATCAGGCTACTAGGTTCAAATCCCAGCTCTACCACTTACTACCTGTGTGACTTTGGACAAGTCAACAACCTCTCTGTGTCTCAATTCTTTCATTTGTAAAGGGAAAGTAATAATGGCATTTCCCTCTTAGATTATTGTGAGGGTTATATTAGTTAATATATGTAAAGGGCATTGATTTGTGACTGACATCTAGCAAATGCTATTATAAATGTTTGTTATTATTAGGTCAAATGGGGGAAAAAAACACAACACACAGAAAACACTTCTTTGGACCAATCCCACCATTTTCCATGTGCGGAAACAAAACTTCAGAAAAGATCATTAAACAGCTGAGCTAGGATCTCGGTAGGTCTCTGGATTCCCAATCCATTTACCAGCCATTTGAATCCTCTATAATTAATGTTAACCTTTCAGCCTTGGTTTATTCATCTGTAGAATGAGATTAATACAATCTCATTGGATGTTGGGATGGTGTGTAAAGACTCAGAAAATGAGTTGGTATGTCTCGAATGCATTCTCAACAGGGGTAATATCACCCTCAAGGGGGCAAAAATTTCTTACTTTTTGATATATAAAGCACAGGTATATGGTATATCTGTCATCAAAATTTCTCAGGGAGTGGCCATTAAGAAACAATGTCTTTTAAAAAGGCTCCTTGGGAGAGCATTAACAACAGCAACAAAAAAGTTAAGAAACCAAGGTTTTTCCAACTTGAGCCATTACTCACAGTGGGTTGTGAAACAGACTTAATAGGATATGACCAGCATTTTGAGAGATTACGCTGATATAGAAATTGTCACAGTGTACTGCACATAAGGATCAATAAGTATTAAATGCTACAATGTACTGCACATAAGGATTAATAAGTATTAAATGCCACAGCGTACTGCAAATAAGGATCGATAAGTATTAAATGCCACAGTGTACTGCACATAAGAATTATTAAGTATTAAATGCCACAGTGTACTGCACATAAGGATCAATAAGTATTGTAAGAAAGTTTGGGTTCAGTTTGGGCATGTGTATGCATGTGCTGAGTTAGGAAATAAAATGTGTCTCTTGTGGGTTACTGTAAAAGAAATTAAAAACCATTGCTCTAAACAAGTATTTTTCTTTTTCTCCCCTGATCCTCTGTCTCTCAGACAAGACCATGCAGCCTTGGGCTGTTACAAGAAATTAATAACGAAAGAAGGAAACATAGGTGAGAGTCCAGATTCCAATGCAACGGGGGCCTGACCTTTACCAGTCATGGCCCAGGATTCTTTCCTTCCTTATTCTATATTCCAGGGTAAGCCACAGGGACAAGGAGAGGAAACTGTCTCCCACTGTACTGCACGCTTTCTTCCTGTCCTCTCTTCTTCCAACTTAAAATCAGCAGTCATGTTGACCTTCATCTGAGTCCTAGCTCTGCCATTTACTATGCGATGTGGGGCAAGTCATTTCACTTTCCTGAACCTCAGTTTTCTCAGCTGAAAAATGGGGAGATTATTTGTAAGATTGTAATGATCCGTAAATGAGAGAATGTATATCAAGCATTTTGGTATTTCAGTGCCTTATATACTACAGGTGCTCATAATAGTAGCTAAAAGGCCCAGAATCCTGTGCAAAGTAGTTCATACACACTATTTCTATTTAATCCTTGCAATGAGCCTGAATAGGAGCTGGGAAGATAACAGAGCAGATTCCAGACAGCATGCCTGGTTTCAAACCTCAGTTCAGTATCTTTTCATATGTTTAAGTGTCATTTATATTTTTTTGTGACTGCATGGATTCCCTTTCAAAAACCTTTGCATATAATCCCACATAATGACTTCTGCTTACACCATATTGACCAGACCTCTAACTGCAAGGGAGGCTGGGAAATATTGTTTCTTAAAATAGGCACATTTTAGTTCCCAACAAACTAAGGAAGATGATGAGATTGGATACTGGTTAGGCAACCAGAGGCCTCATCTTCAACAATCTTATTTTAACCTTTAATTTCATTTTCGGAGGACTATCCAGAAGGGGGAAAATGGAAAAGCTAAGGAAGCAAGAACTATTAACAGAGATAAGCTCTGAAAATGTGACTGACATGTCTAAACTATATTCAATGATGCTTTGTTTCTTTTTCTTTAACTTTTCAGCCCCTATAGAAAAATTAACTTATGAGTTTTCTATATCTGCTCACATTATTTGACCAATACATTCTCTATGCATTGGTGGAATAGCAAAAATAATGATGGGGGGAAAAATCCCTGTCTCATTCACTCCCTGAGAGTTTGACCATGGACAAGGCACCAAACAGCTCCATGCCTGTTTCTATTTTCTCATCTGTAAAATGGGCACAGTAATTATCTTTACCCACAATGTGGTTTTGAGGAAATGACTTAATGTTTTTAAAACCTTAGAGCAGTGTCTGGCCCATAGTAAATGCTATATAAGGAGCACTTAACGAGCTCGTATTATTTTCCCAACTTCACAAATGAAGACTTGAGACTCACAGAGACTGGCCCACCAGCATTCAGGGAATGGAAAAGCGTAGCTTTGTTTACCGTTTTTAAAATTCCAGCTGAATTTAAATAAAGTGCAAAATTTTTAAGAGTATTCCTTGAGAACGTTTAACATATGTAAGCACCAGTGATCGGCAGCCGTCCGTCTCGAGAGACGATGGTATAGCTTCTTAAGAGTCTATCTGCACTGCCGAGAATGGCTGTGCAGTCCGACTCGGGAGTGACACGGTATCTGTCTCCTCCCGTGTTGAATCGACATCTTGCGATGACGCTGGAGTGTCCTCTCCAGTGAAGCTGAAGCTACAGAGCCTGGGCGGGGTGATATGGAGGGTCTGCTGTTGCCCATGCAGCAGACCCCCCCTCTCTTCGCAGCTGAAGGGTCCAAGGGAAAGACGGAGTCAATACAGCTTGGCTTCAGGTGCGCCGCAGGAGTTGCCGGTGTTGACTACAACGTCAAACCGCCTTAGGGACTCCGG
This sequence comes from Furipterus horrens, assembly GCF_987537825.1. Classification (NCBI taxonomy): domain Eukaryota; kingdom Metazoa; phylum Chordata; class Mammalia; order Chiroptera; family Furipteridae; genus Furipterus; species Furipterus horrens. Next base: position 121,531,514 of record NW_028327175.1, read on the forward strand.
CTCCGTATTTTCTGTCGGGGTTTACTCCCTTAGCCTTTCCCCTGAAGAGGTATGCCGCAAGGCAGCGGAGGTTTTTTGGAATCAGAGTTTTCCTTCTCTGATGTGCCCTGACTGGAAGATCGAACCAGCGACACTTAGCTCGCAGGCCGACGCTCAATCCACTGAGCCAAACCAGCCAGGGGGATAAGCACCAGTGATCAATATAAGGATATTCCTTTATTTGGGGCTCAGTAGGCCCCCTGGAATCTCCTCAGTCAACACCTTCCTCCAACTTAAAAACTGTGATTTTTCACGTAAGATATTTTTGAACTTCATCCAAATGGAGCCATATAGAATGTTTCTTTTATTACCCACAGAGTCTGAATTTGAAACCCAGGTGGTCCCCCGCTAGAAACTGCAGTCTAAACTAGTATCCTATACTGTCTTTCAAAGCAACAACTACTTACGCTGTTCTTATTTTGCCGTCCCTCCTCCTCCTTTCTCCTCTTTCAGCTCCGCCCCTGAAACGCGCTGTCCATCAAGCCATCAACAAATTCTAATTGGCCAATTCTGCAAGAGAAGGCCCCACCCCTCACCTCCGCCAGAGCAGGCATCTTCTCCAGGAAGCATATGATAGGGCACATGTGTTAAGAGGTGGGCTAATGGGAGCATGATATATTCCAAACTCTCCATCAGTCCACCAATGGGAGAGTGATGTTCCTTCCTTCTCCAACTGCCTCAGCAGAGCTGCCTCGCCCTCGTGCCTTTGCAGTTTGACACTTTCCTTCTATCCTGACTAGGTCCCCTCAAAGATTCTTAAGGAGTGCAGGATGGCAGGCTCCCTACACCCCTTTTGGGACTTCCCCACTCCTCCCTTCCCTGGAGTGGATAGGAGGGGAGGCTTTTCCAGACAAAAATAACATTTATGTAAATATGTTTGGGGCTTCAATTTTTTTTTTTACATGGGATAATGTTTGTTAGGTTTTTCTTTTAAAAGAAATATTACTTTCAAATTTCAAATCTTTACAATTTGAACACCCCCTCAACGTTTTTTCAAGTTCTGGGTGCTGATGAGAGTTAGTCTCCTTCTCTAGTCTCCACCTTACCCCTCAGAGGTGAGGACCTAGGAAAAGGGAGAGTTGCCATGAAGAGCTTGGGCGGGGGGCAAGGGATGGAATGACCTCGATTAAGTTAAGGGAAGACTAGCACATCATCAGAGATGAAGGAGAAAGAGAAGGAATTTTAAGGTGTAATATGGACTAGGAGGTGTAGACCAGCTTCAGGGATTAGAGGAAAAAATGAATTTAAAAAATGAAATTATTGGAATTGGGTTGATTAAAAAATAGGATGTCCCCCTGCCTTGAACGATGGATATTTAAGTACAACAAGGATCCCGAAGAGATTAGAGAAGAGCTATGCTTGGTGGCTTTTGATGGTTACAGATGGATGGATCCTATGGGCCAGTGAGCTTTTGTTATGAATGGGGTCTCCGAGTCTGAAGACACTGAGCTAAGGTGTTCTCATGGCCATCTTTTCTCACCTCTCTACCGCAGACAGGCATGACCCTGCTCTTTGTAGTGGGCTGCATCTTCTTCCCGTTGATCTTTGCTATCCTCTGCTGGTGTCTGCAGAACCACTCCAACCTGAAGATGGAGAGACCAGAAGCTGTTCTGGTGGCATCCAAGTAAGAGGACAGGGTGAGGGCATCCTTCCTGGGGTCAGGGCCAATGGAGCTGATCTTCTACTTTCAGGAAGAATTAGTGGTGAGAGTAGCAGCAGTGTGTGTGTGTGTGTGTGTGTGTGTGTGTGTGTGTGGCAGCTGGGGGGAGATTCAATAGTCAAAAGACATTGGCTGTGGAATATTTTGCAAGTCACTTAGCATCTCTGAACTTTGGAACCTTCATCTGTAAATTAACTTTAGTAAGAATACCCACCTTCCATTCCTTATGGAGATGTTGTGTGAAGGTCAGATGAATTCATGTTTATAAAGTAAGGGTTACAACCTCCTGCAAGTAACACAAGGGACTTTGTTGGGACTTCATGAGTTGGAGGACTCATATTCATCCTATTAAATGTGGGGAGAAACTGCTCAGCTCCAACCAAACATTTTGGAGTTAGGATGTGGGCCCAGCGTTGTTCGACCTGATCCGTTCTTTCTTTCTTCTACAATTTTTTTATTGTTGTTCTATTACAGTTGTCCCATTTCCCCCCCATTGCTCTCCCCTGTCCGCCCATCCCCCTGATTCTTTCTTAAAGAACTTGAACTTTTAGGTGAAATCTCTTAATTTTCAAACACTGACAAATAACTTAGAATCTAAGAAATTACAATATAGGCATCACCATACTGCCCAAACAAAACATGTTTGTAAGCTGGATTGGGCCCTTGTGCTGCAAATTTATGACCTATTTGACAAAGCTTAATATACATGTGAACTATCATCAGATATTCGGTAGGAGAGGGAGAGGGCAGCAGGGTGGAATTTCCCTGGGTGCCCGGGTGAGTTCCTGAAAGACAGAAAACTGTCTTCCTACTTTGACCCACATCACCCAAAGTGAAGCCGCAACTCCTCAACTAGGTCTGTGGTCCTCAATTAAGCAGTCATGGTTGCCTGCCATTGCCCATCCTCCCCAACCCTGTACCTTTTGGTAACTTTGCTTTTACCTCTGGAGTTATGCAAACATGGGTTTAAAATCCAGCTTTGCCAATTCTCAGAGCTGTTTTATCTTGGGCAAGTTTTTTGTCTTGTTTTTTTAAATCTCTAAGTCTCACTTTCTTATCTGTAAAACAAGGATACTACCATCTGGGAAGATGAAATAAGAATGAATATAAATCACCTTGTCCTGTACTGAGCACAGAGTGAACACTCAGGAAGTTGGGGACCCTTTAAGTGAAGCCCTGAGGTCAGGAAGCTAGGTCCACTATTATCTCTAAAATTGTCCCTAACTCCTGCCCAAGGCCAGAGACCTCTTAGGGTCTGTTCCCACAGATTGCCACTAGAGGACAGCGTGCAATTGCAAATCTCAGCTCTTTGACTCTTAGGGAGAGGAGATGGAATGGGCTTTCAACAGGAAAAGGCAAATTGTAGGGTTACTTATTGAGGAGAATCTTAGGGCAGGCCTGGAAACCAAACGTTTAGGTAGCAGGTTCCCATCATGCAGAAGTCCACAGGGCTGTTGGGCTCAGGATGGGAAGGCTGCACGAAAGAAAGAGAAGCAGCACCAAGGCCGAGGCCAGTCTGGATGTGGCCGCAGCGTGACCCTGGCCAAGTGGCTAGGCCTTGGTTTCCCTATGGTTGAATGAAAGGCTTGAACCAGCCAATCCCAGTTCTTTTCCCATTCAGAAACTTCCTGTTCTGTGAAGTCACAGAGGAAGGGGCATAATAAACCTGGGAAAAAAAAGAGCAGACTAGTGCTTAAGGGAGGTCAGGAGAGGCCAGGAAGCTGAAGGGTGGGGCCGGAGCATCCTGGGGTCTGAGGTGGGTTTTCTGAGAGGCAGCATTTCCCCACCCTCTTCAAACCCTGCAGCCATGTTGACACCTAGTGTAAAAGGGTTCCTGCCTCTTGTTAAACATGTGTCATTGGGGAGGGTCCCTGAAGGCGTGGGGAGCATTTGTTGACCTGTAAAAAGGGGACAAGTGTTCTTACCTCAGTGATGCTACAATAATTAGACAGAAATCATGGGACAGTTTGAAGCGGAGTCAGGACCTAGAAGCACAGCATATATATATCTAGAGTTTTCCTCCCTTCCATTGGTGTGCAGGCCATGGGCACCCCTGAGTCTGAAGGACACTGTGTTGAAGTGTTTTTATTCCTGTCCATTCCTTAAACTCATCCTTCAGAGGCAGCAAGATGCACCACTTTCTCTGCTCCCTTCCCCAGGGAATCCTCTATCCGCTGCTGCAGTGGGCTCCCCTAAGCCGCAGTGAGACCCCCAACAAGGCGACTGAGGGACATGTGTGGGAAGCTCTGACAGAAGGGGAAATGGCAGGCATTTGCAAAATGTTGCTGGGAAACAGGGTCAGGCCCACCTCGGGGCTCAGAGTCCCCTCTCAGCTGGCCAAGGAGTTTGGGCCACCTTCCTCCACAAGAGGAGAGCCTCTCCTCCAGCAGCCCCCCACCCTGTGCAGCAGCTACTGTCTCTTTAAGGGCCTCCCCCCCCCCCCCTTTCTCTGCTCCCCTCCTCTCTGTCGCAGCCGCTGCCGTGGCTCAGAGCTGCATGGGGAGCCGCCACTGCAGGTCCGGTTTCTCGGTGTCTGGTCGGTGTCATCATTTCCCCACCCCTCCCCCGCCCTACCCGAGCTGGTGACTTACCCTACCCCTCCCCCGCCCCGCCGAGGGGGCAGGGGGCTGGGCACGAACTCTTTATAATACCCCATGCAGCGTCAGTGCGGGGCAGCGGGGACCGTGGCAGCAGCTCGAGGCAGGAGCGCATTGCTGACCGCCGACCACTTTCCCGGCTGCTCCTCTGCCTCCCGCCCGCGCTCCCTACCTTTCAGGGCTGGCACCACAGTCCCACCCCACACCCCCACCCCCATCCCCACCCCGCCTCCTCGGGCCCCCCCAGCCTCTCCGTAAGCAATCCCACCCCCCCCCCCCGCGCCCCACCAGCCTTGTCTCTCCCTCCCCTCCCCCACCCGCATCTTCCTCCTCCTCCAGTACCCTCTCCTTCTCTGTCCTCTTACCATGTCCTCCCCTCCTCATCTTTTTCCCTCCCCGCGGCTGGCGTTCTCCTGCTCCCTTTCTCAGATCCACCCTTTCCCTGGCCTCTCCCCTTTTCTCAGCTAATCTAACTCCCTTTCCCCTTCCTCTGGTCTGACTCCCCTGACCCATCCCTTCCTGCCCTCTCCTCTTTGTGCCCCTTTCTCTTTCTCTCTCTGCTTCTCTGTCTTTGCATTTTTTCTCCACCTCGAACTCCTTTCAGCTCAGCCTCCCTGCCCAGGCCTGAGCCAACATGCTGACCCCAATGGTGGCTGGGGGGGTGGTGTTCCCCGGACTCTTCCTCCTCTCCAAGAACACACTCCAGCGGTTGCCCCAGCTGCGCTGGGAGGAGGCCGACGCAGTCATTGTTTCAGCCAGGTAAACTGCACCCCTTCCCCTCAGCCCTTCTCCCCTTCTCAGGCTTTATGGGGTTGAGTGGGACCCAGTACTTCCTTGAACCCTTGACCTGGTGGGATCTGGGGATTCCTGAAGTGGTCAGTAGGCTTTACCTCCAAGCTTCCTTTCCTCCTCACTACCCTTACTATCTGTCCCAGGAGACCTCATCCAAACCCAACCAGCTGGTCTACTCGCATTCAGATTGCTTTTCTTTCCTTTCCTCATTCACCGTCCCACCCTCCAAAACAGGATCAGCATGTGATGAAACATTCCTACAAAATATTAGGGAACAAGGCAAGAAGCAGAGAGCTGTGTATTATTTAGTGCATGTGTTTGGGAGGACGAGGGACCGAGGAGCGAAAGTTGGAACTCTGTACAACCCTGGAATGAGGGCCAGAGTTGGAGAGGGGAGCATGGTGGCAGTTAAGGAGACAGTGCAAAGGTGGCCAAGGGAAATTCGGGGTCACTGAGGTACTAGTTGATGAGAAGTATTGTGACTGGGCATCTGAGAAGTGCAAGAATAGGCCCAGGGCTTCCCCGTGCCATCCTGTGCTGTCCCCACTCTGTCCCTCCCAAGGAAGGGGTGTTGGTAACAGCCACACATTTTCAGCATTGCTTCACCTCAGAGTGACCTCCCTGGTGTCTTCCTGGGAGGAAGACAACCCAGTGCCCACAACTGAGGGAAGGAACCTGGCAGCGAGGAGTGGGGTGAACTGTGGAGTGGCAGCTGGGCAAGTCCAGGAGCAAAGATGGGTGGGGAGTGGCCTGAGAAGTGACCAAGTCAAAAGCCTGGTAACTGGACAGTAAAGAGGAGAAACCAAGGGGTGTGTCGACTTTCCCTACTGCTGTCCCCTCTTCCTCCTAGGCTTGTGTCCTCTGTCCAAGCCGTCATGGCTTCCACAGCTGGCTACATCGTCTCCACCTCCTGCAAGCACGTCATCGATGACCAGTAAGTGCCATGAGACCCCCTTTGCTCACGTTGCGGCAGCTTAGGTATGTGTGGGCCCTGAGATTTTCTAGAGGACTCTTTCAGTGTCCGCAAGCCCTTCACTTGAACCTGAGAAAGTTAACTGCAATAGCTGCAACTCCACACCCAGGGATAAATTTATCTGTGTCCTGTCCTTAAAGGTCAGAACCAGCAGGAGAAGGAGCAGGGATCAAACAGAATTCTCAAAGCAGCTTTTGGGCTTCCCTGCCACTTGCATCCTAGGATCTGAATGTTGTTTCTTCCTCTACCTCCTATCCTTAAACCCTTCAGACCCCATTTCCAACCAGCAGCTAACTGGAGTGCCTTCTTCCTCATTTCCGGCTCACCTCTCACATCCTCCCTGAACTCGGGGATCCAGGCCCCAGTTCTATGAACGAGGGAGATGAGAGAAAAAAAGATGGCATGAACAAGGCCACTAGCGTGTAGTGTGTGTGTGTGCGCGCACGCGCGCGCGCGCGTCTGCAGAGGTCAAAATTTGGCACTGGCAGCCGCTGCAGTGCCCGGTGCGTGCCAAAAAAGCCCTGAGGAAGGAAGGAGAGGGGCTCTGTCCATGGTGCTGACAGACCAGTTCTAGGTGGCCCACAGGCTGACTAGAGTTGCCTGTAAGGATGCTGATGACTCCTCATGCTTCACTTCTGACCCTGCTCCCCTTCTATGGTGGCTGTTGAGCCCCAGGGACATGGTCTGGATGAGCCTGACCTAGAGCCCCCCACCCCTTCCCCTGCAGATGAGTTCCCAGGCAGCTCCAAGGGGGAGTTGAGTTGTGTATGTTTAATACTTAGAGCAGTTCTGGCTCACATAAAGTGGATACTTAACTCTTTCTTCAGACTCCACCCCTGTGACTTGGCTTCCTCTTGCCCTCTCCTCCTCTTCTCCATTCCAAGGCCTAAAATGAGCCTGGATCCCCACACATTACCTCCTTTTGCCTTCTTACAGAGGTCACCTTCCAAGTCTTACTACTCCTTCCCCACCCCAGCTCTGTTCTTTTCCCTCCCCCTTTTAATCCTCAGGTAGGTGAGTAGGATCAGGGTTAATCCAGGGGCAACAGCTGTTCCTACTTCGGAGGACCTAATTGCTCAGAGAATGGGTTTGGGTTTAAATCTTCATGTTGCTGTCTAGGAACTGGTGAATGGTCCTGGTCACCCTATAAGCCAGTGGTCCCACTTCCTACAATGTCTGCTACAGCCAGTTCTCCTGGCCATTCCCTGCTCTAACTTCTTGTGGGCTGTTGGACCCCTTTCCACTTTGCTGCTCTTTGTCTCTCTAAGCTGCTCCTTCTCTCTCTCCCTCGTGGTTGCACTCTCCAACATAAGTCTCAGCTTCTCTTTTCCTGAAATCACCCCTGCCAGTGTGAGCTGCCTGTTCTCTTTCAGGCCAGCCTCCCCCAGGGCTTTCATTCTGCTCCCAGCTCGACCCCCAATCTATGCCCATCTACTTCCAGGTCTCACTCACTTCTTCAGCAGCTCCTTACATTTGGGCTCAGTTCTTTTTCTGTGTTTCTTTCTGGCTGACTTTGCTTCTGTCCCTCCACCTAGCTGGGCCAGTTCCCCTGGCCCTGCCCCTTTGACCTCCCACCCTCACCTCAGATCTGTCACAGCACTATAGGATTTAAGAGAAAGTGCTCAATGTACTGACTCAAGCAGAAAAATGCAATGTTGCATATTCATGCACTTTTCATTTTTGTTTACTCTCAAAGTACATAGAACTTTCCCTGCTCTTGGTTGCTTTTGCTCAGCGTTTTCTCCATAATGCTTGGCTGTACCTGAAAAAAACAAGAGATTGGACCACATTCAGGAAGAACGGGTAGCACAGACAGCACCAGCTTCCCAACAGGGCCTAACTGTGACACTTGTCTCAAATCTTCCAGGGGACAGCAGGGCTGAGAGCGAGGGTGATGGAGCCAGATTTCTCATGTTTATTCCTTGGCCAGGTTACCTAGCCTCTCAGTTTCCTCATCTGTAAAATGGAGGTGATAATCATACCTATTTTTTAAAGGATTTTTGTGGGGGAGTAAACAAGTTTATGCATAGAAAAGATTTAGACTATTAGAATAGCACCTGCATGTAATAACTAGACAATGTTAGCCAATACGGTCCCTTTCCATCACTCTCAGCCCTTCTGCTGTTATTTGTCCTGACCTCAGCTGTCTTTCACATCGTGCCTGAGCTTGTTTTCTCACTCTATCTCTGCCCTTTAGTCTGTGCTGCCTTTTTATCTCTTTTCCTTTTTTCTCCCACCATATTGTGAAGAGGGAGAGGGAGAGGGGGAGGGGGAGAGAGAGAGAGAGAGACTGAGGAAGAAGAAGAAGAAGAAGGATGATGATGATGATTGTGGTGGGGAGGAAGGGGAAAAGGGGGAGAGGAGGAGAAGGAGGAGGAGGAGGGAGAATAGAATGAATGAATGAATGAATATGAAAACTGGGTGGGTTTTGAAGTCAGTCTGGGTTTGAATCCCATCACTACTACTTACCAGCTATGTGATTGTGTGACTTTGAGCAAGTTTCTCACCCCCTAACCTGGGGTTTCATTATGTAATTTTAGAGTCCTAACAGCTCCAGGTTGCTGTGAATAGCACTTGAGATCTGATGCACATCATGCGTCCAGCATGAACCCCAGCACCTGGCAGCTGCTCTGTCCATTTCCTTCCTTCCTGACCACCTCTTTCTCTCCCCGCCCCTTTTTGCCCAACAGACACTGGCTTTCCTCTGCCTACACACAGTTTGCAGTGCCCTACTTCATCTATGACATCTACGCCATGTTTCTCTGTCACTGGCACAAGCACCAGGTCAAGGGGCACGGAGGGGACGAAGGAGGGGCCAGGGCCCCAGACAGCACCTGGGCTGTGGCGCGTGGCTACCTGCACAAGGAGTTCCTCATGGTGCTCCACCATGCAGTCATGGTGCTTGTGTGCTTCCCGCTGTCGGTGGTGAGTCAGGGTGCTGGCAGCCAGGGCCCCCATGCCCTGCTCATGCCAGTACTGTAAGGACCTTGGTGAGCGGGGGTCCTGGTTCCAGCAGCAGAGCAGGCCTAGGGTGGAGGGTCCCCACGGAGGGTTTATGAGCACCAGACAGCAAGAGGGTCTGGGGTCAGCCTTGCCTGGCCAGGCCTACCTAGCTGTGATGCTTTGGAGCTGCTGTCGCATGTTTCTGAGTCTCGGTTTCCTCATATGTAATATACTGTATACAGTCTTACCTACAAGATTGTTAGATACAGCGAGGTCATGTCCAGACCATCAGGATTCAGCATCTCCAAGAGTGACGGAGGGAAGAGCAGGAGAGCAGGGGAGCAGGTGCTACCCTGGAATCCAGGGTGAGACGAGGGTGTTTCCTCCCTCTCCTCTCAGGTGTGGCGGCAGGGCAAGGGAGATTTCTTTCTAGGCTGTTTGCTGATGGCAGAGGTCAGCACACCCTTTGTCTGCCTTGGGAAGATCCTTATCCAGGTGAGAGAGTACCTGAGGGTATATGAGCCTGACGGGAGGGCACAGGAAGAGCAGACACTTTCAGGGACCTTTAGGGATTCTTTAAAGGACAGGCGAAGTGTCAGGTCTAGGAGCGACCATAGGACAGGACAGACGGGAGGCGGTTTCCAGGGCCTTTAGCCGGGCACTGTCGGAAGAGGGGAAAGCCTGGAGAGGGGCAGAGGAGGCGGGGCCCAGAGATGATCGGGGGCGTGGTCAGAGAGCGGAGGCACGCCCCCCGCCCCCCTCACCTGTCCCTGCTTTCTGCCGCGCCCCCACCGCAGTACAAGCAGCAGCACACACTGCTGCACAAGGTGAACGGGGCCCTGATGCTGCTCAGCTTCCTCTGCTGCCGGGTGCTGCTCTTCCCCTACCTGTACTGGGCCTACGGGCGGCATGCGGGCCTGCCGCTGCTCGCCGTACCCCTCGCCATCCCCGCCCACGTCAACCTGGGCGCCGCGCTGCTGCTCGCCCCCCAGCTCTACTGGTTCTTCCTCATCTGCCGCGGGGCCTGCCGCCTCTTTCGGCCCCGGAGCTCCCCACCGCCCTCTCCCTGTCAGACCCAGGACTGAGGGTGGAGCCAGGGGATTCTCCCCACCCCTATTCCTACGGGGACAGGGCTCTGGGGCTGCTGGATGGGAGCGGGGAGCCAGTGTCCTGACAGCCCTATGACTGACAAATGGACTCCGAAGGAGTGGGCACAGGTCCCCTCAGGGGCTAAGGGGCCAGGACCAGGTGAGGTGGAAGGCAGGGAGAGAAGGCCTCTTCTCCCCAAGGTGCGGGAGCTGAGGTCCGCAAATCCCTTCCTGCATACTCCCTTCTCTGATCATAACCCTGGGGCCCTGGAGTGTGAAGGGCAGAGGAAGGGCACCACTTCCCATCCACTTAAGGCTTGAGGGCTGTGGGGAGACTGATGGAGACTCAAGGGGACCAGGAGTCAAAGAATGTGGGGGAGGCCCTTTTGCCAAGGCCATCCCATACCCCCTGCTGCAAACTCCTTTCAGCTCCCTGACATCTGGGAGGGAAGAGACACCCTAACTAACCCCCATGGGCCTTGCTCAGGGCTGGTTGCCCCCATAGCTCCTCTCCAGGGGAGACCAGCCTGAGGAATGTTATTTATTTTATTTATTCGCCCAAATTCAAACTAGTTTGTTGGGGTGGGGGGAGGGAGATAGCTGCTATCCCCAGCCTTCCTAGTGCTGAGCAATCCCTGGGGCCAGTGAGGGGCACCCAGCTCCTTCCCCCTTAGGCTGCACATCTTGCCCTCAGGCCATGGCATGTCCCTGGTGCTACAAACCTCTTCAGGCTTCCTCCGGTCTGGGGTCAGGGGGACCCTGGGAGGTGCTTTACAGACTGCTAATAAAGACGATCTGCGTGAACGCCACCATGACACTCTTAGCCCAGTTCTTTGGGGCTGGGTGTGGGGTGAGAGGCTGAAGATGGAAATCAAGAATGACCACAGGACAGGGCAAGACCTCCTGGTTGGTCACTGAGCAGTCAGGGAAGGAAAGAGCAAGGGTTTTTATTCATCAGCAGGGGAGGAGGGTGGGTCTGGACATTCAGGGTGACGTCCAGGGTCCTTGTCTGGCTCTTTAGGCCCCTTTCTGGAAGCTCCTATAGGATATGGAGATCAGATGTGGGCAGCCACCTCTGGGTCCTTTAACTTCTCCCAAGGTAGGCTGAGGTGGATGGGGCTGGGGCTAGGGGTGGGGTGGGGGCAGGCCTTACATGTGTGTGCAGAACTGGAAAAGGAGGAAGAAGAAGGCCACTACCAGAGAGCCTACCAGGATATGATGGAAGAACCTGGAGTTGGAATCTGCTGGACAAAGAAGGGGGAAATGGGGACCCTGGACTCAACTCCAAGGTCAGCTCTCCTCCAGGCACTGGCAAGGAGGGGACCCCTTCTCAAGCTGCTTCATACCTGAGTTAGCAAAGATGATAGGTTTCTCTCCAATAAACTGGGCCAGAGCCAGGAGCCTGGCTTGGTCTGAGTCTGGGTAATCAAAGAAGTCAGGTCTGTCTGCGAAGAGTGGAATCTCTGCTCTCAGGGCCAGCATCTTGGCACTCTCTGGGCAGGGTGCTGGGGACCCAGAGCAAAGTCTATGACAAGAGCCAGCCAGATCCGGGGTCCCCACCCCAAAAGGCAGAGGTATTCAGGGCTCTGCCAAGCCATACAGCCTTAGTGTGGCTACAAAGGGGCTTGATTTTTTCCCCAGGAACTTCTCAAAGATCATTTGAGCTCTCCACAAGAAGGCCCATGCTGGACAGAATGGGTAGGAGAGAAGTGTGGAGAGCAGAAAAAGGCTGAAGTTTGGCCTCCCAGTCCCTAAGAGAGCATTGACCCTTTCCCCCCACGCTTTCCTCTTTCCCACTGCTCTTAGGACCACTTCTCACCTGTTTCTACGGCCCCCAGCCCAACCAGCCACACCCACACCCTTGCCCACTGCCACATGACCCCTGATTCCTCTACTCCTGTGACAGGGGCAGTGGCTCTATGATATCACAGCCTGGAGCCATTGTGATCACACACTCTGGGGTGAGGGGAGAGAGAAAGTGCTGAAACTTGGAACCCTTCCACCAACCACCCCAGAATCAGAAAGAAAGAAGCTGGGACCCACAGAGCCTTCCACCCTTTGGAATAAATGGTGTGGCAGCCCCAGAATTTAGAAACAGGAGGGATTTGGTGGGGCTAAGGAAACTTGCATTTGTATAGAAGGCACAGATTTTTTTTTTTTTTTGTATAGAAGAGGCAGCAAGGTGAACACCTTCAGTTATCCCTTTGAGCAACCACAGGAGCATATTGAGCACTTTTTACTATGCCAAGTACTTTGCACAGATTGACTCGCCTGACCATCACAACCCTGTGAAGTAGGTGCTTCTGCCCTCACTACACGGAAGAGGGAAACCAGACACAGATGGGCAAAGTAATGTGAGCTATGCATACTCCCCAAGGGTGTTTGCTTTCCTTCCTGAGGCTCCCCCTGGCCTTGTGTCCCCGAATTCAGGAGCACAGGCATTTCCCCCATCTCAAAACCTTTTTACTTGGTGCTCAGCCAAGGATGATCCTGGTGTTAGGAACCAGGAGACATAATAGGCTTTTCCCACTAGGTGGCAGCAGTGTCCATACCGGGCTGCATGCTTGTTTTCCCTCTTCTCCCAGGAAGACACAGCTCCCCAACTCCGGGCCCTTCACCACCCTCTTCCCACAGGTTGCATCAGGTGCTTCAGGGGAATGTCAGGCATCGGGGGTGTGAGAGGAAGCCCCCTGGTCCGTCTCTCAAGGCAGCTTTCCCAGTCATGCACAGAGATTTTGCAGACCCTCCTCTCTGGGTGGTCTCCCCCAGGGGCCCTTCCATTCCCCTTTTCTAGTTCCCTGTTTTCTCTTATTTGTTACTTCCCAACAGCCGCTTTCACTCCTGCAGGCACGTGTCCGCTTCAAAGATTTAGTTCCCCTCTGATTGGCAGGTAGGATTGTCTGTCACAGATGTGTCCCACCCTGCCCAAGCCCAAGGACACTTCAGGGTCTCCTTGGTTTTATTACACAGATGCGTGTTCATGTGTGAGGTCCTCTGCCCTATGGATGGAAGCTCTCTCCTCCTCTGGATCCCCACCCTTCATCTTTCCTGACCTCATGGACTGCCCACTGCAACACTGGGAGGCCCTTGCCATCTTCTGCTTCCTTAATAAGAAAAAGCCCAGGGAGGAAAGGGGGAAAGAGGAGGGAAAGTAACACCTTGGGGGCTTTTTGTGGGACTGGCTCATGTGGGCCTCTTCTCCCTACACTTATCTCTTCTAAGAAAGAGGAAGTGAGTTATCCGAAGTCACAGGCATGTAAGGGGCAGCAGGGATGCAACCTGGTTCCTGGCTCTGGGCCAGGGCCTTGGCCCCACGAGCAGCTTCTCCTGAGGGTTAGCTAAGAGAAAAGGGAGGGGTTCAGAGCCTTTGGCCTTTGGAGTGGATTTTGCAGTTTCCTCAAGTGCCTCAAAAGAATGCAGTTGTCCTCTCTACTGGAAAAGACCTTTTGACTCAAGCAGTGAATTAGCCATTCATTTACTCATCCAATTATTAAACAAATGTATTGAGCTCCTACTATGTGCTGGGCTCCACACGTGGCTTAGATGGAAATCACCAGGGCTTGTTCTCTGCCCCCAGGGTACACAGGGGAGAGAACACGTGGGTGCACATCATTAAAGTACAGACAGACAACCCCTCAGGGGCTGGCTACACTTGCTGTCTCTGCTTCTTCGTGCTAAATATAGTTTTCAACCCCTTCAGACCTGACTTTGTCCCCACCACTTCACTGAAGCCACTTTTGCCAGGTCCACCAATGACCTCACAGATTGTCAAACCTAATGATTACTTCTCTGTTCATTCTGCCTGTCTCTCCGTATCCTGAACCTGCCTCCAGGCTCCGAAGCCACACTCACTGATTTTCGGGACTCTTCCTTCTCTAACCAGCTCAGCCTTGGACCTTCTCTTTTCTATCTATACTCTCGCTCCCTAGATGATCTCATCCAGTCTCATGGCTTTAAATACCATCTATATGCTGATGACTCACAAATGTATATTTCCAGCCCAGCCCTCTCCTCTGAGCTCCAGATTCCACTATCCAACTCCTGCTTCACGCCTCTGTGTGTTCAAAAACATCTCGGACTCAATAGACCCCAAATGGAGTTCTTGATTCTCCTACCCCAAACCTCTTCCTTCCCATCGCTGCAAATGGTTTCATGGTTCCTCTAGATACACAAAAGCCCAGGAATCATGAGTTCCCCCTGTCTCTCTTCTGACAAACCCATGAGCAAGACCTGCCGGCTCAATTTCCAACATAAATCTCTAATTCATCCACTCCCTATCCACTCCTGTTCTGCCCCACCCTTGCTTAAACCTAGCCCATGTCTCACCCAGCTAATTGTAACAGCCTGTGGACTTGTTGATCTCTCTCTGCTCATTCTTCCCCCAGCGAGGACAAGCCAGAAAATGCACACCCACTACTTAAAGTCCTCCAATGGCTTCCTGTGGCTCCTGTGTGAATTTGGAACTTCTTACCCTGACCTGCAAGACTTGCCCAACCCTATCCCCATACTCTCTATGGTTCTCCCTTCCTTAGCACACTCCAGCTTGGCATGCACCCCTGCCTAGGACACCCTTGCCCCACACTTGACTTGGATAAATCCTCCTCATTTTTCAGGTCTCAGCTGAGACGACACTTCCCCTGGGGAGTGCACCTAAGACCCCACACCTTGTGCCTGTCCCCAGTCACCACATCAATCCAGTCTCACTGCATGGGACTTGTCTGTGTATTGTCTATCTCCCTACAAGTCTGTGAAGCCAGAGATCATTGATTTTGGTCATAGTCTTACCACTACAATATATAGGAGGTATTTGATAAATATTTATTAACTTAATGGATGGATGAAAAGCCTCTTCACCTCTCGACAAATCAGGGCTCAGCACTGTCTATTTCCCCTGCAACAAGGCTCTCTGGAGGGTGCTGCAGGGCCTGAGCTAAGCCCCTTAAGCAGAATACAGTGGAAGTGCAGAACTCTAAGGCTCTTGCCCAGCTTAACCCTTCCCCTCACAGTAGGCCCAGGTCTGCTTCTGGCCACCCCCCCCCCCCCCAGCTCTGGTCCTGGATGGCGTCTCCCTTAGCCCTGTCTCCTTTCTTACCTTGGAGAGCCCTAAAGGAAACATAATGGTTGCCTTTACTTTAAAAATACATTATTTTAATGCTTTTGAACAGGTAACATATGCACATGGTACAAAATTTAAAAGGTATAAAACCATATACATTGAAGAAGAACTCTTTCCTATTCCTGCCTTACCCTGCCTCACAGCCATGTCCTCAGAGGTCACCACAGTTACCACTTTCTTGTGCAGCCTTCCAGAAATAATTTATGCACAAATAAGCCTCACATATAAACTCCTTTCCCCCCCGACTCAAATGAAAGCATTTCATACGTGCTACTCTGTACCTTACTTTTTTCAGTTAATGTGAGATTGTGAAGATGATTCTGTACAAGTACACAAAGGGCCTCTTTCTTTGCCATGGCTGCTTACTATTTTAATGAATGAAATTGTGTCATTACTGATTTAACTGGTCCCTTTCTCATGGACATTTAGGTTGTTTCCAATCTTTTGGCATTGCAAATAACCTTAAATTTCTATTATTTTGCTCATGGGCCAGCATATCTATAGGATAAAATCCTACAAGTGGCATTTCTGGGTCAAATAGTCTACATATTTGTCATCTTAGTATCCGCTGTCAGGCTGGCCTTCGCGATGGTGCTGTCCATTTACCCACAGCCTCATCAACATTGTGTGTTAACAGATGCTTTGACTTTTATTATTTGATAGGTGACAAAGGTAATCTCAGTGAATTCTGACTTTGCATTTCTCTCTTTAAAAATTGAGCATCTTGTGTGAGCAAAGGTCCAGTGGCCTGAGAGATCGAGGTGTGTTCTAGGAACTGCAAGTAATATTCCTGAGAGCCAGTGTGAGGAGGCGGGTGATGAGATCAGAGAAGTCAGGGTCTTGGGCTGAAGGCCCTTGGAGGCCACTGTGAGGACTTTGTCTTTGGAGGACAGCAAGTTTGGGGCAAAGGAGAGCAAAGATCAAAGGCTGAGGTTAGACTGTCAGGTGTCAGGGTTCAGGTGAGAAAAGGCAGATTGCTGAGGAAAGACTGCAGTGCTCTGGGGCATTCAGTGCGAAGCCCTACACCCCTCCGCACCTGAGGAACAGAACTGGGGGCAGCAGGGGGTAGGGAGAGGGAGGGTAGATTTCAAAAGGGGAAGCCTTGGCTGAGAAAGGGACGCACGCCCTTGGGGATGGATTGGGTCACAAGGAGAGGCACCTGAACAGTCAAAGGTAGGAGACGTGGGAAAGCCACAGCCTTGGACCTCTGTCTCCTCCCTCAGACTGTGAGATCCCCTAGCTGGACTTGGGGACCCTGAGATCCCAGGCCAGCTACCGCAGGAGGATCAGAACTCCTTGCCCTGCAGGATACTGGGACCTCCAAGCCCCGCCCCTCAGAATAAGGGGCGTGGAGGGCCCGACGCCCACCTCTCCTCCGCACCGCTGTGCTGGGGAGCGGCATGCGTTGCTTAGGGGAAGAGGTGAGAAAGGGAGAGCCGGTGTCGCCATGACAACTAGGCGGGTGGCCTGGTCCTGGAGACTCGTGAGGGCAGAAAGGAGAAAGCGAGGGAGTGGGCACCATGGGCTCCGCGCGGGGCTAGGGACGGGAGCCAGGTCTCCGGGGAGGAGTTAGGAAACACCGGGCCCTTCTCACTGTTGGTTCCTGGTGACGCAGTGAGCTCGTGTGTTTGCCAGTGTGTGTATGCGAAGTTTTCCGAGGTGAGTGTGTCAGCGCGTGTCTGGGTTTGTGCAGTGTGTGAGAGTGCGCACGTGGGTACGGGCGTGTGGGCGGGAGTGTCCGTGCAAAATGCGGGTGCCAGCCTTTGTGCTTGTGATTGTGTGCATGCACTCGTGTGCTTTTCTAAGTGTGCCCGCGCGGGCGCGGAGGGAGAGTCCGTCCCTCCCCAGCCCCGGCCCCGGCTCCCCGCCCCCAGCTGCGGGCGCCGGCGGCCTCCCGTCTCCACCTAGCTCACCCCCTCCTCCCGCACTTTCTCCGGCTCTCCCTCCCTCTCCACGCGCACAGCCCGACTCCAAGCTCTTCTCGCTGGCCATCCTGGGAATCGCCACCGCCCAGCTTGCACCCGTCGCCAGTGCTTGTGCACCTGTTGGAGGCACAGAGACAGGTGCAAGGGGCTGGGTCGCCGGGGGCAAGGGCGAGGGTATGTGCGTTAGTCTGCGTGTGCCTGTGGGTTTTTTTTTTTTTTTTTTTTTTTAGCTCGCTAGAGGCTGCAATTTCTGGCTCCTCTGGAGAGCCAGTCTCAGGAGGAGGCATCTTAGGAGGGGAATCTCAGCTTGGGCTGCAGGGAGTGGGGGATCAGGCAGGCAGGCGAGCAGATCCTGGGGACTGAATGGACAGTGGGAAGTGAATGTCTGGAGGAGTGGGTGACACCCGGACCAGACAAGCGCCTGCAGCAGAAGGATGATGGACAGAGCCTCAGAGAGACAGAGGAGACCTATGGGGAGGCTTCTGGGAGTAGGCAGGGCCCAGGGTCAGGCAGAAGCCCAGAATGAGGGGCAGGAAGGGAAGATGACAAAGGGACGATTTGGAGGTAAGTGGGCAAGGCTGAGGTGGAGCCAGGATCTATGTGGGTGGAGTTTGTTGGCAGCCCAGCCTCTGTGAAGCAAAGCTGGGGGTCTAGAGGACCCAGGCCCCCTGCCTGCCCATCAGCTGGCACAGGCTGACCTCTCCCTCCACACCTAGGAAGGGAGGCCAGAGACTGGAGGTTTCCAACTGGCCCTTAGCCAGAAGACTGTAGGTATAAGGAGTCTGCAGTGAGCTCACGCACTCAAACCTCCCTCCTCCCAGACTGGGGTGCTGCATGAGGGGCCGCAGGGGTGATCGCATGACCATCAACATCCAGGAGCACATGGCCATCAACGTGTGCCCTGGGCCCATCCAGCCCATCCGCCAAATCTCTGACTACTTCCCCCACCGGGGACCAGGACCTGAAGGGGGTGGCGGGGGCTATGGGGAGGCCCCTGCTCGGCTGTCACCCCTGGCCCTGGCTCCCCCTGCAGCCCTCCTTGGAGCCACCACACCTGAGGATGGAGCTGAGGTGGACAGCTATGACTCAGATGATGCCAGTGAGTCTGGGGCTTGAAGGGTCAGGGTGCTAATGGGGGCCTCTAGGCCGGTGGGAAGGGGCTGGGGTCCTGCTGGTGGGGGGGGAGTGCAGTGGGGAGGCAACAGGGGCACTGCCACTACAGCTGCAGTCAGTGTGATGACAGCTTCAGCAAGGCTCAACATTCAATATTTCTGCTGAGACAACCACCCACACAGCCCTAGTTGCGGCCCAACCAGAAACCCAGACACACACTCACAGGCTGACAGTTACAGGCACACACCTTCAGAGCCAGCACACACAGCTGGCCTGCCCACAGGTCTCTCACACACCTTTTTTTGAAAAAAACAATTTTTATTTATTTTTAGAGAGAGGGGAAGAAAGAGGGAGAGAAACATTGATCCGTTGCCTCTCACACACCCTCATCCAGGGACCTGGCCCACAACCCAGGCATGTGCCCTGACCAGGAATCAAACCAGTGACCTTTCAGCTCACAGGCTGGTGCTCAATCCACTGAGCACACCAGCCAGGGCTCACACACCTGTCTTTACACCCTGACTCACACCACCTCTTCTCTTTTCTCCAGCCATTTTGGGCACACTGGAGTTTGACCTTCTCTATGACCAGGCCTCCTGCACTTTGCACTGTAGTATCCTCAGGGCCAAGGTGGGTACTCCCTACCTCCCAAGCTCCAGCTCTGTTTGCCTCCCATGTGGGAGGGGTGGGATTCCATCTTATCTTCCTTTCTTCAGGCTAGACCCCTGCTCCCCTCCCCATGTCCCCCTACCTCCTAGTACCCTTCTTCTTGGCTCTCCACACCCAAGGACCCACTCTGCAGAGGGAAGGCTGGGAGCTCACAGCCATCTTTCCTCCCCTCCTATCCAGGGCCTCAAGCCCATGGATTTCAATGGCCTGGCTGACCCCTATGTCAAGCTGCACCTGCTGCCTGGAGCCTGCAAGGTAATAGCTTCCTCCCACCTCAGCCAGACCCAGCTTGTGGATCTAACCCTAACATTCCCTTGCTTTCAGCCTCTGTGGGTCTAGGGGACACGCATTGAGAATCTTCATTACCATACCACAGGCCAATAAACTAAAAACTAAGACTCAGAGGAATACTCTGAATCCTGTGTGGAACGAGGACTTGACATACAGTGGAATCACAGATGATGACATCAGCCACAAGGTGCTCAGGTGAGGGACCCAGCCTCTCTGGTACGAAGGACTTCAGCTGTCATTGGAACCTTCTTTGGTTGATCTATTTCCCATTAAGCCCTTCTCAGATGCTCAAGTACAGTCAGTGGCTTCCCATCCTCTTTGGTAGCAGGCCAGAATGTTTCCCAGGCAATCTACCCCCAAATATCTCCTACTGCTCCCCACCTCTTCTGACTGGTCAGGTTCATTACTCCTAACATTTGCCTGTTATCTCTTCTACCTGAAAAGCGCTCCCTGCTTTTCTGCCACCCTAAATTCCACTCATCCTTTGAGGTTCTGCAGCCTCCAGAAAGCTTCCCCTTGTCACCAACAGCCCTTTTCAAAGCTCCTAAGTCAGACCTATGCAGCAGAGGTCTGCCCATTCTGTTGCCTGTGTCCTTCTGATATCTCTAAGGAGTGAAGTCTTCAGGGACAGGAAACTTGCTCAGCCATTCCAGGAGGTGGAGCTGTGGGGAGAGGGGTCCCTGGTGGGGAATGAAGGGCAGCAAAACTTAGGCTCCTGAGAGAACTTTTCCTTTGTTTGGGGGGAATAGGGAGACATGGAAGAGTCTGCATCAGGGTAGGGCATAGTCAGGGCTGTGTTTTAGAGAGATCACCTTGGTGTTGGGTGTGAGGTAAGACTGGAGGACTGGGGACAGAGGCAGAAACCAGAAAGGCTAAGCCCCATATTTCAGAGGCTAAAGAATGAAGATTCAATCACTTTCTGAGTGCTTAGTAATACCCAGCCCTGGCCTATACATTTTTACATTTCTACATTTCACTTGATTCTCCTAATAGCTTTAGGAGGCAGGTAATCATCATCTCCATTTTATAGATGGGAATTGAAGCTTCAGGAGGCTGACTTGCCTAAGGTCACACAGTTGCTAGTAAGTGGAAGAGCTTTGAATTGAACACTCCTACACAACACAGCTACGTGAGTGTCACAGCAGAACTAAGTGCAGGGGGCTGAAGAAGGGGACAATAGAAGTAAAAGCAACCATTTCTTATCTCTGGCCTCATGAGTCTCTCCTAGGCTGGTTCCCTGCTCTGCACAGAAAAGGACAGGAGCTGCAGAGGTGGTGTGGGGACCTTGTTTGAATGCCCAAAGTTCCTTGAGGCCCTTCTAGCTCTTATGTCCTGAATCTGTGACCCACATTCACCAATACACACCCTATGCACATTCAGTAGAATCCTGTCCACAGGCCCTGAGTGGAGGTGGGATGGGGAGGGTCCCCAACATTTGTAAGGGCTTCCTGAAGTAGCTTAGCAGATCTTGATAGACCAGGGATGGGCTGGGAAGCTGTAAAGGGAGGAGCAGAGAAAAAGGGCAAATCAAAACATCCTTCTCAGGTGCCAGGCCTGGTGCTTACCACACAGCCTGTGAGGCAGCCCATTTTATAGGAGAGGTATAGAGTATTTAAAGCAGAGCGGGACCAGCCTCAGGTGCCCATGGTTCTACCAGAGGTACTTCCTCACTAGAGTGGGCTCAGGTACCCCAGGGGCCCTGACCTTGCAGTTCCTTGCCAGGATCTCCGTGTGTGATGAGGACAAGCTGAGCCACAACGAGTTCATCGGGGAGACCCGTGTACCTCTCCGCCGCCTCAAGCCTTCACAGAAGAAGCATTTCAATATCTGCCTCGAGCGCCAGGTCCCGGTCTGTGTGGGGCTGTAGGGTTCCCAAGAGGGAGGCCCTGGGGAAGCCAGGTTTCCAGAACCTTTTCTTTCCCCTCTCAGCTGGCTTCACCCTCTTCCATGTCGGCAGCGCTGAGGGGCATCTCCTGTTACCTGAAGGAGGTAAGGCACCTCACGGGGGCCAGTCTGGGTGGGAGGTGGTAAAGATGTAGGCTAACCTCTGTGTCTGCCCCAAAGCTGGAGCAGGTGGAACAGGGGCCTGGGCTGCTGGAAGAGCGAGGGCGCATCCTGCTGAGCCTCAGCTATAGCTCACCTCGCCGGGGACTGCTGGTGGGCATCATACGCTGTGCGCACCTGGCTGCCATGGACGTCAACGGCTACTCTGACCCCTACGTTAAGACGTGAGCCCTCCCCATGCCCTGAGGCCCACCCTCCCCTCCCCAGGGAACCTGACCCCTGCTTCATCCTCCTCTGGGGCCTGGCCTACCCCTGACCACCCTGTTCCCCTGTCCTTGCCCCACCTCCTTGGCAGGTACCTGAGGCCAGATGTGGATAAGAAATCCAAGCATAAAACAGGTGTGAAGAAGAAGACTCTCAACCCAGAATTTAATGAGGTATATAGGGCAGGGACCAAATATCAGGGGTGGAGGTGGGGGTTGATGGAGTAGGGCAATGCCTCATGGAAGGTGTGGCTTGCCCTGTCCCAGGAGTTTTTCTATGAGATGGAGCTCTCAGCTCTGGCCACCAAGACTCTGGAAGTCACAGTCTGGGACTATGACATTGGCAAATCCAACGACTTCATTGGTGAGGGAGAAGCCCGCTGGCTGGTAGTGGTGGAGGGCAGACTGGCATGATGGGGCCCTGACTTTGCCTCTACTGCTCCCCAGGTGGCGTGTCCCTGGGGCGAGGTGCCCGGGGAGAGGCCCGGAAGCACTGGAGTGACTGTCTGCAGCAGCCAGACTCAGCCCTGGAGCGCTGGCACACCCTGACCAGTGAACTGCCCCCTGCAGCCGGGGCTCTCCCCTCAGCTTGAGTGGTCAAGCAGCTGCCCAGAGCTGGCCCTTTGGGGCCGGGGCCAGTACCCAACCTTCGCACGAGTGTGTTGCACGTTTACACAGGGTGGATGCCCTGCCCCACACTACCTGTCTTATTTTGTGAGAGTCTCTGTGGCTGTGGGTCTGTCTTCTCGTAAAGGACTGTGAAGATCTATATTCACATATGCAAACTTCCTCCTGCCTGATTCACTACTACATGCAAATATGCAAGCCACCCAACCTGTGCGCAGCTGCAGGGGGAGTCCTGCCGGGGCCCCTGCGCCGAGGACCCAGCTGCTGCTCCTCTCTCCTGCCTCTCCATGCTGCCCCGTCCCCTCCACACACAGGGAGGAGGTCGGATGGGGTGGGGGGGGAGGTTGAAGGAGGAGAAAGTTCCCCCAAAAGAAAAGGACAAAAACCGAAAAAGAGCCACTCCTTTAATACAGAATCTTCATTAAAACAAAACAAAACACCACAAAACACCTAGCCCTGTACAGCTACCCTTTTAAACGGAGGTGGTGGTGGGCACTGCAGGGTCTCTGCCTCTCCTAGAGGTGGCAGATGTTCCCAGCAACTCATTTAAATAACCATCCCCAGAATGGGGCCAGGATGTGAGGGGCAGACCCGTGCCCTCCCTGGTGAGGGGCCCACCTTCCAGGGGACATTTGTGCATGTTTACGCCCTGATTGTGTCAGTGGCCGCAGCATGGCAATTGGGCGTCAATAAATGTCTCTGTGGAAACTGGGGGCTCATGCGTGTTGGCACAGGGGACGCTGGACAGCAGCTTGGGCAGGTGGGTCACTCCGGGATGTCAATCACCAGGTCATCATCCCCATCCAGGGCGTCATCCCCACTACCTGCATCGCTGAACATCTGCCGAGGGACTGCACTCAGGATTGTGGGAGGGGGCATCTTAGGGGGTGGCAGTGGGGCCAGGGCTGCCCCCACCCCAGCCCCAGAACCCCGGCTAGGGAAGGTCAGCGGCCCTCCCACAGGGCAGTCGGGGGGTCCCACCGTCATCTGCAGCAAGGAGGGAAGAAACACAGGGAGGGGCTGTCAGGGAGGAATGGGATCTCCAGGAAGCTGGCACTTTCCCTTAAGGTAATTCTGGGGGATGGGGAAGGGGCAAGGCTCATTCAAGGGGTACTAGATACAGCCGGGCCAGCCATGCTGGAGTCAGGGGGCCTGCCCACCTTAGCCCCTTCAGTCTCGAGCCAGCAAATGCATGGGGGAAAGGGGGAGTGATGGAGGTGGTGATGAGGGTGGCAGCAGGGCTTACAGGAAACCAGGAGGGAAAGGCTGGGCCCTGCCCTCCCCAGGGTGGCACCTTGGCAGCCCCTGCAATGGCAGTTAGAGCCAGAGTCAGAAAAAGCCTGGAGTGCCTGCCTGTCTGCCTACCTCTGGGCACCTCAGATACCACTTGCCACCACTGGCCTCCTCTCCCTCCCACTGTGGGACTCACTGGTTTGGTGGAAGGTGTCCTAGGGTCTTCATTCCCTGCTGTGTGAGGCTTCTCCTGTCTGGGATGGGCCCCTCCTTGGGAGCTCCACAGTCACCAGCCTAGGTCAGGCCATCCTCTGAGCTCACCTGGACCAGCCTCCTAACTGGCTTCCCTGCCTTCAGCCTCTCCCAGATCCAGCTCCTCCTCCACACTGCAGCCAGAGTGAGCTCTCTAAAATACAAACCTGAGCTTGTCATTTCTCCACTTGAGGGCCTCAGGCTCCTTGCTGCCCTGGGGACAGGCAGTGCTGCGTGCCTGACAACAGGCCAGTACCTCCACCTGGAATGTCCTTTTCTATTTGTCAGAAGTCCTGCTTTTGTTCTTCCTGCCCAACCCTCCAGCCCCACTCCTTCCAGGTCCCTACAATGCTCCCCACAGAGAATGTCTGTGGGCTTCATGCTTTGCCTGGGCCACAAACTGAGTACCTACTAACAGGGATTTCCGTTAATGATCTCTGACCATTCTGACCATCCTGGGAGAAGAGGTCATGGGCCAGAGGAGAAAACTGACATTGGGCAGTGTCCAACCTGGCCCTGGGGTGGGGGTGGCAGGAAACGCTTCTGTGTGGCCTTCACAGTGGTCCTTCTGATTGCTTTAACCCATTCAGTCCTCATGGCCTACTTTCTGCTTCTCAAGGAGCCCCCACCCTTACTGTTGCTCCTGGGGTGGCATGGAAAGCCAGAGTGGGGTTTTAATCAGGGTCAGCCCCTCAGGGTACAGGTGTCTGTCAGAACTGATGACACAGGAGGCTCAGCTCTGAACAGCACCCTTGCACCCAGTACCAGGCACCCATATGTACACATAGGAGCAGACACACATGTACAGCTGAAAAAAGCAACACAAGGACTGTCCCCCTCCTCTGGCTACTGCTCTTGATCCCTACTCTAGTTCACATGTCCTAACATTCTTGGGCTTACTCGCTGGCCTCCTCAGGTGACCGACAGTAGGTAATGTTTATCTGTGGCTTACTAGGGATCAGACACTGGGCTAAACTTTCTCCCTTAACTCAGTTTATCATAACAATGACCTCAGGAGAAGAAAACTGAAGCTCAGAGAATTAAATAATATACCCAAGTCACACGCAGGAGCTCGGATTCAAACCCAGCCATGTCTGCCTAAGGCCCAGGTTCTTACTGACCTGTGTCAGTCTTCACAGCTTTCCCTCCTCTCCTCAGACTTGCTACCACCCAGAAACTTCACGTGAAGTCACCCAGAAACTTCAGTGACCCCTGCTCCCTTTACAGACCCTCCAGATTCTGAGCATCAAGGCTTTCTCTGATCCCACACTTTCTTATATTTCTTTTCAATGTTGTTCTATCTTATCACTCCTGCTTCAGACCAAACAACATTTCATCACACCCTTTGTCCTCCTGTAATATCCAAATCTCATTTACCCTGGGCTCAAATGCTGTCTCTCCTTTGAGGCCTTCCCTGATTTATTCCCTTCCCCAAACACAGCAATTGATTTGGGACTCTCTCCCAACCAACATTTTCTCTCTCCTGTATGTCCAGAACTATGCTCCCCAACACTCCTCTAGTTTAGGACCCAACACCTCAGAAAGCCTCAGAACTGCCATGCCCACGCTGTACTATGCCTCTGTCCATCAGCTCCAGGCCTCGCTGACCCTCGCCATTTCCACCATCCAGAAACAAAACGCTGCCTGCTAAGTAGAGCGAAGGGTCAGTGTATCACCCATTTTTCAGGCTTAAGGGCCAAGATCACACAGGGAGGAGGTGCAGAGCTGGGATACAAACTCTAGAACCCACACGCAACACCACCGTAAACGTGGCGTCCCATTTCACTTCTGGCTCCAGAACTTTAAGTCAATAGTTCACCCAACTTGGGAGCTGTTCAGCCTGGAATCGATTCCACTTTGACTTAGAGCTAGAAGGGCACTGTGCCTTTTGTGTCCTCATGTCTCTCTTCTCTTCTCCATCCCTACTCCTACCTGCTGTTTGCATCCACCTCCATGCTGATGACTTCCAAGCAAGTACCCCACGAGCTCCAGGCTCACGTTACCCTGTTGTCTTGTTGGCATTTCCAGACAGAATCTCAACATGTCAAAAAACAAATTCATCTTCCCTCCCAACCCTGCTCCTCCCAGTTCTTACTTCTTCAGTTGCTCAGGCTAAAAACCCTGGTGTCATCCTTGACTTGTCTCATAGCCCACACTAGTCTTCCTGTGGCTTATCCTTTGACATAGGCCTGAGAGCCACTTTTCACCCTCTATACTGTTGTTGGATTTACTGCAGTAGCCTCCTCCCTGGTCTCCCAATTTCTATCCTGACCCAAACCCTTTCCTCTCCTCAGTCTATTCCCCACATGGCAGGGTGAGCAATTTTGTTAACATGTAAACCAGATCAGATTCTCCCTCTGCCCAATCTCTCCAAAGGCTCCCTATTCATTCACAGTGCAAGCCAAAGTCTTTACACACCTATAAGACCCTACACTACCTTGCCCCTCAGTTACTTCTCTGACCTGCTCTCTGATCATTCTCCCCCTCTGACTTGCATCCAACCATACTGGACTCCTTCCTGGTCCTTGAACAAGACAAATACACACCCCGCTCCCGGGCCTTTGCACTGTTTATTCTTTCTGGCTGAAACACTTTCCCAGAAAGCCACTTGGCTTGTACTCATTTCGTTTAAGTCTCTGACCAAATAACATCCCAGACCATCCAACCATAAGTATCTGTCCCCATCTACTCTTGTGTTTCCCATTCTCTTTACCCGACTCCATTTTTCTGCATTAATACCTATTTATCTTGCTATTTTCTGCCTATCTTGCTAGGATACCAGCTCCACAAAGACAGAGATTTATCTGCTTTGTTCACTGCTGCATCTGCAGCACCTAGAACAGTGCCTGGTACATAATAGACACTCCATAAATACTCATTGATGACATGTAGTTTGATTGCTCACTTTACAGACAGAGACTCTGAGACCTAGAAGGTGAAAGAGCCCTGCTCAAGGTCCTATAGTTTTAATTGATGCAGCCTTGACTTGATTCTAGACCCCACAACTCCACTCCTCCCTCTGGGGCTGTCTGGCATCACATAACACCTGTGAAAATGAGGCTGGGCCCCAGTCACACTGCAGCAGTGTAAGGGCAGGACCCTACGCATTTTCACTGAGTCCCCAGGGCTGGTCCTGCCCCTGGTTTATCTTCACATTGAGTCTGTGAGCCAGAACTTCTCTAACCCACCCCTCAGTGCCTGGCCCTGGGCTGGGCCCCCAGCAGCCCCAATCAATCCTTCAGAATTCTTGGACAGGCCCCCAGCCCATCTTGAGCCTCCCTCAAAGGGCTATCCTCCTGCCATTCTGGCCCCTCACTAACATCCCAAAATCAGGGTACCTTGAGTTTCCGGGGCAGGCGGGGCCGTTTCTCCCGCTTGGGCCTCAGGGGGCTGGGCTCGGGCAGCTGCAGGGTCAGGTAGTCAGAAGGGAATGGGGGGTAGGGAGGGGAAGCCAGCTGCAGGTGGGAGTCAGGGGATGGAGATGGGGAACAGAATGGATGGGTTGGGGGTGAAGGGAAAAAACGCAAATAGGAGGAAGAATGGAAAAACAAGAGATGGTGATGAGTGTGGCTTCTGAGAACAGAAGGGGATGGGACAGCAGCAGGACTTTGTCCTGGGGTCTGCTCTCCTCAGTCATTATCTGACCCCCATTCCTACACCAGAGAGAGTTGGGTAGCCCTGACTGACACCCCTCTAACGGATGCTTGCCAACCACACCCAGGCTGATGTCTCGGGAGCTGGGCTACCTTTACCCTGAGGCGCGGCCCCTCTGCCCAAATGATGCTCACCTGCTTCCCAGGCATCATAGTTACCACTTCCAATCCTTGACCCCAACTCACCGAGCTCAGGTATGGGGAAGGGGCTCCGGAGGCCTGAAGGGGAAACCCTGTTGAAGGAGGCAGAGAGAGGCTGGAGGGAGAGGGGGCACCCCCCATCGGAGGGCTTCTCTTCCTGGAGAAAGGACAGGAGAGGGGGTCAGAGGCAGCTAGGAGGCCCAGGTGCCCCCTAGCCCCACCCCCAGAGAAGAATGATGGCTTCTTCTCACCTCTTGGGGGCTGGTGTGTCTGACAACTTGGGTGTCCCCTCTGTCTCGCTGTTGTCTGAAGATGCAGTGGCATCTGAGTCTGTGGGAGGCAGGGGGAGGGCAGGTCAGTGGGGGAGATTTCTGTCTACCTCAGAGGAGTATAATTTTAACTCTATGGAAGGGCTCCAGGGAATTCAATTCTCCAGTCAGTGTGTACAGCTATTCTAGGGAGCCTAAAAATTCCCCAGCTCCTTAAAATGTCCTTTACAACTGAATTCCATAAACACTTTCTGCCCAAGCTCCTCTACAGTAACACATTTGTCAAGCATGTAGTTATGTGCCAGACTCTGACCAGGCACTTTACATTCACTGCCCCTCCTTGTCTTCATAACCATCCAGGAAGGTGACCACCTCACCTCCACTTTCCAGATGAGGTCACTGAGGCTGAGAGTAAGGTGTGGGGCTGGATTTCAGCCCAGTTCTCTGACTCCTTGACCATCTCTAAGCTGCCTTCAGATCCTGCCTCTGCTCCACTCCCTATATGCAGGGTCCTTTAATCTACCCCTCAAATCTCTCCTACTCTTATCCACTACCCCCCATTCCAATTGCCACAAGGTCAAGCCACTACCTTGTGGTGTTAAAATGACCTAAAAGCAATCTCATCTCTCCTGTAGCACACTGTCCACGCCAACTCTAGAATGACCTATAATATAAACCTGATCATATCTGAAATACTTCTGAATGTGACCTCAATCCACCTTTCTGACTTCCCAACCAAACTGTACACTTCACATCATGCCAATCAATTTCCTCAAAAAATTTTCTTATTTCTCAGTTCTGTGCCTCCACCTAGGTCTATCATTCATTTAACGAATAATTGCTACATGTGATATATGCCTTTCTCAACTTCCTGGCTCAGATATATCCTTTAAGAAGCAAATTAATATGCATGTCTAATCACTACTGTACCCCTGAAACTAATATAATATTGTATGTCAATTTTAACAGAAAAAGCAAAAAAATGAAAGAAAAAAAAGCAAGCACCATTTAATCCCACCTCTCTAACAATTAAGTCTTCCAAAATCCTCCAGGCCCAGTAAATCGCTGGCTCTTCCAGAACTCTACTGTCACTTGTCATGAGTCTCCGTATATTGTGCTAAAATATTTCACATGTGGTATTTCCCACACCAGACTGTGGGCTTCTCCAGGATATTAGTGGCGGCTTACATGTCTGGCTCTTACTCCTTGATTTATCACAATGACCATGAACATGCTGGTTCTTTCATGCTTCCTATCCTGAAATCCCCCTAGAGAAGGAAGTTAATTGGAGTACCTCAGCAAAGGAACAAGCAGACAATGAGAAGCCAGAATAACAGCCAAACATTTTGCCATGACCTACATGAGCTGGCTTCTACCTACTTCTCTGACCTCATTTATCATCTACCATCCCCCTATGATATGCAAATAAGTGTTGTGTGTTCCAATAAAACATTATTTACAAAAACAAGCACTTTGGCTGAATTTTGTTTGCTGACCCTGCTCTAGACCAATGTTTAAGGGTACCACGGACAAGGGTGATTGTCTGTGAGATGGTTTCTGAGGGTCCCACCCTGAAACAGGGGCACAGATGCCAAGCCAACTGCAGGGCTTTTTCAAACTGTGTGTCTCAGCTCATTAGTAGGTCATGAAGTCAATTTACTGGTTTGTAACCAGCACTCAGTGAAAAAAGGAGAAAGCAGTCTAAAAAGTATCAGGAAAAATTGTGTATAGTGATCTTAACATTGTTTCATTAAATTTTGTTTTATTAGTATGTACTTAGCGACTTGGTTGTGATACAAAATATGTTATTAGTGTCTCAAAAAATAGTTTGAAAACACTGTTTTATATGCTTTAGCCCTTCTGCTCTTCAGATAACCTACTCTTCTGTTACCTCAGAGTATTTGCATTTTATTATTCCCTCTGTCTGGAAATTTTTCACTTTTACCTTCTAAGAGTGATTTCTTCTTATCTAGGTCCCAGTTCAAACACTACTTACTATAAAATACTTTCCTTGAGCACTCTATTAAGACATTGCCTGTCATCTGCTTTTATATGGTCTGCAAACTAAAAATGGCTTTTACATTTTTAAGTGGTTGGGGAAAAATCCAAAGTATTTTATGATGTAAAAATTACATGAAATTCAAATTAGTGTCCATAAATAAAATTTTACTGAAACACAGCCATGCCCATTTATTTACCATCTTTGGCTGCTTTTGCACTACAACAGCAGAACTGAGTAGTTGTGACAAAGACTGTATGTTCTGCAAATTGTAAAATATTTGTTATCTGGACCTTTACAGAAAAAGTTTCCCAATCCCTGCTCTACTCCAATCACTACCACATAACCCTGATTTTATTCTAAGTTCTAATTTACTGCTTACTTATTATCCCCAACTAGAATACAAATTCCAAGAGGCTTCGTCTACCTTGGTCACCACAGCATCTCCTGTGCAAAGGACAGTGCCTAAAACACAGTGCATGTTCAATAAATACTCGAGTGAAAGAATGGTAGACGTGGAGTGCAAGCAACTAGGCTTAAGAACCAACAGAAGCTCTATCAGTCTCCACAGCCTATAAGGACGGGCCCACGAAGCTTGCTGAAGTGCCAGGAACCATGTCCTCCACCAATTTTTCATGACCTTGCTCACCAGAAGAGTCTTCATCCACGTTCTCGTACTGCAGAAGTCGGTCTAGGAGGAAACTAAGGAAAGAGGAGGAAGAACAAGAGTGTTTATTCCAACCTCATCAATGTTCTCCTGGACTTGTCCCTTCTAGCTGGCCCCTTGTATCCTAGCAACAGCCCCAAGACAACGCATCATGCATTTTGTGGCCCCATTCCCGGACGAGGTCCTAAAGTTGAGCCACAGGAGCCTCATTACCTGCAGGCCTCCCTTCTCACCCTCTCCCCTCCACCCAGAGTCTCACCTCTTGTCCCGGGACACCTTCAGCAATTTCCTCTGTGCTTTCCTCAGTTCCTCCTGAAAGCACTCGTGTTCCTGTATCACAGTCAAGGTGTGCGCTGAGCGGGCGGTAGACCGTAAAGGAACCCGGAACCCGGCGACAGCTCACCCACTCCCTTAATTCGTGGGTAAACTAAAGTCCTACAAGCGACAGGCCTCACCCCCGACCTCCCCACCGCATCACTCACGTAGATGAGGAACTTGAGCTTCCTCTTCAGGTTCCGGTATTTCTTCTTGTAGTCCACTTCGCCGTCCGCCGGCCCGTTCATGACTGGCCCCGGGAGCAGTGCCCGAGTACTGCGGTCCCGCTACCCCAAACGGTTTAAACCGGTCTCTCTCGCCCTCACTTCCGGAGACTTAGGTAAAACCGTGTCCACTGGAACTACAACTACCGGCACACCCCGCGCCCAGAGATCGTAACCAATCTGGCTGCCCGCTCAGGGAATACCGGAAAAGAAACGTTACTTCTAGGTGCTACGCTGAAGATGGAGTCGTTGCGACGCAGCAGTGATGTCGCAAAGATGATAGGTGCTGGAGAGCGTCCTTAGTTATTCTAAACGTGCTCAGCGATTGGAAGCCACAAGACTTGTTCCCCGGGGATTCCTACTTTTCAGGAGAGATGTCCTTTTCCTTCTGTTTTTCTAAGTCACAACGGCCTGGCTGGCCCGTTACCACGGACGGAGGCAGCGTCGCGGATTGATTACGTTACACCCAACGATTGCTGTGCCAAATCAGTTTCTAACGAGAATTAAGAAAAACAAAAACAAAAACGATTGATTCTAAGAAAAGGAAAGAGCCACGAGACCGTCCAACTGCCGGGAAAAGCAAGTTTTTTCTGGCAAAGTTCTCGGTCCAAGCGGCCCGTGACCGATGCCTAACGGCATCACGACACTGCGCGTGTGCAAGTTTCTGTCAAACTCACTGAAGGTGGCGGAGAAGAAAAAGGCGGGAGCCACCAATCCCAGTTGGCGCAAAATGGCGCGGGAGAACGAGATGCGGGAGTTCACCCGTACCTTCTTCCGAGGCCGCCCGGACCTCAGGTGCACTGGAGGTTGGGGTTGGGGTTGGAAAGGGCAAGGGCGGGACGGGGACTCAGCATTGATACATGTCTCCGCAGCACGCTCACACACTCCATCGTGAGGGGGAGGTTCTTGGCTTACACCGGCCGCGACCACCTGAATCCCGCGGAGAAGCAGGCACTGAGGCAGCTAGTGGAGGACGAACTGCTGAAGATGCAGGTGTGGGCGCCGAGCCCCCGCCTCGGGAGATAGGGTTTGTTGCTGAGGAGTAGTTGCCCGAGAGGGGGTGTGGCAGAACACCACCTCGATAACGTTTTGCCCTTTTGATGCACAAACAGGTTAATGAAGCCGGTGCCAGAGAAGGACTAGACCTTGCAACGAGGGTAAAGAGGCTTCCCACCCTCTGCAGTGACCCAGAGATAAAAAGGTTCCGTTTGAATTCAGAGTCAGGTTAGTGCCTTCTGTATAGTTGGTTCATTCAAAAAGTATTTATGTCCCAAGGCATTGGATGAGGGCATGAAGCCAGTGAGTCAGGAATTGGGAAGGGTGGACTGATAGCTGTTTTCTGCTGTAGTTCCCTTCATCTGTCAGAGCAGAATTTGAGGCAACCTATCCCAAGTGTAGGGAGAAGGGACAGGAAGAACCTGTCCCATCCTGCTCTTCTCTCCACATTCCAGAGTCCACTCCAGACTGCTTCAGCTCCCCAGCAACGAATGGGATGGCAGCAGTAGTCAGTCCAAAGCAAGCCTCAGAAACAGTTGAGAGCAGCGATGGGGAAGAACAGGAGCACGACCTTACTGCAAAGACTGGATTAGAGGAGGAAGAGAGCTCTGCTAGAACAAGTAAGATTTGGAAGGAAGAGAGCAGTGATGAAGATAATGAGGAGGAAAAGGAGCCCAAAGGTAGGACTAGGACAAAAGCTGTGACAAGAGACAGGACCCGGTGGAAGGGCAGCAAAAGGCAGAGTGGAAGCAATGAGGTTGGGGAAGACAGATGGAGGAAGTCGAAACTAGCTACTAAAGGCACTGGAAACTCAGCCAGAGTAGAAAGTGGAAAGTCAGTCAATGGTGAGGCAAGTGACTCGGAGAGGGAGGTGAGTGACAGTGAGGCAGGGGGGACACCCAAGGGGGAGAGGAAGAGCCACTCTTGCAGGAAGAACTCCAAGAAAAGCAGGAAACGAAGCTCTTCCTCTTCAAATGGCAGTCCGGAACCCAAAGGCAGGACAGTGAGGGTAAAGGTGGGGTGGAAGGCTACAATTAGGAACAAGCAGGCACCAGGCAAGATTTCAGCCAGTAGGAAGCAGGCCTTGGAGGAGAATGAACACAGTGAGGAGAAACCTGCCCAGGGGACAGGAAACAAAAGGGCTAAAAGCCACCAGAAGAGTGAAAAGGAGAGTGAGGAGGAGACCTTAGCCAAGAAAGAGAACAGAGAGGAAGAGGAGGAGGATTGGAAACCCAGAGCTTTGAACAATGGAGGGGAAAAGTCAGCTTGGGAGGAGAGGCGTGGTAAGCAGAAAAGCAGGACAGCGAGAGTGCTGGGAAACTGGGGGCACAGAGAGGAAGAGAAGGAAGCAGCAGAAGCAGGCAGCGGGGATAGCAGCGGGGGAGATGAAGAGCCCCTAGTGCAGAGGAAAAACAAGGACAGGACCCAGTGGAAGGGTGGCAAAAGGCAGAGTGGAAGCAGTGAGAAGCATGGGGAAGACAGATGGAGGAAGTTGAAACCAGCTACTAAAGGCCCTGGAAAGTCAGCCAGAGTGGAAAGTGGAAAGACAGTCAATGGTGAGGCAAGTGACTCGGAGAGGGAGGTGAGCAACAGTGAGACAAGGGGGATCCCCAAGGGAGAGAGGAAGAGCCGCCCTTACAGGAAGAGCTCCAAGAAAAGCAGGACCCGAAGCTCTTCCTCCTCTTCTTCAAATGGCAGTCCGGAACCCAAAGGCAGGAAGGTGAGGTGAACATGGGCTGGGAGGCCACAATTAAGGGAAGAGGGAGACTCTGCCTGAAGCCCAGAAGGCTTGGCTTTCAACTGTTGTTTTTCCTTGCCAGGCTGGTCATCATGGTGAGGACCACCCGGCTGTGATGAGGCTAAAGCGCTACATTCGGGCCTGTGGAGCCCATCGCAACTACAAGAAACTGCTGGGCTCCTGCTGCTCACGCAAGGAGCGCCTGTGTATCCTCCGGGCAGAGCTGGAAGCTCTGGGCATGAAGGGTGAGGCCATGTATGCTGTGGGGGCTGCAGGAGAGGGCCCTGGCTGCTGGGGAGGAGAGTATCACAAGCCTCTTCTGCTCCAGGTAACCCTTCTTTAGAGAAGTGTCGGGCTCTGAAGGAGCAGCGTGAGGAGGCAGCTGAGGTGGCCTCCTTGGACATTACTAACATTATCAGCTGTTCAGGTGAGGGGCTCCTTCCTACTCCCCAGGAACAGATGGGGCTTGGACTTCCTCAGATAACTGATTTCCTACTTCTTCCCTCCAGGTCGGCCACGCAGACGCACGGCCTGGAACCCTTCCGAAGCAGCCACCCATGGGGAGCTATACCGCCGGACCCTGGACTCAGAGGAAGAGCAGTGTCGTCCTCCACGCCCAGACTGGTCACATATGCGTGGTATCATCAGCAGTGATGGAGAGAGTAACTGAGCTCCCTTATCTACCAGGAGGGACTTTAGACACATATATATGTATATAGCACCTCCTCAACCAACCTCCCAACTCAGTGCCTGTACTGAGCAGAAGCACTTTCTCCCAAGACTTGGCAACCCCTAGGGACACAGTTGTTGGGATACTACTTCTCAGCTTCATGTTCCTACTTTAAAGTGCTTATAGGGATTTATTTTTTAAGACTCAATAAAGGAGTGTTTGAATCATATCAAAACTAGTCCCGCACTCTTACCCTACCTGTACTTTGGGCCAGGAGGCTGAGAACTGGCCCCTTTCCTCCTGCCTGCCTCAAGTCTGGTTCCCTTTAATTTCCCTCAGGTTTTCCAAAGAAGTCCCAGCTTTTAGATCCTGCCATCAGGCTCTGTCAAAGAAGTGTGGCTCCTATCCTCCTTCCTCCAGTCTGACTAGTGTACCTCTCTGATCCTCCTGCCTAGTTGGAAGGAGCATCTGAAAACCTGGTCTTAAGAATGTGAAGCACAAAATGAAATAACTTGGGGACAACTGGTGTTTATGTCTCATCGACACCCACTTAGTCCATGGGCCAAGTTCCAACATTACAGGAGTGGGTACAGGACCCATACTTGACCAATCAAGGGTACCACCCAGGCCTCTGGCTACAGATGGAGCCTATGAACTCACTTCAGGACTTTGCTGAGATTCTTGCTGTTGAAGTTGCTGGTAGGATGTAAGTGTGGAGCCTGAGCATGAAGTGAACCTTCTAAAAATCTTTGACGCCAAAGCAAAGGGAAGCAGAGGTCAAAAGTCTGATGATCCCCCTTTGAGGCTCTGGATCCAGCCATGCCCAAAGTCATTAAAATCATTAAAATTTTTAGTTATACAGCCCAATAAAATTAAAATATGCAAGTAACACTATTACCTGCCGCTGAACAGTTCCTAATATACACCTTGAACAGGAAGGGTGAGTCCCAAGTCTGTTAGAATAATCAAGTTTATTAAAAGCTTGCCATGGAGCTCTGTGCCAGCCCCGTAGCTGGGAGGGGCTCCCATGACTGCCCCCAGACCTGGGAACAGTCCCTTCCAAGGTCCTTCCCTTGTTCCCCTGCCCCAGCTCTGATCGATCTCAATTAAAAAAAAAAAAAAAAAGACTGCACAGGACATCAATGGCAACAGGGGAATGGAAAGACCCAGGCATCCTGACCCCAAGACCCCATTCTGATCCTTCGTGCTAGGAAGGACTTTTCCTCTTGTTGTTCCCACCTAGATCCCAGACTTGCTCTGCCACATCCCAGGCCTGGGGTTGGGGGACCTGGTGTCCCCAGTCCATGGCCCCATTGCAGGGGTTAGTATAGTTCTCTGAATATAATACGTCTAGACCCACCCTTCCCCTCCCCCAGGGGACTAGATGAATATTTGACACACACACACATCTCCCTCCTTTGCCGAGGCTGTGATGGAGAGAGACCCTGGCACCATGGTGGGGAGGCAGGGACTCCTGGTCAGCCTTGAGGCAACTATGCCCAAGTTGACACTAGGCCACTGGCCAGCCCAAGAAGCTCATGAGATGAGGAGGTTTGAGGGGAGCTGGAACCAACATCCTGTTTCCCACCCTTGGGTGGACCTCAAGCTCACAGCCTCTCCAGAATCAGGCTCCACCCACCCCTGCCCTTGCCCCTGCATCTGCTTATCCACCTTGCACTTCAGGAATAGAAGTGGGAGGAACCATTGAGGATGTGGGAAGCAACACTGGTGCTGCGGCTCAGAGGCCCAGGCACTGCGGCAGCAGGTGGACCCACATTGTCACTACCACTGCCCCCTGAAGCTGCACGCCGCAGGGGCTGGGGGCTGTTTCTTAGCAGCAGCAGGGCTCCACCACGGGGTGTCCCACTTTGTGCTGGGGGCCCCAGCCAATTTGGGGGACCTGGGGGAGCCAGCAAAGAGGGCTGACGCCAGGCTGGGGGAGGCATGCCTGGTGGAGGAGGGCCGTGGCTCCAGTGTGCCCCTGAACGGGGAACAGGGCGGGAAGGCCAAGCAGGGGCAGGAGGTGGAGCAGGATAGCCCTGAGCAGCAGCCTCAGCTGGGATGCCCCCCAGAGCCATACTGGAGAAACCCAGCCTCATGCTCTCAGCATCAAAAGCCTCTATCTCACGGGCCTGCCGTTCAAGCAAACTCCGGATTCGCTCGGAGCGCCCTGTCTGTAGGGCCAGCAGCTCCTCTTCCACCTGGGGCACCAAGAAGAGAGAGAGTCCAGTGAGAGTGAGGGGACTGCCCTCCCCACCCTGTCTTGGAGGTCAAGCCCTCTCACCCGCTGTTCTAGCAGTGCCCGCCTCAGAGCTACTCTCTGCTCCAGCTCTCTCAACTCCCTCTCGTGTTGGCTCTCTGTGCGGATCTTGATCTTGCTTTGATAAGCATTGAGCAACTCCAGTTCCTGTTGAAGCTGCTGCCGAAGGGCCTGGAACTCTGCTTCTTGGGTCTCATCAAGCCGCAGCTGGAGAACAGAAAGAACTAGTTTTAGGGGCCTCCTCCCCCACTCCCACAATCCTCCCCTGCCCCAGGTAGGCCTGGGCCCTAATGTTTCAAGAAGCAGCCAGTGTCAACATCTATCAAAATAAAAGGTCATCATACCCTGTAACACAGCAATTACACTTCCAGGAATTTATCCCCAAGGTATACTTGCACATGTGCTCGAAGGTGTTCACTGAAGCGTTGTAATAGCAAAATACTGGAAACAACCTAAATGTCCACCAATAAGGGATGGGTTAAATAAATTATGGTACATCCATACCATGGAAAATTCTATGCCGTTAAAAAAATGATATGTGTACTGACATGGGAAGATGTCCAAGAAATATTAGGTGGAAAAAAAGGTTAAAGAACAGTATGTAAATTATTATTCCATTTTTGTTAAAAGATTTTATGTAACTTTTAAAATATGCATAGGAAAAAATCTGTACAATGAATTATTAACAAGTTTCCTCTGAGAGGTAGCATTGGGTGGAAAAATGGAATAGCATTACTTTTTATACCATGTGTATATTTTAAGTGGCCCATTCCAGTGTTACGTGTGATCATTTTTAGAACAGCAACCTTCAAAATCCTCCAGAAGTCTGAGAGAATTGGCCTGAGGGCTACAA
This sequence comes from Furipterus horrens, assembly GCF_987537825.1. Classification (NCBI taxonomy): domain Eukaryota; kingdom Metazoa; phylum Chordata; class Mammalia; order Chiroptera; family Furipteridae; genus Furipterus; species Furipterus horrens. The sequence continues at coordinate 121,568,884 of NW_028327175.1, forward strand.
GCATTTTGATTTGCTCCCTCTTCACACATTAAACTAACTCAGGCTCAATAAAAATTATAGCCACTCTTCCCTTGGTGGTTCTTGGTAGAGTAGGCAGGCTGGCTTTGTCAAGACCTTAAGAAAATACTCGAGAGATAATAGAACCATTGCTGAAAATACTAACAGTGGGAGAGTTCTGAGTTTGCCAGGAACAAAAGGCCCCTTCTACGTCCACCTGCCCCCCACTTTCACTGCCCATAACTAAGCGGGAAATAGATGCCAACCTCCACCATGTTCACTCCCTGGAACCCAGGCCTCACCGCCTGTGAGCTGAGCATCTCTGAGATGGACTGGTCGTATTGCTCAGCTAGGATTGCCAGCTTTCGGGTCTGTTCTTCTTTGAGCCGTTTAAGGAGGCTCTTATGCTGAGCTTTGGGCGTGGTCTCCAGCAAGTGTGCCCGCAGAGCCTTGTACTGCCGAGTCTGGATCTTACACGTCTCCTGGAACTGCTTCTTGATCTGCAGCTCCTTAGACTATGCAGTGGATGGACCGATGGGAAACGGGGGCAGGGGAGAAGAGGAAGACGAGGAAGAGGAGGAGGAAAGGAGGAGGAACAATCAGGAGAGAAAGGGAGAAGAGAGGAGGAGAGGAGACAGAAACAGAGACAGGGAGAGGGAGAGAAACAGAAAACATGTTAGACAGAGGGGGTGGGGGGAACTGTATACAGACAGACATGGAGAGGTGGGATTGTGTTGAGAAAGATCAGAAAGATTCTCAATGGGCAAGAGATGTAAAGAAAACAAGACAGGTTCCAAGAGCATCTTCAGAGTTGGGTGGAAAACTCACAAGAAACAGCAGAAGAGGTTGTAGACAGAAAACAATTTTTAGAGTACTGAGGGCATACAAGAAGCTTTGACCATGCAAACAGAAAATAGGACCCAGAGATAGAAGCATGTGAGCAGGTACAGAATGTGTCTAAGAGGAGTGAGAAAACCAAGTCACACAACACACCCACGGAAGAGAGCAACACAGCTAAAGACAAAGGAAGGCCCAGGTTCAGTACCTCTGGGTGGGAAGGAGGCAAGGAGGATAAGCAGCGAGCTGAGAAATGGATAAGAAGAGGTGGCCTCATCTCGGACCATGTTAAGTCAAAGGTGCAAAAGGGCAAAGGAGGTGGCCAAAAAGGGCCTGACAAAGTCAGTGGGCCAGCAGCTGTCACTCTGGCCAGATCTCCACATTGCAGCCAGCCCCTTATGCACTCGGCTCCCAATCCAAGCCCACAACTAATTCCATTTCCATGGCCCCCATACTCTCTGCCTGGCCCCCCAAGTTCATCACCCGCTACTGTAGAGCGTTTCCAGTCCCATCCCCTAGCCTTCTAGGATAATGCCTGATGCCAGGAGAGAAACTCAGCTCCCAGAAAGAAGGGAACCACATTGGGAACAGGTTGGGAGACAAAGTAGGGGATGAGCACAAAAGGACCTGGAACCTAAGGAGTCCACAAATGGGAACTGTGGGACCAAGAAGTAACGTCAAAGTTCAAAGACGTCCAGACCCCCAAGTTGGTGGTGGTCATGATGCAACAAAGCTATGATGGCAAAGAGGATGAGGCTGAGGAGTGAAAGGGGTTGAGATAACGCAGAGGGAGGTAAAGAGGTCATGGAACTGGGGGCCAAGGGTCTGAATTGGGGGCATACCAGGGAGGCTAGGCGGCAGGACAAAGCAGACAGAGGCAGCCTGGGCCAAAGGTACAGTTCCGCTCAGTATTTTATTTGTGTTTGTCTTTTTCTTTTGTTTGGTGGGGGGAAAGGGGACAGGTTGGAAGGGAGACAGAAAAACAAAATCAAAGAGAGAAAAAAAAAAACATGACTTCCCACCCACCACCACCCCTGGCCCCAGGCCTGAGTCGATGAGGGTGAGGATGAGCACACACACAGCAGGAGAACAGCAATAACTTAGGGGGGCCGGGGGGAGCTTCGGGAGAACACGAAGTGTATCTTGTGGGCTCCGCAGTGGAGGAGGCTGCCTGTCTAGAGGTCCAAAGGGCTGGGGGGGTAGGTGTGGAGGTGGGAAAGTATACTGAGGAAGGATGGGTGACAAGGAGGACTGGAACTGCAGAATCTTCACTGAGTAGTGGGAGATAAAGTGCTCAATGCTCTAGATTTGGGCTAGTGAAGAGCTAGAGTTGGTTACCTCCAGGGAGGCAGGGCCCGGGACTGACGGGTTCGAAATTTCCGCACAGCTAGAGTCCCTGGGGGTGGTTGGTGGGAGGCAGGGGGCCCTAGCCTGCGTTGGCTGCGTGGTAGCAGTCGGGGGATACGGCTGGGCCGCTCACCTCGAAGCAGGCCCCAGCTGGCCAGTGTGTGGATAGCCCAGGGAGGTAAGCGAGAGGCCAAACCCTGGCTGGCCCGTGCCAGGCGCCAGTTCCAGCCCTTGCACAGGGCCCAAAACCTTGCCAATAAGGCTAGTGGGTGTCGGGCAGCACGGGAATTACTCCGCCGAGGCCCAGGGACGGGCAGTCGGCTGCGGAAGCCATCCTTGTTGGTTTTGGGGTAGAGTGCAAACAGACCCCGATCCCCAACAGCCCCACAGCCCTGTAGGGCTCTAAAGGCCATAGGTGACAGGCACAGCAGAGCCCGCAACCAGAGCCGAGAGATGCTCCGGCGGATCCGAGGGCCCTGCTGCTGCACCCACTTGCCCCCAGCTGCCATAACTGCCAAAGGTAGAGCCAGGCCTAGCCAGGTTAAAAGCCAGGCTGCCCCAAGGCCCAGAGGAACACCCATAAGGCCTCGGCGCCAGCTCAGACTCAGGACAGCCCCCACTGCAGTGCCTTGGGCCAGGAGTAAGAACAGACTGGGGGGCAGATGCAGAGCTGTACAAAGAAGTAGGTAGGAGGCCCCCAGGCCTACCAGCCCCACTTCAAGGGCCAGCAGTGAGGCCTGCAAGCCACCCCCACCCTGGGCTGCCAGGAGTGGGAGCAACAACAGAAGTAGTAGGGGCAGGAGGCCAGAGGAGGACCCCACTGCAAAGGAGAGACCAGCCAGGAGGCCATGGGACAGGAGTCCAGGTAACTGGCTAGCAGGGCTGGGCCTCAGATATGTTGGAGGTGGTTCAGGGGGGATGTCTGGGGAGGGACAGCCATCTCCAGGATCCCTAGGGGTCCTAATTGGAGCCCTCTCCTCCTCTTCCTCCTCCTCCTCAGGCACTGGGGTCAGTGCTAGACCCTGAATCCAGTCAAGCTCAAATTCCTCATCCAGGAGGCTCCCATCCCCCTTTGTCCACAACCTCCATGCCCCAGTCACCTCCTGGTCCACAACGTTCCTCTCCTGAGGTGCTATGGATGGGACTCTAAGCTCCTCTATTTCCACCTCAGGAAGACCCCAAACTTCCTCATTAAAACTCCTTAGTTTTTGTGGACTAGGACTAGGGGTTTCTGATTCTTCCCCCAATATCCTCTGCTCCTCTGGTTCCAAGGTGGCCCCTTCCTTTCCCAGAATCCTTCTCTCTGGAACTGCTTCCTCCTCCTCTCCCAGAATTCTTTGGTCCAGGACTGCCTCCTGGCCAGATAAGCAGGGCTGCTCTTCTCTAGGGGTGCCTGTGCTGGGTGGTCCCAGAGCCCCAGGAATGGGGGGTGGGAGGCCCGGGGGACGCTGGCCTGCACGTACTTTGAGGCTCTTGGGCTGCTGGCGAACCTGGGCTGCATGCTTCTGCCGCAACTCTTGCTCACGCCGCTTGTTGTACTCCAGCTGGTTGCCCAGCTCTGTCTGATGCTGCAGGCGGGTGAGCTCTGCCCTTGTGCGCTGTACAGCCTGAAGCTGTCGTAGCTCCAGCTCCCGTGTGGCCTCATGCTGTCGCAGCAGCAATGCACACTCCAAGTCCTTCTGTGTCTGTTTCTTGTTCAAGTCCTAAAGCAGAAGAGAGGCAGGGTCCAGAGCTCGATTAGGAAGCCTTATTGGTGTCAAGGAAATAAGAGCCCCAAAACTCCTTGACAGAGGGAGCTGACGGTTAGGACAAGAGGTGTGTAGATGAAGAGTGTATGGGAGCTAAACTCCTGGCTGGCTCGAGAACAGAATCCTACAAGGACTCCAGCAGGGTCTGCCTGATGGGCACAAGAAGCAAAAGTGCTCAAGGAAGCAGAATCATAACGTGAGCAAATGGAAAATGGTTTCTGGGATCCTGGAGGGGAATGGGGGATGGGGTGACCTACCTCTCGCAGCAGATCCTGGTCTAGGCTGTGACGAGCCAACAGCATCTTGCGCTTGTACTGGCGACACTGCAGCTCAAAGTACTGGCGCTGCCTCCGTAGCAGCCCTGCCTCCTCCTCCGCCTGGCACTGTTGTAGCTGCTCCTTCTGCCGCAAAAGCCACTCAGCCTTCTCCCGCTTGGGTGTGCTGGGGTTCTCCTGGAGCTCCTGGACACGGGCAGTGGGGAGTGCAGGGTGGTCAGGTTCTGCCACACCCACCAGCAGGCCCTACCAGCTGCTGTAGCCTACCCCACCTCCTTCAGCTGCTCCTTCCGAAGTTTGTAGGTTCTCTTCTGTGCCTCCAGCAGGGCAGCCAGCTCCTTCTTCTGCTGCCCAAGGATGTGCTGCTGGAACTTACGCTCCTCAGCCTGGGCAGCTCGCGCCTCTTTCTCACCGATAGCCTGGTGCCGCCGTGCCAGCTTTTCTGCCTCTGCCCCAAAGCCAGCCCGCTGCGCCTCAAGCTCCCGCTGTAGCCGTGCACTATGCTCCTCACGTTCACCCCTCAGCCGTGACTCCAGGGCCAGTAGCTGTTTCTGGTGCTGTCTTCGCATCCGCTTATAGCCACTAAGCTGCTCCCGCAGAGCTGAGTCCTGCTCATGCTCCTGGATCTGACGGCTGACCTAGGGTGGGAGACAGGATGAGAAGGGCTCAGCCCTGGTCCTCATTTTAACACTCACAATCTTCATTCTCTATGGAGAAAGAATATAGGTTTTAGACTCAAAGGTTTAATTCTCATCTGGTATATTCCTCACACATAAACCTCTCTAAGCCTGCCACCTCCACTGGATAATGGAGATATAATCAACTTCACAGGCTGATGTGACTGAATGAGACAATAAAAGGTCCTGAGCACAGGGACTGGCATCAAGGCAGATACACTTCAGATTACTTCATAGACATGGGTCCAAGTCCCAGCTCTGCCACTTACTAACCATGTGACCTCAAGCAAGTTAAGGCTGCTAAGCCTTGGTTTTCTCATCCATTAAATGGGGCAATAATACCTCTTCATAGGGGGCTGTGGAGATTAACTTTGATACGTACGTACTAGTGGCTAAAACACTCTGAACGAGTAAGTGTTGGCTTCCTTGCCCTTCAGCAAACACTGAGGACCATTACAGCCCAAGTACAGAGCCGGGATCTGGGCCATGAGATACCGGAATAACAAGAACACTGGGCCTAGATGTCCTCATTTGAGGTCTGAGCTCAGGTCCATTGTCAAGGGGTTACGTCAGTGGACCCCAAATTATTCCAGGTGGCCAATAGCCTGGAAATCACAGACTTCTCTGCACAGTACCACAAAGAACCTAGTATCACAGGATCTGAAGAGTTGTCCTAGCAGACCAACCAACTACATGCAGAGATCATAAGAACATATTAGATCAACCAGTAGCCTCTAAAGAATGCAGTCTAAATGTTTATTTAAAAGTATGGATGAAAAACTATGTTTTATAAAAAGTGTACCTACTTTTTCCTGTCAACTGAGAAAAACATTGCTATGATTTAATTTTAGGAACAGACCAAGGTCCTGCTTGAAGAATTTGAGAACCATCAAAGGTGTCTGGCCAAGTGCCTTGGGCAAGTAGGCCCTCTGAGTCATGGCCGCCTCACCTCGCAGATGGGATCATACCCTCTCCCTCCCAGAGGAGCTTGAAGGATAAAACACAGTCATGTGAACAGGCCTGAGAACCAATCAGTGCTATGAGGCAGACACCTGAACACCACCCCTGCCCTCCACAAAAACAGAACCCAGCATACCTGTCATAATGTTGTTCAGGAGCAGCACAGTACAGGAATATAAAGCAGTGGTTGGCCAGGAGCCTGGGAAGGCACCTCAGGAGATACTATTTAAGCCCAGCCACAAAAATGAAATGAGTTTGCCAAGCTAGGAGCACCCAGTGTGGCCAATCCCCTAGAGGTCTGTGACTTCCAGGGGATTGGCCACACTGGGCGATGTGACCAAAACAGTCTGCAGGAAGGAGCAAGGGTCGATGTGAGGAAAAGGTGAGAAGACAGCAACCAAATGTGAGGGTGGAATCTGGACTTGCTCATGTGCCACAAGGAGAAAATCATTTCTGGACTTAGATGGGGCCTTCAGGCAGAGGGAGGATGGCTACACTTACCAGGGAGGCAGTACGGATGGTGGCAAAGTGGTCCCGGTTGCGGCAGTAGGCTCGGCGGCGGGCAGAAGAGGTGGTAGAGGTGGGAGCTGGGGCTGCAGGTGGCTGGAGAGGGCCTGGGGTCAGTTCTGGCTGGTAGGGGTCATCATACAGGTTGTCAGAGCCCTAGAGGGAGGGTGGGAAAGATGTCTCAGGCTCAGAGGCCACAGTGCTCAAAGGGAGTTCCCTGGAGACCCAGATTTAGAGGCAGTCATGCCTGGGAGAGAGAGCATGAGCAGGAGAGCTGGGCTGGGCCTTGCCACTGTCAGGCCTACTCAGGGTGAGTTGCATACCGGCAGCCGGTGTATAATGGAACTATGGGAGGTGACTGTGTGCTCCCCCTCCTGCATCATGGCCATCTCCCGGGCTTCAGGGCCTTCTTCCTCCTCTTCCTCTTCTTCCTCCTCTTCCTCCTCCTCCTCATTGTCTGAGGCATCTGCTAGGCTGTTGACTGAGCTGCTCTGACTGGAGGCGCTGATGGACATGCTGGGTACTGAGTGGCTACTCTCTAGACTGGTCAGTGTCCCAGCCCGGTGCATATAGGGCTCCGTCTCCTGTAGACAGGGAGTAGGCTGTTGGGCAGGGGAGGACAAGGGGTGTGTATGTGGAGGTAGCACAAGGAGACAATGGGTGTGATGAGGCGTGGAGAAGGTGGGGGTGAGCAGCTGCTAGGAGACAGCACAACATGGTAGTAAAGGGTGGCAGGACAAGATGGGTCACCTCCTCCTCCTCTGGGGCCTCGGCACCAGGGCCATTGGGTGCCTCTTGGAACAGTATCTTCTTCATCTTGCGGTATTGCAGGTTGTCTAGCTCCCGCACAGCATCCTTGGTCCTCTGAATTAGGTCCATAATGACTGTGGGTGGCCGCTCCCGGAGCACAAAGCGGTGCTGGGGAAAGAGAACACTGAGGCCTGCTGCCAAGCAACCCCATGACCCTCAATATCCTATGGGTGTTGGCATTTCTCTAGCCTGAGGCAACTCCCGTGGGGTCCATGCCCATCATGGGCTAATGCAGGCCTTGTCCTAGCCTCTCTTTCCACATTAATTTCCACCACCCAATCTCTACTCCACAGTCTCTTGTTCCTTTAGCTATGGCTGACAGGCAGGAATAGTCAGATCTGGATTCTAGTCCAGGGCCTATATCAAAGTTGTGCATGGCCTGGGCATATCACGAGGCTTCCCTGGGCCTCATAAGGTATTCCACAATTATAAAATACCTGTCAAACTAGACAATCTATGTCTGTTCCCAACTAGGGCTCCTAAGGCCCCCATGGATCTGTGAAGGGAATGGGGGCCCCTCTACTTCTGATAACTCAAAAAAACCTAAGGAAATCATACATTTACCCATGGCAAGGCTACACAGGCTTTTGGCTTGATTTACATCAGATCAGTGTGGTAACTCTGGTTATCGCACGCTGACCAGAAGCTCTGGCTGGCAATTATATACATCTTTGATTAATAAAAGATGGGAAAACAAATTATTACTTAATATCTAAAGGCAGTCTGGCAGATAAAATCCAGTAAAACACAGAGTCCATGGGGTGTGGGGATGGGGGTGGGAATTCATAAATGAAGTTCTTGGAGGAGAAAGAATTAGAAATCACTACTTTCATTGAAGGGTTTCTTGTGGCTCTAACAAGCTACAGTTCTAGGAGACTGCTAGGCCAGTGAACCCTTACCTTCAGAAGAACCTCTGAGGTTGGTCTGTCTTGAGGGATTTTCTGAAGACAGGAGTCAACAAAATTCCGGAAGTACTCAGACCTAGTAGTCACAGGAGGATGAGGGAAGGGTCAGGAAGCTGTGAGTCAGGCAGCCTAACCCTATGGCCTAACCCCTGGGCCCAGGAATCCAGGTCTTTACCAGTGTCCTGACTGGAGCACAGGGGACTCGTTCTGTGCAATGTGGTATAAGGCACTCATCGCGTTCATGTTAAACAGTGGTGGTTTCCGTTCAGCTACAGAAAAAGGTCAAGTGAGAGAAAGTGAGAGGTGGCAGGTGGGTAGGAGACAGGAATGGAAATCAGAAGACTTGGGTTCATATTCCAGCTCCCCCGTTCAGTTCTGACCACGTTGAAAGATGCCTCCTTCCCCAACTTGAATTTGTAAATTCCATGAAGGCAGGAGCCTCATTCACTGCTATACCCCCAGAACATACTAGCACAGCACACACGGTATACAGTGAGTGCTCAAGAAAGGTTTAGGACTAGAGCATTAGCCAGAAAGCGATGAATACTATGAAATCTTTAGGTATAAGAACTGGCAGGATTTGACAGCTGCCTGTATTGGGGATCAAGAGTTGAGTCAAAATGGACAGTTTGGAGACCTCGAAGGATGTTATGGCATGGGGATAGGAAAAGAAAGAGGAGGGAGTGAAAAGAGGATGAGAGGGCAGAGAGGATGTCTTTACCCAGCTCGATGCAGGTTATCCCCAAGGACCAGACATCCACCTTGCCATCGTACTGCCCTTCATCCATTGCCAGGATCACCTCCGGAGCCATCCTGGGAGAATGGTCAGGAGGAAGAGGCTAATTAACTGCCCAGACCCTGCCAATTCCTGCTCCCAACATCCTGGGAGCTCTCTCCACTCACCACCAGTCCCGCTCACCAGTATGGGGTGCCCACAAAGGAGTTGGCAGGTGCCATGATGGATGCAGAGCCGAAGTCCCCCAGCTTCACCAAGCCTGGTTCTGACAGCAGGATGTTTCCAGCCTTCACATCCCTGCCAGAGAAGCCAGCATAGGAATAAGACATGCATCTCAGAAAGGCTGGGCAGGAGCTTTAGCACCAAGTTTCAAAGAAGGCTGTAGCCCAACTGAATGAAGAGTGGTGTAGAGAGCACCCCTCCTCCCTCCCAGCCATCATCAGTGCTGCTTGTACCTATGGATCATGTTGTGGGAATGCAGATAAGCCAGGCCCTGAAGGGCCCCGTGGGTCACAGCTGCAATCTCCACCTCCTGAAGGGGCTTCTTATGCACTGGGGAGTGAGGGGAAACATCAAACTGAGGGAACTTAAGGGTGGGCCTGGAACAAGCCCACTTTAACCTCCCCTTGCAGCTTCTCTGTTCTTCTTCTCTCTCTCCCACTTGTTGGACAAACAGTTACTTACCTTCTAGAAGGTCAGAAGCTGAGCCCAGGCAATACTCCATCACCAGCTAAGGAAGGGTCAAGGGTCAGAGATCAGCAGAATTGGCCACCCCTGGCCCATCTCCCTTGGGCAGAGATGTAAAACAGAGAGCTTCCTTGCTCTATCCTTCACTCATGCAATACCCGGATGGTAATAACAGGGTGGAAGGACAACTGAGAAAATGACGGGGTGGTGGGAGAATCCCTAGAGTCAGGGTTTCTCCCACCTGAATCCCTTCAAAGCCCTATTCAATCTCTTTTTCCTCCAACCCATGTGCCCCTTTCCAGCTACTAAGAGTCTGTGTCACTCTTCACACCAGATTCTCCTTCTGGACAGACACTGCTGCTCGTGGCTTTGTTTGAGAACTAGAGGTTGGAAGAGATTTCCTTTTTCACAAGATCCCCACACCAGCACTCTGAATAGGGCCCAAGTAAGAGACTAGACCAAGATAAGGATGGGCCTGAGTGGGAAGGGGTGAGAGGTGGCAAAGACCAGGCTGGAGTCAGGGGGCTTGCTCACCCAAGCCGTGTGTTCCCTCAGGTAACAGCCCCGGTACTGAATGGTATTGGGATGCCGGAGCTTCTGTAGGAACCGAACCTCCTTGATAATGTCTTGCCACTTCTGGGAGGCGGTCAGAGGGAGGAGAGGCTTACTCAGCTGCATCCTGAGACTGGGGTCTCCTGCTCCCACACAGTCTTGTTAAGCCTAACCCACCTCATTTGACTGCTTCCCACTGTAGGACATCTTCTTGATGGCCACCACCTCATTATTCCGGACATCCCGGGCCTAGAGGACCAGACCAAAAGGTGGGTGAATGCACCAGTGAGAACTGGGTAGTGGGAAGACTTGCTGGCACGGTAGGAGAGAGCAGGAAAGGCTGGTGTAGTAGAGTAATGTAGAGGACTGTTTGGACGTCCACGGGAAGAATAATGCAGTCCCCATCCCTACCCCTGCCCTCCCAAGCTCCAACTCACAAAGTACACAGCTCCAAAGCTGCCATGGCCAATTTCCCGAAGGTCGGAGAAGAGCTTTTCAGGGTCATCCTTGAAAAAGAGCTCAGCCACATCAGGGTCCTTCAGGCTCCCCGCCCGGCCCCCAGCTGGCATGGTGGCCCCTGAGGGCCCTGAGAGTGGGGCCTGACCTGAAGGATGAAAACGGGACCCTTAGAGCAAGGATGGGACTCTCAGAGAGGAAGGGGCCCCTCAAGTTTGTCTTCTTCCCTAGTTCTCTGATGAGGGGGAGGCACTGCTGAGGATGGGTGGGGTGGGGAGATTAGGAACAACATCAAAGCTCCAAAAAAAATGAAGTTGCCCTGGCAACCAGAGCACAGGGGCTGCTGGGGCCGGAGTCCCTGGAGTTCCTAAAACTGCTAGGAAGACTGGGAGCTAAGCATCATCACCAACCCCCTCAGCTCTCAACAAGTTCCATTTCCCTATAACCCCTACTTCCCCCTTCAAGTATAAAAGATTCTGCCTCCCAGCCAGAACCCCAAATCCCCAAGTGTCCTGTCTCACAAGTCCCATACTCCAAGTATTTCCAGGTACCTTCCAAATCCCCTTGACGTTGAGGTCCCCTCCTCCCTCAACCTCTCACGCCCTGGAAGAGAGCAGGAAATGGCCAGGCCGGAGGTAGTGGAAATCCGGCCATTGTTAGAAGTGGGTACTGGCCCAATAGGGCCAGAAGACTCATTCTCAAAAAAGGGCTAGGGACACTGGCAGAGAGGAGATCTAGGATGGGAAGTACAAGGCCAGAAATGGCATCTGGTTTTGGGGGCCTCTCTGTGACCTGGTCTGCCTTATTTGTTCATTCCAATTGCATAGGCACCACATACAGGTATAGGATATTTGAGATATACAAATAACATTTATTGAGCATGTGTAGCAACAGCTTAGATGCATCATCTCTCATTCAATCCTGACCACAACCTTATGAGGTTATTACTATTACCCCTACTTCGCAGATAAGGAAGTGGGCTCAGAAAAGATAACTGACTTTTCCAAAACTGGTCCTCTACCACTGTGCTTTCAAAACAGCCCTATGGAATAAGCAGGGCAAGATCATGATCACCATTTCACAGATGAAGTCACTGAGGAACAGACAGGAAAGAGGACTTCTCCAAGGTCAGAGAAGAGGACCTCCTCCCCAGCCAGCCATGTGTGCTCATTATGCTCTCAGCAACTCACTACAAGCTCAGCTCCCTCCTGCAGGAAGCTTCCCCTTCTGACCACTCCAGTGCTTAGGGAGAGCTCCTAGAGCACCCAGCCAAACACCCAAAGAAAGCTCTCACATCAAAGCCAAGACCCCCAAGGGGATTCCAGGCCAGACTCCTGACTAAGCACTTGTTGGAATTTAGGCACAAAGAAGCCTTCAGCAGAGCTAGACTCCTAGGGCAGAGTTCTAGCCCTCTGAAAGAGCCTAACAATTTAGCATGTAATTATATTTTGTCATGCACTGTTTCCTATTGTGTTGTTAATTTTGTCTCCTCAGCCCAACTGGAAGCTGAAGGGCAAGGAGCAAGCGCAGCTTTCTCCAGTGGGCCCCCAGGGTGCAGAGGGCTCAGAGTAGCCTGGGAGATTGATTGACTGCCCTCAGCAGCTCCCAGACTGCTCAAAGCAGGCCCCTTTCTCCATTCTCCTGTCAGCAACCCTGCCAGGCACCCTTCACCCCCTCCACATATCCACACACAAAGGCAGGTGCTCAAAACTTGCCAAAGGAATATTCTTGACCTCTTTACCAGCTCCCAGCCAAGAATGCTAACACAGAACCCTATGCCACATCACACGAGGCCTCTTTCTCAAATAATATTGAACATTTGAGCGACTACCAAGGTCTGTGATAAAGCACAACCATCTTATAAAGTGGACAATGTTATCCACATCTACAGATGAGGAAATCTAAGTGTGTCTGTCCCTACACTACCAGTAGTACATTTCCTCTTCAATGTACAGCAACAGGGCTTTGAATAAGTTCCTTATACTTGGTCTTCTCTTCAGTAAAATGAATTACAGCATAGGTCTGTTGTGAAATTTTTAATGAGATCCCATACTTAGAAACACTATCCAGACACTCAACATATGGATTTTCCTTTCCTGCCTCCAGGGTTACCACAACAAGGCTTTAATATTTTGGGGATGATCCTACCCCCAGCAGCTTGGCCTTAACACCATTGTGGCTATCATCTGTCAGAAGAGAGCACCCTCTCAGCAACCCAGGCCAAAGACTGGGACCACATTAAAGATGAAGGTCACAGTGAAGAGAAAAATCTATGAGGCAGAGAGGTAGGAGCCAGAGCTCCTGAACTAAGCCCTCCTAAAAAGGAAGCTCTTCTTCCTCCCTTTCTTAAGTCTTACCCCAACTCAAATCCTGACTCTGCCACTGAGTGACCTTGGGCAACCTCTCTGGGCCTTAATATTTTCAACTGTAAAATGGGAAGAGAGCATAAAAGGGTGAAGAGAGGGTCATGTGAGAAAATGGATGCAAAGTACTTTGTAAATAAGAGATCACCTGACAAATATGAGATTTGCACGATCACAGCAAGAGGCTGGAAGGTAACTATACAACCGGGGGAAAATACTGCCAGGCACCCCCAAATACAAATGCACACACATATTTCCTTGAAAGGACAAGAAACCCAACCAGCCCATGCCTAAAAAAGATAAGCAGACCAACTGTAGGGGTCAGAGGCACAGAAATCAACACTCCAGAAAAATCACTTAAAAGGGTTATAATCATGGGAAAGAGGTAGCTGTGAGGCGCAAATTGAACAGGGGAGCAGAAAGGTGCAAACCCATCTGATTAGCTCAAGCACCTAGGGCGTGATGCCTGGTGACATCAGAAACCCTGTCATCTGAGGTCCCCCATCAAGCAGACATAATGAAGGGAAGAGAAAGGGGAAGAGGGTGGCAGCTGAAGGTAAGGCTAGCTAGAGGCTGACCACTGGCCCAGCTGGGCTTCCCCATCCTGAGGTGAGGGCCTACTTAGGCCCAGCTTCTGAGAAAGGAGCACACTTTCTTCTCCATGCTAGACACAGGGACCCACGTCCCTGCTCCCCGTGTCTCACCTGGTAGGGGTCACTATGGTGCCCCAGCGCTTCCGACTCCTCCTGGGGTCCTCCAGCGGCTCTGCCAAGTTGGGAGAGGGGCAAGGAGGCCTTTCCCCTTGCCACCTCTTCCTCGGCTTTCTCCCTTCCTGAGGGGCGGGCCCGGGAAGCCTCCCCTGGAGGCGAGGGGGGTGACAACCTGATCTGACCTCGCGGTCCAGTCCTCCCCCTGGAGGGCGACAGTTGCTTAGTCCCGTATTTCTGATTGCGGGATCTGAACCCCAGATATTTCAACGGGGCCCTGAATCTGGTATTTGAACGCGTGGGGAGTGAACCCCGGATACTGGTGTACGCGGGGCCCTGAACCCCAGATATCTGAAACTCTATAAAACAAGAGCCCTAGGTTTAGAGAGGTTGGGACCCGAGTCGCAAATATCTGGATTATGGGGCTGATACCCGGATATTTGAGAAGTGAGGGATCAAGCCCGGAGATTCTGGACCTAAGGTCCAGAGCCCCAGGTGTCCTGCCACCGAAACGGCGCCCACCCCTAGGACGTCCGGCCAAACGGCCCCCCTCACGTCAGGGTCCGAGGGTGACAGCCCCCACTCCTTCCCCGGCCTCCTCCCCTTCTCGTCTTCTCTCCTGAGGGTGGCTGAAAGATCGTAGCTAAGGGTAGTCCCGGCGCCCTCTCTCCCTTTCCTCTTCAGTCTCAGCTTCTAGCCGCACCACAACCCGAGTCTCGTCCGGGTCTCCCTCTCCCTCTTCCTCCCAATTCCAAGATGGAGACCGGGCGGGAGCGCGCAGGCGCTGTAGGGACGACCGGCCATAGGGGGCGGGGCTCAAAAAGAAACTGCCCCGCCCCTCTCTCCACACTGCCGCGGCCCCGGAGACAGGCAGCCACGAAGCCAGAGTGCGCACGCGCCCCGCCACGCGGACCGTGGGAGGAAGGCGGGGTAAACGGTTAGGCCTGAAGGGGGAGGAGTCCAACGCGCTTTAGAACAACTGGTGTTGGAGGGGCTGCGGAGCATGCGTTCGCCCCGCCTTAGCCGTGAGCCTGAGCTTGTTGCTAGGGGAAGCTTTGAGGGGGCGCGAGTGGAAGATGAAAAGAAGCCGTGAGCTGCGCTTGCGTGCGGGATAGATGCTGGGAGAGGAAGGGAAGGCTGGTGCTGGCCGCGGAAAAGGCGGGAAAATGGGCTGTTCAGGTTAGTAAACAGGCAGCCTGGCCGTGCATTTCCCAAGTTCGTGGAATCTTTGCTGGGTAGCCTGTGAAGTCATTTTAGTAAACTGAGGCCTTTTACAGTTTCATGACCTGTCCAAGGTCATATTGCATTATGTAAAAGCATTCCCATGACCAAACCCACCTAACTCTCTCAACGGGCTGAAATTATCAATTTTATTTCATAGGCATAAGGTGGCAGAGCTGGGATCAAAACCAGGTGTTTACCAAGGGCAAGGTACAACTATGGGAATAGCTGCAGTAACTCATGCCCCGTGACAACCTGTATTCCAAACCAGTCTATGTACTCTAAAATTCCCATCTCAATCTAATTCCCAATAAACACACTGGGCAGCATTGGGCAAAAAAATCCTTTTATTTCCCCCAACATTCTAGGTCTCCACTTTCTGTAACATCTCTTCCAACTCAGAACCAAGGCCCTATAAGTTGATTCACACCTGGAGAGAAATAAAATAAGAAAACAAGGCAGGTGAGAAAGCCCTTTGGGGAAGTGCTGGAATGGCTGCAGGAACTGAGGAAAGAGCAGAAGAAATGACAACTAGAGATAGGTACAGGCACTCATCCCAACTGGGATGGCCTCAGGACTCCAGGATCTGCCTGGGGGCAGAAAGTACAGTAGTCCCTCTCTATATCCTGTTCACTTATTGTGGCCTCACTGTATCGCGGGATTTTAAAAAATATTACATTTAATTATCGCAGATTTTTTGCTATATTGCGGGATTTTGTGGTACTGTATACGTATGTTGTTAAAGTTACATAGGTTTAAGAGTGTAGAATAAATGTAAGGTTCCTGCTTTGCCGGGGGGGGGGGTCTAGAACATAATACCCGTGATAAGTGAGGAAACACTGTATTCCTTTTCCAGTCTGTTCAGATCTAAGAAAGGCCTGGTCTCTCCTGCACTCAGCCAGTCTCTTCCACTCAGCACCAGTGGCCCCCATGGCCTGCAGTGTCAAGTCATAGCATCTTAGCCTGGTATCTCAATACCTCATTTCCTGTCTCAAATAATGGTTGCAGCAGTTAGGCCTAGCCCTAAGCAAAATAAGCAAAGTTAATCTTGAACGTCCGGTTCCACTGGCCTTTCAGTGGGCCTGAGCTGTTTCTACTACTTCCATGGTTATGTCCTAGGACACAGCAGCTGGCTGAAGCTGAAGACAATTTAAGAGCTGGATGCACAATATATGACTCATATTGTATAAGACCCATCTGACAGGGTAAGAATATTTTACAGAAGTATTTCTTTTTCCTTAATGAGCTGACACACAAACTAGTTAGCCAACATGTTTCCCAGCCACTGCTACCTTTGTGAGGTTGTGTCCATCTAAAGATCCTCTTAGCAGAATCAACTTTTTCTAAAGGCAATGATGGCTAATGGAAAAGAGACAGAACATGTAAAGTGCCTGGGCACATAGTATGTGTCTAGTAACTGGCATCATCAATCAATTCTTTTGAGCTGTTCAAGATGAATTTTACAAAATCTGCATCATAAAAGTGGGTATTTGAATTTCAGGAAAAAGCAAGACAAACATTATTCACATCCCAGGATACATCATCAAATTTGAACCCTCTTAATTCACCAGTTAGAAAAGCTTGGATGTGAACTAGATTTGTGGGTAAATTTTAAGATCAGAATGTTAACCGAAAGAAGTCAGTCACAAAAGAGTATGTATGATTCCATCTATATAAAGTTCAAAAATAAGTAAAACCAAACCATATTGTTTAGGAATGACTCTATCTCAGTTACAGTTTCCACCCCTACCCCATTCCCTATTCTCACAGGACTGGGGCAAAAAGCCTTACCTGAGAATAAGACAGGAACTAGGCAAGTGCCATCAGAGCCGGGTCCTAGACCAGGAGGACTCCCGGCATGGTTGAAAGCACACAGCAGTGAAAAAGCAGAGAAGGCCACAGAA
This sequence comes from Furipterus horrens, assembly GCF_987537825.1. Lineage (NCBI taxonomy): Eukaryota > Metazoa > Chordata > Mammalia > Chiroptera > Furipteridae > Furipterus > Furipterus horrens. The sequence continues at coordinate 121,585,573 of NW_028327175.1, forward strand.
GAGAAGCAGGAAGGAGCCCAAAACCAGTAGCCTGGAGCCACACAGAGCCAGCTCCTCCTAGGGGTGGGCACGGGGAGGGAAGGAGAAATGAATGAGATGGAGGAGAGAGAATGTCCCTTAGGAAGACATCTTACCCCCAGCCCAAGGCTATGGAGAGAAACCTTCATGGGGAAAAGGGCTCTCCACATCCAGGGAGCAACTAAAGGGGAAATGTTATTTCTATTACACGCTAACTGCCTTCATGGTCTACAAACTGCTTTCTTGCCCAGCCAGCAACCCCCCTAATAATGACTCTATGAGAGTTCACTATTTTCCACATTTTAAAGATGTGCAAGCAGGGCCTGGTCGGAAATCCAGATCTTCTCTGATTCCGAGCTCCCAGGTGATGCTCCTCACCAGCGTCTTTGCAAATGTGAGGGAAGAGTATGCAGCCGGCTCCTGACTGGTCTCTCTTCTCCACTTGGCCAGTCTCCTCCACCCAGCATCAGTGGGCCCCAAGGCCTGCAGTGTCAGGCCTTAGCATCACAGCCTGGTATCACAGTGCCTCATGATCAGGCCCCTGCATCTCTCCTGCCTCCAACCCTAAGTCATTCCTAAGCCCCTCATCATGAAGTGTCCCCAAAGGCTAAACACTTTTCATTCTCTAGGGCTGTGCTCATGCTGGTCCCTTATGCCTGGAATATATTTCCTCTTTCTTGAACCCCTTCTAGTACATTCTCTGCCCGAATCTTCCCCATTCTTCAGGGATCATCCTGGCAGGGCAGAACAAGGCTGGGACTTAAGAGTTGGAAACCCTAGGTCTGCCACTTAAATTAGTTGTGTGGATGGGGACAATTCACTCCCGCTCTCTGAACCTGTTTTTACATCTGTAAAATGGGATAATAACAGCTACCTCAAAAGGCTATTTTAAGATCAAATGAGATAATGAATCTGAAAGCACTCTGTACATTATAAACTACTATACACAGTTTCTTTTTAAATGCTACCATGACTGTGAAACACTCTCCATAAATGTTCAAGTTAAGAGTTAATGGTTCCTTACTCTGTGCTTGAATAACACTTTTTCACATCTCTATGCTAGCAATTAACTTATTATGCCTCCTAGTCTTAATTTCTCTGAGGAGAGGTCATGTTTAATTGTATTTAAAAACAATAGTTAATAGTAATAGCTGTAATTTTCAAGTCTCTATTATGTACCAGGCATTGTACTGAGTACTTTACATTCATTCTCATTTACTTGTTGGAATTAGGAGATAGTATCATGTTTTCTGTTTTACAGATGAGGAAGTGAGGCTCAGACTCAGGTGCTTTTCAAGATCACACAGCCTCCCAGTCAGGATTACAAAGCCTATGTTTTATCTACTAGGTAACATTGCCTTCAAGACACAGCCCAAGGCATGAAGTCTATGAAAGCCTGATAACCTGAAGCTCTTACCAATGTGAGCAGCTTGGTGAGCACAAGACCTTCCTGGCTCCAGACCCTGACACAACCCTCAGCTGTCCTAGGGCTCAGTGTGGCATTTCCTACTCCCTCCTCGAAGCAGGATATGGGTGGCTGGCTGGAGGGCAAAAGTCCTGGAGCAGCACTAAAATATAGGCAGATTCCTGGGGTTCTTTCTGTGGTGATCTGGGCTGTAATGAGGACCCATTCTCCTGCAGAAGATCCTAGGAGAGGCACAGGAGAGGAGATGGAAGAAAATGAAGGGTCAGGTGGGAACCATCCATTTTCAGATTTCTATTCATTTCAAAGGCTTCCTACAGTACCAGATGTTTGGCACTGATTCTATTCAATAAAGTACTCTATATACCATCATTTACATCACTGAAAATATGAAAATAACTGTGTACCAATATAAACAAAAATTAATTCAAATTAGCTTGCAACCAACAAAACAAACACACCAATAATCCCAAGGCTGCAATGAAACTGGGATAGATACAGATTGTCCATGTTAGTTTGTATGAATTAGTTTGTTCTTCTTAAAGAAAGCAGTCTTCTACCAGGCACCAAAATACATGAAAAGGTTCACATCTCAATTTCAAATCAGTGGGACAATAGTGGTCTATTCAGTCAATGGCCTTGGGACAATTTCCATTTGGGAAAAAAAAGTTAGACTCTTATCTCGCACTATAAAATAAAGTCCAGATGTATTACAAACAAACCAAACTAAACAAACTAAAACAAAACAAAGCAATACAAAAACCTAGGCTGTATGGAAGTTCAAGAACCAAGAAATTAAAGAAGTCACATTCATCCAGATGGGTAGGACTGGAGACATGGAACGGGTAGTACCATACTCATGTGTGGTGGATAAAAATCAGGAGGGATACTTTGGGATTGAGGGATCCCAGCCCTACACCAGACCACCCAAGCCAGGGTTCCAGTGCCAGAAAGATAAATCCCCATAACTTCTGGCTGTGAAAACCAGTGGGGGTTGGGGCAGGAGAAGAAACTGCAGGATTCTCAGGCATCTCCTTTTAAAGGGCCCGCATCAGACTTAGGACTTAATGCAGACTCATTCCTTCTGGCTCCAGCACTGGGGAAGCAGCTGGAAGGGCACCACTGGCATACAGGGAGAAACTAAAGTGTCTGGCATCAGGGCGAGTGCCAGGGAACAGCCTCCTCCCAGACAAAACTCTAAAGGCCAGGAAGCAGCCATTGTCCTTTCTCTGAGCCCTCTCCCACAGAGAGCCACAGAACGGCAACACCATACATACCTGAAACCATCAATCTGGTTCACAGAATTTGCCCTGTCCTGGCGATTACCTAAGGCCCCACCTCATCCAAACTACGACTGCACTTTTCTACAACAGGCCATGCTACTAAGACAGGGTGTCAAAGAAGCTCTACCTAATACATAGAAACAAACACGGGGAGGCTGCTAAAGAGGAGACAAAGAAATATGACCTAAATGAAAGAACAGAACAGAACTCTTTAAAAAAAGAACTAAACAAAATGGAGCTCAGCAATCTATCAGATGCAGAGTTCAAAACACTGATTATCGAGATGCTCAAGGAACTCACTGGGTACTTCAACAGCATAAAAAAAGACCCAGGCAGAAATGAAGGTTACACTAAGTGAAATAAATAAAAATTTACAGGAAATCAACAGTGGAGGTGATGATGCTGAGAATCAAATCAATGATTTGGAATATAAGGAAGAAAAAACATGCAATCAGAATAGCAAGGAGAAAAAAGTATCCAAAAAAAACAAGGATAGGGTAAGGAGCCTCTGGGACAACTTCAAACGTACCAACATTCAAATCATAGGGGTGCCAGAAGGAGAAGAGGAAGAGCAAGAAATTGAAAACCTATCTGAAGAAAGAAAACTTCCCTAATTTGGCAAAGGAAATATACATACAAGTCTAGGAAGCACAGAGTCCCAAACAAGCTAGACCCAAAGAGGACCACACCAAGACACATCATGATTAAAATGCCAAAGTTTCAAGATAGAGAATCTTAAAAGCAGCAAGAGAAAAGCAGGGAGTTACCTACAAAGAAGTTCCCGTAAGACTGTCAGGTGATTTCTCAAAAGAAACTTTGCAGGCAAGAAGGGACTAGCAAGAAATATTCAGAGTGATGAAAATCAAGGAGCTACAACCTAGATTGCTCTACCAGCAAAGCTATCATTTAGAATGGAAGGGCAGATAAAGAGATTCCCAGACAAGGTAAAGCTAAAGGAGTTCATCATCACCAAGCCATTATTATATGAAATGTTAAAGGGACTTATTTAAGAAAAAGAACAATAAAATGGCAATAGATTCACAACTATCAACAACTGAATCTTAAATACAAACTAAGCAAACAACCAGAACAGAAATGGAATCATAGATATGGAGATCATTTGGAGGGTTATCACTTGGGAGGCGGAAGAGGGAGAATGGGGGAAAAGGTACAGGCATTAAGAAGTACAAATTGGTAGGTACAGAATAAACAAGGGGATGTTAAGAACTGTATAGGAACTGAACTGGAGTAACTGGAGTAGCCAAAGAACTTACATGCATGACCCATGGACATGAACTAAGGTGGGGGGGGGAGGGCAGTTGCCAGAAGAAATGGGGCGTACTGGATAGAGGGGGGTACAAGGGGAAAAACTGGGACAACTGTAATAGCATAATCAATAAAATATATATTTTTAAATACAAGTAACAGATTGGTTGAAAATACCTATAATAGATTTAATTGGCAAAACGTTTACTATCCATAATGTATAAAAACCTAAAACTCAAGAAGATAGCCTTGGCTGGTGTGGCTCAGTGGATTGAGTGCCAGCCTGCGAACCCAAAGGTTGCCAATTTGATTCCCAATCAGTGCACATGCCTGGGTTGCAGGCTAGGTCTCCACCTGGGGGTGTGCAAGAGGCAACAGGTCAATGTATCCTTTCCACATTGATGTTTCTCTCCTCTCCCTTCCTTCCCTTCTCACTAAAAGTAAATAAATAAAATATTTAAAGAAAAGATAAACACAAAAATAAGCAAAGAATAGAAACAGGAAATTCAGAGAAAATATGAAAATTGCCAATAAACTTATAAGAAGATGCTCAACCTCACTAGCAATCAGAAGAAAGTAAATTAAAACTATCGGGTAATTCCTTTGCCCATTAAACTGGTAAAAATTAAAAAGAATAATAGTGACAAGTTGTTGAAGATGTGGGGAAATGGGCACTCTCAATTGGTGACATCTTTTAGAAGACAATCTGGCTGTTATCTGTTCTTATCTGGGTACAGAGAGGGACTAAGATGCCTACCAAAGTGGCAACTCTGCAGGAGAGGTAGGGGGACTTTTACATCTGCTTTGTACACTTCTGTGCGGTCGGAATCCACAATGTAATGAATTTGTCTGTTTAAAGAAAGAGTATTCAAGGAAAAAAAAAGTGGGGTGCATATCCTTTGACACAGTAATACCACTTATAGAAACTAATCCTAAGGAAAATATTAAAAGAAAAATGCAAAGTATACTAAGATATTTATTGTGATTTCATTTTTTTTTTTTAAGTAGGAAACAATAGAGATGTTTAACAACCGGGAAAGCATTAAAAATGATGGCCTAACTACTTAATGAGTCACTACATCCTTTAAAATAATGCTTTTGTTTTTTTGCACTAATACAAAACACACGATGTCATAAGTGAAAAAAGAGCAATACAACCAGTATATACATAATGACAACTGAGAAACTTACATGTAAAATTTTATAAGTGAACTTCCCTTTTTTCTGTGTACCCAGATCGAAGCAGTCACCAATCTCACACTTCTAATGTCTCTCTCAAACCAGTCACCTTCTCTCAGGGTCCTGTCTTAGCTTAGTTTTTCCCATCATCTTTTTATTGCAACCACCTTCCAACTGGTCTTCCTGCATCTGGACACATTCCTTCCAGATTAAAATCTTTGACTCTCCCCAATGTATTAAACAAAGTCCAACTACCTTGGATTGGCACATGAAACCCTCCATGGGATTCTGAGTGCTTCACCAGGTCTTTACCTACCACGCTCATCAACAATCTTTCCCCTGTACCCCCAGAAGTTCCTAAACATGCCATCAACGGTCCCCCCATCTGCATGCTTTTGTATACTCATAGGCCTACCTCAAAGCTTAGCTCAGGCATTGTATCCTTGGAGAAGCCTGTCTTTACCATCCCTGCTTGACAGACTTCTGAGTACTCCCACTGTACCTACTGTTCTATTTCACACATTGCAAGGTATTTATTTCTGTTCACATCTGTATCCTTACTAGACCACAAGCAACTTGAAATAAAGGTCCGTGTCTTACAGACCTCTGTGTTCCCCATGCTTGGTACATAGTAAGTGCTCATTTCTAATTCTGTCCAAAATAATCCCTGCTGTTACTACTTCATTTCTAACCATTATTTAAAAGACAGGGCTTCTTTGCAGAGGCAAAAAATTGACAAGCTGATCCTAAAATTCATATGGAAATTCAAAGGATAAAGAATAGCCAAAAAAATCTTTAAATAAAAAGAACAAAGTTTGCCCTCGCTGGTGTGGCTCAGTGGATTGAGCGCCAACCTACAAATCAAAAGGCTGCTGGTTCGATTCCCGGTCAGGGCACATGCCTGGGTTAAGGGTTGTTTGGCCCCTGGTAGGAGCGCATATGAGAGGCAACTGATAGGTGTTTCTCTCTCACATCAATGTTTCTCTCCCTCTCTTTCTCTTTCCCTTCCCCTCTCTCTAAAAAAATTAATGAATACAATTAAAAAAATATCATACATAAACTTGTATATGACTGTTCCTAGCAGCATCATTCATAATAGCCAAAAGGTGAAAACAATCCAAATGTCAATTAAATGATGAATGGACAGATAAAATGTGCAACAGTCATACAGTGAATACTATTAAGCAAAAAGAAATGAAGTACTATTATGTGTTACAACATCGATGAACATTACACACATTATGCTAGGTGAAAGAAAGAAGCCAGTCGCAAAAATACATATATGAAATGTTCAGAATAAGCAAATCTATAGAGGCAGGAAGTAGATGAGTTAGTGGTTGCCGAGAGCTGAGAGATTAGGAAAAGAAAAAGGACTGCTATATATCAGACATATTCCTTTATTCTTGCTCTTTGATCACACACATGTACACCTAGACATACAAAGACCTATCTCCCCACATACACATATGTGATTTATAGGAGAATCTTAGAATGATGGTGTTGAAAAACACCTCAGAAGTCAGAGAACTCCACCATTCTCTCCTCCCTCTTCATCTTCCCATTTTTTAGACAAGGAGCCTGAGGCAAAATCTCACACAGGAGTTAATAGAACCCACTGACTCTCTCTCAGTTATCATTTTCCCGGAAGGCTTTAAGCGCTTTGGAAACGGATGATGTCTAATTTATTCTGTATCCTTTGCACATAGAGCTCTGCTAAGCACATAGCAGGCACTAAAGACACGTTTAACTGAACAGAACATGTTTGTTAAGATATCCCTGAGGTAAAAGGTGCCTCTATGAGGAGAAGGCCATAGGAAGGAAGAGGGATGACAAAAAACATTAGGTCAAATCTAGCCCATTTCATCACACCTCCAAGGACAAAATCAAAGAACCCCAGAGCTGGAAGGGAGAGAGAAAACATTTATAGAGAATCTATACAGTGGGCATCGTTTTCACTGTAAGTATTTAGTTGTTATTACAGCAGAAGTGACTACAGCCCAGGAATGTGTCTAAGGTCACCAGGTTGGTGAGTGTTCTGATGTCCAACCCCACAGTCCTCCTTGATCTCACCTTTCAATCCCATCTGACTACCCAGAACCTTGGCTTGGAATGTCTGGGTCTTGTTCCTGTTTGGACCATCTCCGAAGTTCAAGGTGGTCAGCAAGCCCACGATGTGGGACCCATGCCATTCTCCTGTGACTTTCCTAGTCACAGGGCAGAGGGTCAGCTGGCCAAAAGATCTCAAGAAGGAGACCCAGTCCTGTGTGCAAAAGAGAGGTGGGAGAGGTGAGAGATTATCAGCAAGTGCAGGCCTGCGTGGGACAGATTAGCAGGAGGGTATACTCACCTGAGGGATGTCAGGGCTGTGCAGGCCAGTCTTGCGAGTGAGGAGGAAGCCACCAAGGCCCAGGCCAGAAAGGCCAAGAAGCAGCACCATCAAAGTCGCACAGACCAGAGGTGGGTGGTGGGTCAGACAGAGATGCAGGTTGTGCCCTGCCTGGCAGCTGCCCATGGGGAGCAAGGAGGTCTGGGCCTCCACACAAAGTCTGCTGGAGAACAGGAAGGGAGAACTGGACCAGAGCCTGCCAGTCAGAAGGCACTTACCCATTTTACTCAAAGGGAAGCTAAAGCACCAAGACAAGGGACTTGCCCAAGGCCACACAGACAGTGGCAGAGACAGGACAAGAATCCAAGGCTCTTGACTCCAATTGTTTATTTCCCTGCACCACTCAATAAATTTTGTTGCATTCCATTCTGAAGTAAGGCGGCAGTAGAGTGCAGTGCACTGTGCTGGAAAATGGAACTCAAAAAGGAAAATTCTTAAAGGTAGAAATTCAAGAAACAGCTGTTCTGGGGCTAGGGTTTGGCTGCAGAACAGTCCTAGCCAAGAAACCCACTTTGGAGTTAAACTGCTCAATTTGAATCCCCGTCTGCCATTCATTGAGAAAAAAATCAGTCAAACTTTGGAAATTTAAGGATCTGTAAAACTGGAGTTCTAAACCATGTAATGAAGACTAAATGTGGCAGATAAAGCCGTTTGCATAATACTTGGCCATGCAAGAACTCAACAAGTATCCATTTCTTTTCTATTTTTCTGTGTCATATTTATCTTCAAAACCAGGTGAGGCAAAGCAACAATACTGTGGGGAAAATTGAGGCTCGCGGACATTAACATAAGAATGGTAGGGCCGAGGTGTCTCCTGCTTCCAAGTGGAGTGCTTTTTCCTAGGCGAGAAGCAACAGCCTGACAAAAGGAACATCTGGAAAGGGGATGGGGATAGGAGAAGAGCTCCAGAAAAATGGAGGTGTCACAAGTGCTCAGCCCCTGCCCCGCCTCCCGTCCTGGCACTTTTGAAAAGGGGGAAAGAACAGGAAGCGAGAGGGCAGAGGCTAAGGGTCTGCGGCCGACGGTGCCCCAGGGCCTGCCCCGCCCCTAGCCGCCCAGCAGGAACGCTACACACGCATCCCTCCCCGGTCCGGCAGCTACGAGGCCGCCGGCCGCTCGCTCTCACCGCTCAGAGCCGCTCGAGGCCGGGCCCCGGCAACGTCACGCGTGGAGCCGCGGAGGGGCGGGGTCTATGATCCCACCACTACCACCCACGGCGGGGATTCGCATGCGCGGTGCCCCCGCTTGCGGCCGCCTGGCTTCAAATCGGTGTGGGGGTGTACCAAGAGGAAATCCAATGAAGGGGCAAAGGGAAAGAAATAGCTCAGCGCAAGGTGAGTAAAAGGGAAAGAGGCACGGGAACTAACTAACCCCAGAGACGTTGTTAGAACTGTAAGCTCTCCTTCCGCAGAAACTGTGAGGGTACTTCCACTTGATTCTCGTCGCAGGCGTTTTCCTGTTCTAGGCTCCCACCCGCACCAATAGCACGGCCCAGCCGCGCCCAGGTTCCGGGTAAGGACTTAAGTCCGCCCCGGGATGGGGCGCCAGCACTAGGGTTTTGGTCTTCCGGGGGTGTGAACTGCGTTCTTCTCTGAAGCCAAGTAAACGCCTTCACATTGGGTCTGGCCCTTGGCTTTTAGTGACTCTTTTGTAAAAAAAAATTATCACAGGAGGGTATGTTTATTGATTTTAGAGAGAGAGAAAGGAAAGAAAGAAAAAAAAAAAAAACCGATGGGAGAGAGAAACTTCCATCAGTTGTCTTTGTGAACGCCCCCACCGGGATTGAATGCGCAAACTCTTGGTGTATGGAGCCACCGGGCCAGGGCTCGTGACTCCGTAATGAATAGGATCCTACCAGCTGCAAGGCTGCTCAATAGTTACCATCTCATTTCACTCTTGTCCACATTTTGGAGATGAGAACACCGAGGTCCATCTAACCTGAAATAACAGGACAAGTAGAGCCAGAAACTTGGATTCAAACCCTGACTCTGCCCTTGCATAAGCTATAACCATGCTTTTCTGAGGACTGAGTTTATTCCTCTGTTAAAAGAGGGTCATTGTACACACCTCACTGGTTGGCTGGGAAGCTTAGACGAAGTATGGGAAACCATGGGCCCAAATGTCCACTGAGCACACAACCAGCACAGGACAACTACTGTAGAAACAGAATCTGAGTACTAAACTCTGCTGAAGCTTCCTTAAGACAGAGATCATGTCATTTCTATACCACCTCCAAAAGTTTATAGCACAAAGTCATCTCATATGGTCGAATGATATTTGACAAAGGGGCCAAAACCATTCAGTGGGGAAAAAATAATCTTATTAAACAAATGACGTTGGGAAAACTGGATATCCACATATAAAAGAAGGAAGCTAAACCCTTACCTTTACACCATATACAAAAGTTAATTAAAAATGCATGGAAGAACTAAATGAAAGAGCTGAAACTATACAATTTTTAGAAGAAAACATAGGGGGAAAGTTGTATGACATTGGATTTGACACCAGAAGCAAAGACAACAAAAGAAAAAAATAGATAAATTGGACTATGTCAAAATTTAAAACTTCTCTGCAACAGAAGACACAACAGATTGAAAAGGCAACCCAGGAAATGTGAGGAAATATTTGCAAATTTTATATCTGAGAAGGAGTTTATATCTAGAAGATGTAAAGACCAGTCCTGCAACTAAACAACACAAGAAACCAACTTAATTAAAAACTGCACCAAGGACGTGAATAGACATTTCTCCAAAGAAAGATACACAAATGACCGACAACACATGAACAGGTGCTCGATGTCACTAACATGGGAAATGCGAGTCAAAACCACAACTGGTCTCTAGCTCACACCTATTAGGATGATTTTTTTTTTTTTTTAAAGAGGAAAATAGGTGTTGGCAAGGCTGTGGAGAGAGTGGAACCCTTGTGCACCATTGGTGGGAATGTAAAATGGTACAGCCTCTATGGTATATCTTCAAAAAATTAAAAACAGAATTACCTTATTATCCAGTAATTCCACTTTTCAGTATATACCCCCAAGAATTAAAAGTAGGGTTTCAAAGAGATATTTGTATACCCAAAATTATAGCAGCATTGTTCATGAGAACTAAAAGGTGGAAGCAACCCAAGTGTCTATTGACAGAGGACTGGAAAAACAAAATATGCTATATACATACAATGGAATACTATTTAGCCTTAAAAAAGAAGGGCAGCCCTGGCTGGATGGCTCAGTTGTTTGGAGTGTTTTCTGTACACAAAAAGGCTGCAGGTTTGATTTCTGGTCAGGGCACGTACCTAGATTGTGTGTTTGAACCCTGATCAGGGAGTGCATGGGAGGCAACCAATCAATGTTTCTCTCTCACATTGATGTATTTCTCTCTTTCTCTCTCCCTTCCTTTCTTTTAAATTAATAAACATATCCTCAAGTGAGAATTAAAAAAAGAAGCTATGACATCCTGGCACATGGTACAACATGGATGAACCTTTTACAAAGTGCAAAAAGCCAGTCACAAAAAGATAAATATTGAATGATTCCACTTATACGAGGTACCTACAGTAGTCAAATTTACTAAAACAGTAGAATGATGGGAATAGGGACTTATAGTTTAATGGGTTTAGAGTTTGAGTTTTGCAGGATGAAAAGAGTTCTGGAGATGGAAGGTTTGGATAGTTGCAAAACAAGATGAATGTACTTAACAGTACTGAACTATACACTTAAAAATGGTTAAGATGGTAAATTTTATGTTATGTGCATTTTGCTACAATTAAAAATATTTTTTAAGGATATTTTATTGATTATGTTGTTACAGTAATTCCAATTTTTTCTCCTTTACTCCCCTCTGCCTAGTACCCTACTTCCCTCCAGCAATCCCACCCCCCTTAGTTCATGTCTGTGGGATGTGCATATAAGTTCTTTGGCTTCACTCTTTCCTATATTATTCTTAACTTCCCCCTGTCTATTTTGTACCAATCCATTATGCTTCTTAATCCCTGCACCATTTCACCATTTCTCCCCCTTCCCCATCCCAGCTGATAACCCTCCAAATGATCCCCACACTTATGATTCTGTTCCTATTCTGGTTTGCTTAGTTGGATTTTGTTTTTATTTTTTAGATTCAGTTGTTGATATTTGTGAGTTTGTTGTCATTTTAATGTTCATAATTTCAGTCTTCTTTTTCTTAAGTCCCTTTGGCATTTCATATAATAATAGCTTGGTGATGATGAGCTCCTTTAGCTTTACCTAGTCTGGGAAGCAGCTGATCTGCCCTTCCATTCTAAATGATAGCTTTGCTGAATAGAGTAATCTTGGTTGTAAGTCCTTGCTTTTCATCACTTTGAATACTTCTTGCCAGTCCCTTCTTGCCTGCAAAGTTTCTTTTGAGAAATAAGCTGATAGTCTTATAGGCACCCCTTTGTAGGGAACTCTCTGCTTTTCTCTTGTTGCTTTTAAGATTCTCTCTTTATCTTGGACCTTCGGCATTTTAATTATGATGTGTCTTGGTGTAGTCCTTTTAGGGTCTATCTTGTTTGGGACTCTGTGCTTCCTGGACTTGTATGTCTATTTCCTTCACCAAATTTGGGGAGTTTTCCTTCATTATTTTCTCACATAAGCTTTCAATTTCTTGCTCTTCATCTTCTTCTGGCACCGCTATGGTTCAGATGTTGGCATGTTTAGAGTTCTCCCAGAGATTCCTAAACCTCTCCTCGTTTTTTTCAATTCTTGTTTCCTTATTCTGTACTGGTTGTTTTTTCTTCCTTATGTTCCAAATCATTGATTTGAACCCTGGTTTCCTTCCCTTCACCATTGGTTTTGTGTGGATTTTTCTTCATTTCATTTAGCATACCCTTCACTTCTTCCCTCATGCGTTTGCCGTACTTAAGCATATCTGTCAAACCTGTGAGCATCTTTATCCCCAGTGTTTTGAACTCTGTGTCTGTTAGGTTGGCTATCTCCTCATTGCTTAGTTCTCCCACTGGAACCTTGATTTGTTCCCTCTTTTGGGCCATACTTCTCTGTCTCCTCATCTTGACGGGCTCCTGTGTTTGTTTGCCTTTGTGTCTTAGGTAGAGCTGTAGCACCTGCTATGTTGTAAGGGGATTCGTCAGTACAGGGCGACCCGTTTCACCAAGTTGTGGCGCTGTATGTTGGGGAGGGATCTGAGAGGGAACAATGCTTGCTGCTTGCTCAGCACTCGCCCCTTTCTAGGCACTTCTCCCACTTCCATATGGGACTGGCGCCTCTCTAGCTGTTTCCCTGGCTGTTGTTCTGAGTGGATGGGTCTGCAGACATTCTAGGACTGTGGGGTCCCTTTAAACAAGCGGACTCTGCTGAGAGACCAGCAGTTTCTTTCTCCACCCCAACCCCCACTAGTTTGCACAGTCCGAAGCAATGAGTCTTGATTTTCCCCAGCACTGGAACCATGAGCTGCGCAGTCTGGTCTGGTGCTGGGGGTGCTCCCCAGGTGTCTCTCCCTAGTTTTTAAAATATGTGACTGCCATTGTGGCTCAGTGGTTGGAGAATCATCTGGTAACTGAAAGGTTGCAGGTTGGATTCCTGGTCAGGGCATGTGTCTGGGTTGCAGATCCATACCTGGTCTGGGTGCCTACATGTGTGACATCCCCCCTCCCCATCCAGATGTCTGTGATCCCTGGTCCTGGTCCCAGTGTGGATCCCTGGTTTGGGTGTATATAAAGCAACCAATTGATGCTTCTCTCGCATCGCTTTTCTCTTTCTCCCTTCCTCTCTTCCTTCCCCTCTCTCTCTCTCAAAAAGAAAATGAAAATGTCCTTGGAGAGAGGGTGGAATTTATGGCATCTTCTGGAGTATAGTGCGTTTTATAAATGCCAGTGATTGACTTCAATGAAATTCCAAGCATAGGAAGTATTTTCTTCTCAAAGGAAAAATAAAAGTGTGGCTGACAGAGAATTTTAGGATCTAGGAATTGAAAGACACTTAATAATGGAGGAAGTTCAACAACCCTCCCCCCTTTATTTTCCAAATGTTAAACTGATGTCTGGAGAGATTAAGGGACTTGCCCCAAGTCTACCAACCAATGTCTCAGTACCAAATCTAGTCCTTTCCCACTAAATTCTCCTTCTTCAGTCCTGCCAAGAGATCTCTCCTGTAAACCTTCAAAGGTCTCTGCCCATTCACTCAGTTATACCCAGCCCACGCTGGGCCAACTAGGTAGGCTTTCCCTAGTCTTGGTCTAATCTCTCCAGCCAACACCTCAGTTTCTGGAGTAGTATGTCCTTGCAAGCCCCAGGTCTTCCATAGTCTGAGCATATAGTATTCACTCTATAAATATTTGTTGATTGATTTATTAAAAATAGCTTCATACAGACCCACTTCCTGAGAACTCACTAATTTTTAGTCTCATTTTATGGTTGGGAACACGTCTGCCCATGCTTGAATGTTCATGAAATGTAAGTTAAAATACAAAAAAAGTGTATACAGTCAACTACATTTTAGTATCTACTATGGTCCAGTTACAAAATTAATATCCATGCAGCAAAAATTCTGTCAGTGCTTCTAATTAATGACAAGTCTGATTTGTAGAGTAAGATAAGGCATGAAAGTGCTGGTATACAATAGGAAGTCAGCAAATGTGAGTTTCCCCCTTTATTCTTGCCCTGCAGAGTAATTGAGCATATTTGGACAGAAGTTCCTTTAAATGACTCTAATTAATATTTACTTATATAATCAAACCAAGCAATTCTGTGGACCAGTAGAGGTTAGAGAGAAGAACTGCCTCAAGGCCTGAGCATCAGGGTAAATGTATGTGAACAATGTCTTATACCATAAAAAAGAAAAGGTGGTGGTTTGAGTACAAGAGGACACAAAATTGGTTGTGCATTGTAATGCTCCAGCATTATACCAACATTCTGAATTTATCCAACTCATCAGGCTCTCAAGTTAGGTGTTACGGTGACAACCTGCTCCTAGACAGCTTAAATAATTTAACTTAGGGCATGGATAACAGGTAGCAGAAGCTAGCTTATGACTTAAGCCTGACTACAGCCTACAAGTGAGAATCAGAAAGCTGAGGAGGGAATCATCCAGTCCCTTGAAAGGAATCAGGAGAGGGGTTCCTTGGTCATTCCATGGTGATAAATTCCTCTCAGAGCTCTGGACCAGACAGCTTCTTCTTTGACGTTTTCTTCCTTCAAGATTATTGAGACTCAAAACTTTTTGGGGTTAAAGACCCCTTTGAAAATCTGATGAAAGCGTTTCATTCATTCATTCAGTCAGATATTCATTCAATGAACACCTCTGAGTTACAAGACTCTCTTCTATGGGCTGGGAATACAATGACAGACAAAGTATTCAGGATCCCCAGCCTTCTGTAACAACAGTCTACCTACCTGTGGACCCTTTCCCTGGAAAATGCACTTCACCTAAATGTTTACATGCAATTTCAGTCAGTGAAACCTCAGTCCTCTTGAAGCCCATCCTTGTACAAGAGCCCCTATTTATTTAATAAGGTTCCTTCTACCCTAGCTGGACCTCAGTTTTGTGTTTAGTTTTGTATCAGAGTTGCTTGATAAAATTAGTCCTCCTTTCCCCATTTACTATTAATACTTGGTTTTATCCTCTGCTATTCATTTATTCATTCAACCCATTCATTCATTTAGCAAACATTTGAACACTTGTTAAATGTCGGGCACTTGGTTAGGCACTGAGGGAAGTGAAATGAACATCCTTAGTGAAAGAGGCAGATACACAAAGAATTATGATAAAATGTCAAGTTCCATAATAGACAGGTAATAACAGAATATATAAGAACAATAGGTATCATGTACAGAGTGACTTCTAAATGGGTCAAGCATTTAATGGCCTTCAGATGTTATTTTGTTCAATCATGTCAATAACAAAACAAAATGGGCAGTATCCCTGTTCTACAGATGAGAAAACCAAGGCTTAACAATGTTAGGAAACTTGCCTGTGGTTTCCAGCTAGTCAATGGCTACATGTTTATAAACCTGGAATAAGAGATACTTTCTAAAGCAGGACATAAATACAGAAACCATAAATGAAAAACAGATCAACTTAATTATTTGAAATTAAAAGCCTCTATATGATGAAAGACCTCATATAAGTGAGAAGTAGAAGAAAATGACTGACATATATATATTAATAGTCAGGGGGTTAACAGTAGCTAATAAAGTCCCCTCCCTGGGCTACAACTTATATTGAGTAAAATGCACAGATTTTTAAAGTATATTTTATTAATTATGCTATTACAGTTGTCCTAATTTTTCCCCCTTTGGTCCCCTACGCTTGGTAACATCCCCCTCCACTTAGTTTATGTCCATGGATTGTGCATATAAGTTCTTTGGCTTCTCCATTTCCTTCACTATTCTTAACATCCCCCTGTCTATTTTGGAACTACCAATTATTCTTCTTACTCCCTGTACCTTTTCCTCTACTCACCCCCTCCCCACTGAAAACACCCCATATGATCTCCATATTTATGATTCTGTTCCTATTCTAGTTATTTGCTTAGTTTGTTCTTGCTTTTTAGATTCAGTTGTTGATAGTTGTCAGTTGTTGTCATTTTTTTGTTATTTTTAATATGATTTATTGATTATGCTGTTGCAGTTGTCCCAATTTCTTTTCCCTTTGTTCCCCTCCACCCAGTGACCCCCCTCCCTCTAGTTGCCCCCCTCCACTTAGTCCATGCGCATTGGTTGTACATATAGTTCTTCTCAACATCTTCTTCCTGTCTACTCCACTCCCTCCTACTGTGCTTCTTAATTCCTGTACCATCTCCCTCCCTTTCCCCCTTCCCCCTTGCCGCTGACCTCCACCCAAAATGTTCCCCATACCTATAATTCTTTTCCCACTCTCGTTGCCTATTTAGTTTGCCTTTGTTTCGATTCCCTAGCTTCTGTTGTTGGCTGTTGTGATACAGTTTTCATTTTAGCGTTCATAGTTTTGATCCTCTTTCTCCTAAACAAGTCCCTTTAACATTTCACATAACAGTGGTTTGGATCTGATGAACTCCTTCAGTTTTATTTTGTCCTGGAAGCACTATCTCTGAATGGCAGCTTCACTGGATAGAGTAATTGTGGTTTTTGCTTTTCATTACTTTGAATATTTCTTGCCAGTCTCTTCTTGCCTGCAGTTTCTTTTGAGAAATCAGCTGATAGTCTTATTGGGACCCCTTTGTACGTAATTCTCTTCTTCTCTCCTGCTGCTTTTAAGATTCTCTCTTTATCCTTAATTTTTGACATTTCGATTACAATGTGTCTTGGTGTGGTTCTCCCTGAGTCCAGTTTTTTTGGAACTCTCTGTACTTCCTAGACCTGTAAGTCTTATTTCCTTCCTCAAGTTAAGGAAGTTCTGCTTCATTATATTTTTCACATAATTTTTCAATTTCTAGTTCTTCTTCTTCACCTTCTGGCAACCCTATGATTCAGATGTTGGCCTGCTTATAGCTGTCCCATAGGTTTCTGAGCCTCTCCTCATTTTCCTCACTTTTCATTTCCTCTTTCTGCACTGGTTGACTTTCGTTCCTTCCCTATGTTCCTATTTGTTGATTTGATGATCCCTGGCTTTCTTTCCCTCACCACTAGTTTCGTATGTGTTTTTGTTCATTTCAGCCTTCATTCCTTCCCCTTCTTTTTTAAGATCTGCTGTTAGGTCTGTAAGCATTCGTATAACCAAAGCTCTGAACTGTGCCTCAGAAAGATTTCCTATGTGCTGATCTGTAGGATTAGATATTTGCTGTCTGGTCAGCTGCGTCACCAGGATCTCTGTCATGATATGTGCCAACCTGACAGTTTTGTGTTTACCTTTGCTTCCTGGGCAGGGCTGTCACACCTCCTACACTATAGGGGGCGGAGCCCCATGCACTTGTCACTAATGGGTGACCCTCCTCACCACGCTGTGGCGTTTTGTGTGTGTGGGGGGTCCAAGATGGATTCCTGCCGTTCACTCTCTGTTGAGAGACAAAGAGCCTCCTCCTCTGTCCCTACCCCATCCAGCCCTCACAGTCCAAGGCAATGGAGGTCTGCCTTCCCTGGCATTGGAATCGCAAGCTGACGGGTCTGGTCTGCAGCCAACGGTACTCCTCAGGCGCTTCTCTCGTCCCCGTAAATACAGGTGTCTGTGCTCAATGCCGTCCCACCACCGTAGCTATAGCTGCCACCGCCAGCACAGCTTGACCTCTCCGCCCTGGCTTTGCATCTCCTACCCGTCCGGACGAGCACCACTTCTTTATAACTTCATACGTTGGACTTCCATGTACAGTAGTCCCTCTCTATATCATGGTTCACTTATCATGGCCTCACTGTATCGCAGGATTTTTTAAAATATTATATCTAATTACTTATTGTGGATTTTTCTCTATATCAGGGGATTTTGTGGTATTGTATACATATGTTGTTAAAGTTACGTAGGTTTAAGAGTGTAGAATATGTTTAAGAACGTAAGTAGTGTTTATAAAAGTGTGGAAAAGGTTAATAAGGGAGTGGGAAAGGTTGATAAGGGACTTCTCGGATTTTCACCCATTCGTGGGGGGGGGGTGTCTAGAATGTAATACCCGCGATAAGTGAGGGAATACTGTAGCTTTATTTTCTGGAACCTCTGGTTATTTCTTGTTTTGCAGTAGTTGTATTCCTTTTCAGTTGTAGATGGCGATAGAGCGTGTCAGTCTAGGCCTCTATCTTGGCTGGAAGTCCCATTTTACTGTTCATAGTTTTGATCTTTTCTTTTTCTTAAATAAGTCCCTTTAACATTTCATATAATAATGGCTTGGTGATGATGAATTCCTTTAGCTTTACCTTGTCTGGGAAGCACTTTATCTATCCTTCCATTCTAAATGATAGCTTTGCTGTATAGAGCAATCTTGGTTGTAGGTCCTTGCTTTTCATTACTTTGAATACTTCTTGCCAGCCCCTACTTGCCTGCAAAGTTTCTTTTGAGAAATCTGATAGTCTTATAGGAACACCTTTGTAGGTAACTCTTCTTTTCTCTTGCTGCTTTTAAGATTCTCTCTTTATCTTTAGCCTTTGGGATTTTAATGATGATGTGTCTTGGTGTGGTCCTTTTGGGGTCCAACTTGTTTGGGACTCTGTGCTTCCTGGACTTGAATGTTTATTTCCTTCGCCAAATTAGGAATTTTTTTTTCATTTTTTCAAATAAGTTTTCAATTTCTTGCTCTTCCTCTTCTCCTTCTGGCATTCCTATGATTCAGATGTTAACAGTTTTGGAGATGTCCCGGAGTCTTTTATTCTCTCCTCTTTTTTCTGCAATTCTTGTTTCTTCATTCTGTACTGGTTAACTACTTATTTATTCCTTATGTTTCAATTCATTGATTTGAACCTCGGCTTCCTTCCCTTCACTGTTGGTTCTTTGTGGATTTTTCTTTATTTCACTTAGTGTAGCCTTCATTTCTTCCCTTATGAATTTACCATACTCAGTCATTTCTCTGAGTATCATCATCACCAGTGTTTTGAACTCTGTGTCTGATAGGTTGGCTAGTTCCTTTTCACTTAGTTCTTTTTCTGGAGTGTCTTTTTTTTTCTTTTTAAGATTTTATTTATTTATTTTTAGAGAAAGGGGAAGGGAGAGATAAAGAGAGGGAGAGAAACATCGATGTGAGAGAAAAACATTGACTGGTTGCTTCTCACATACCCCCAACCGAGAATCTGGCCTGCAACTCAGGCATGTGCCCTAACCAAGAATTGAACTGGTGACCTTTTAGTTCAAAGGCCAGCACACAATCCACTAATCATGGCTTTTAAATTTATTATTATTATTATTATTATTATTATTTTAGCTTCCACATGTAAATGAGGTCAAATGGTATTTGTCTTTCTCTGACTTATTTCACTTAGCATTTCTTCTGGAGTTTTGATCTGTTCTTTTATTTCAGCCATACTTCTTTGTCTCCTCAATTTGACGGCCTCCCTGTGTTTGCTTCTGTGTATGAGGTAAAGCTGCCATACCTGTTATATTGTAGGGGGTGGAGCCTTAGGTATTCATCAGTACGGGCTGACCCATTTCACTGCTTTGTGGCACTGTATGTGGGGGAGGGGTCAGAAAGGAAACAATGCTGTTTGCTCGGCACTCACCCTTTCCAGTCACTTCTTCCACTTTCCATATGCAACTGGTGCTTCTCTAGCTGTTGCCCTGGTGGTGGTTCCCAGAGTGGGTGGGTTTGCATGTATTCTAGGACCATGGCGGCTTCTAAGTGGACTCTCCTGAGAAACTGGCAGTTTCTTCTACTACCCCAACCCCCACTGGTTTTCACAGCCAGAAGTTATGAGGCTTTATTTTCCTAGTGCTGGAACCGTGAGCTGGGCGATTTAGCCTGGGGCTGGGATCGCTCCCCAGCTGTCTGTCCAGGCTTTTATCTGCCACACATGAATGTGGGAACACTTGTTTGCCGGCCACAGCTGCTGCCTTGCCACTGCTGCCTCACCTCTGCAGCACTTCATCTCCTCTGACCTGGCTCCCTGTCTCTGCCCCTCCTGCCTGTCTAAATGAATATTTCTTCTTTAAATCTTTGGTTGTCAGACTTCCGTATAGTTCAATTTTCTGGCAGTTCTGGTTATTTTTTTGTTTTGGGGTAGTTGTATTCTTTCTTATGGTTGTGTGAGGAGGTGAAGCAGGTCTACCTATGCCTCCTTCTTGGCCCTTAAATGCACAGTTTTGACAAATGTAATGCCATCTAAACACCCTAATCAACATAGAAAAGTCTGTCCTGACAAGTGTGACTCAATTGGTTGGGCATTGTCCCATAAAGTGAAAGGTTACTGGTTTGATTTCCAGTCAGGGCACATGCCTGGGTTGTGCGCCAGGTCCCCAGTTGGGGGCACGTGAGAGGCAGCCACACACTGATGTTTCTCTCCCTCTTTTTCCCCTCTCTCTAAAAACAAATAAATGAAATCTTTCTAAAAACAGAAGAAGAAAAAAGATGCTTTGACTGGTGTGGGCATTGTCTCGCAAAGCAAAAAGTCACAGGTTTGATTCCTGGTCAGGGCACATACCTTGACTGCAGATTTGGTCCCCAGTTGGGGTGTGTATGAGAGGCAACTGATCAATGTTTCTCTTTCTCATCAATGTTTCTCTGTCCCTCTTCATCTCCGTCCTTTCACCTCTCTCTGATAATTAATAAAACCTTTTTAAAAATCTCAATTTAATAACCTGTTTAACACTGAAAAAATTAGAAACAAAAGAACAAATGAAACACAAATCTTAAAGAGGGAATGAATTAATAAATTTTGGAGTGGAGATAAAGTTACAGAATAGAAAAACAATAGAGAAACCCAATGAAGATATAAGTTGGTTCTTTGAAAAGATTAACAAAATTGACAAACCTGACTAAGCTAAACTAAGAAAAAAAGAGAAAATCCAAATTAGTAAAATATAAAATGAAAGTGGGGACATTATGGCCAACCTACAGTAAAAACAGGATTATGAGAGAAACATGAGCAATTGTAGAATAACAAATTAGAAAACTTAGATGAAATGGATAAATTACTGGAAACACACAGATTTGATTCAAATATAAGTAGAAAATCTGAACAGATCCATAACAAGTACAGAGGTTGCATCAATAATTATAAAACAAAAACAAAAACAAAAAAACCTCACCACAAAGAAAATCTCAGGACCAGATGGCTTCACTGGTAAATTCTACCAAACATCTAAAAGAGAATTAACACCAATTCTTCATAAACTCTTCTGAAAAACAGAAGAGGAGAGTACACTTCCTAACTCATCCTATGAGGCCAGCATAACTGATACCAAAGCCAAAGACATCACAATCAAAGAAAACTGTAGACTAATATCCCTTATAAATATAAATGCAGAAATCCTCAACAAACCACTAACAAATGAGGTCCAGGTTCATATTAAAAGGATTATACACCATTACCAACTGGGATTTATCTCAGGAATGCAAGGGCAGTTTGACATACAAAAAGTGATCAATGTAATATATTACATTAATATAGAATGAAGGGGAAAAACTACATGATGCCCTGATTGAATAGCTCAGTTGGTTAGAGTGTCGTCACAATATGCCAAGGTTTTAAGTTCAAACCCGGTCTGGACACATACAAGAATCAATCGATGAATGCATAAATAAATGACACAAATCGATGCCCTCCCTCTCTCTCTCTCTCTCTCTCTCTCTCTCTCTCTCTCTCTCTTTACAAATCAATAAATAAAATTTTTAAAAGACAACTACATGATCATTAAAATATATACAGAAAAGCCTTTGATAAAACCAATACCTATTCATGATCAAAACGCTCAATAAACTAGGATTAGAAAGGAACTTCCTCAGAATGATAAAGGCGGTAGTTTAATAACCAACAACTAACAATATACCCAATGATAAAAGACTGAAAGCGTTCTCCTAAGATCAGGAACAAGACATGGGTGCCTACTTTGGTCACTTCTATTCAACATATACTAGAAGTTCTAGCCAGAGCAATTAGGCAAGAAGAAGAAATTAAAAACTTCCAAATTGGGAAGAAAGAAGCATATGTATCTATTTTCACAGATGATATGATCATATGTAGAAAAATCCAAGGAATCCACAAAAAATATTTAGAGCTAATAAGTAAATTCAGCAAATTTGAAGGATATAAAATTAACACACACAAATCAGTTTCCTCTACATTTGTAACAAACTGCAAATGAAAATTTAAAGACAATTTTATTTGAAATAGCATCAAAAAGATAAAATACTTAGAAATAAATTTATTGAAGGAGGCCAAAGACGTGTACACTAAAAACTACAAAACATTGCTGCAAGAACTTAAAGGAGAACTAAATACATGTGAAAACATACTGTGTTCATGGATTGAAAGACAGTATTGGCAAGATGATGGTACCACTCAAAGTGATATTTGTTAATTTTTTAAAAACAAAGACAGCTGTTTTTATTTTAGTATTATTTTTTATTCTCACTTGAGGACACCTCTTCATTGCTTTTTAGAGACAGAGAGAGAGAGAGACAGAGAGAGAGAGAGAGAGAGAGAGAGATCAATATGAAAAGAGAAACATCAATTGGCTGTATTATGTCATGCACCCCAAATGGGGATCCAACCCAAAACCTGGACATGTGCCCTGACTGGAAATAAGACCCACAAACTTTTGGTCCATGGGATGATGCTCCAACCAACTGAGCTACAATGGCCAGGGCTCAAAGTGATCTTTAGATTCAATGCAATCTCCACAAAACACCAATGATGTTCTTTAAAAAAAAGTAGAAAAACTTATCCAAAAAACATATGGACCATAAACAGCCAACAATATCTGAAAAAGAAGAGCAAATTTGGAAGGTTCACTTTCTTGGTTTCAAAACACACTCCAAAGCTACAGTAATCAAAGCAGTGTGGTATTATCATGCAAATAGATAAAACAATGAAATAGAACAGAGAACCAATAAGTAAACCCTTATATACATGACTTTCAACAAAGGAGCCAAGAGCATTCAATGGAGAAATGACAGTCTTTTCAACAAATTGTAAAAGGAAAGCTAGATATCCATCCACATGCAAAAGAATGAGATTGGACTCTTATTTTCTACCATATAAGAAAATGACTCAAAATAGATCAAAGATATAAACTTAAGTGATAAAACTATAAAACTCTTAGAAGAAAACATAAGGGCAAATCTTTGTCATATTATATTTGGTGATGATTTCTTTTGTGTCCCAAAGGCATAAGCTACAGAAACTAAAATGAGATAAATAGGACTTAATCAAAATTCAAAACTTTTGTGTATTCAGGAATACTACCAAGAGCTCTGACTGGTGTGGCTCAGTTGGTTGGGCATTGCCCTGCAAAGCTAAAGGTCATCTGTTTGATTCCTGATCAGGTCACATGACTGGATTGCAGGTTCAGTCCCCAGTTGGTGTGTATGCAAGAGGCAACAGATTGATGTTTCTCTCTCACATCAATGTTTCTCTCTCTCTTTTTCTCTTTCCCTTCCTCTCTCTCTAAAAATAAATAGATACAATATTTTTTTAAAAGAATACTGTCAAGCCCTGGCTGCTGTGGCTCAGTGGATTGAGCGTCGGCCTGTGAGCCAAGTGTTGCTGGTTCAATTCCCAGTCAGGGTACATGACTAGGTTGCACGTCAGGTCCCCAGTTGGGGGCACAAGTGAGAGGCAACCGCACAGTGATGTTTCTCTCCCTCTCTTTCTCCTTTCCCCTCTCTCTAAAATTAAAGTAAATAGACAAACAGACAAACAAATTAATTAATTAAAAAAAAAGAATACTATCAAGGGAAAAGCAAACCCAAAGAATAGGAGAAAATATCTGCAAATCATATATCTGATAAGGGGTTAATATCTACAATATATGAAGAACTCAAAATCAACAACAAAATCAACCCAATTTTAAATAGGCAAAGGACTTGAATAGACATTTCTCCAAAGGGGTTACAGAAATGGCTAACAAGAACATGAAGAGATGCTCTATATCATTAGTCATTAGGGAAATGCCAACCAAAACCACTATGAGATAATACTTCACAAGACTTCTGATCAAGATGGTGGCATAGGTAAACATGGCTCCTTGCACAACCATATCAAAATTACAACTAATATATAGCTGAATAAAGCACCCATAAAGATTCAATCCTGTCTCTGCTTATTGGGTCTCATAGATGACAGGTAGCACGGTCACTGGCTTTTCCGGTTTCATATTTTGGCGACTCCGCCGGGACAGACTTTGGGACTCTCTGAGGCTTCTCCCTTACAGGTTTGCTAAATATCTTTGGGCCTGGAGATAAGGTGCTACTCAAGACCTGGAAGATAGGATTTCCATAGAGCCAACTAGAAGAAAAGTGGACTGGGCCTTGGGATGTACTTCTCACACCACGGTGAAGTTGGCAGAAATAAAACCCTGAATTCAGTGCACCAGAGTAAAGAAAGCACTGGAGGAATAATGGACCATTGAGCCTCAAGAAGACCTGAAAGTCATTTTTCAAAAACAATGACTTTTATTATTTTCCTTACTTTTTGTTTACCCCATGTTATGGAGAACTTGTTCCTTTCAAATGAGATGAAAATATTTGGGTATTTTTAGCAAAAATTTTCTAAACGTCTCTGAATTTTGCAGGAAGAATTTACATTGAACAGATTTTCACTAAGTGTCTTATGGGTGTTTGTACTCCTCTGGAAAGCCTTCAGAATTATACTTTATTTGTTTAAATAACCTACTCCAATATTTATAATTGGGAATCTGTGGTAAGTGTAAAAGACAGGGAAATGTTTTTCTTAAAAGTCACTAATGTAACCCCAGCTGGAGAGTGTGCACCTTTTGTCAAACGTGCTAAAAACTGTTTTGTGCTTTATCATAGTGTGTTGTTGTGTACAGTGTTCCCCTTTATGTGGATCTGCTATTAAATGTATTCCTAATGCTAAGGTACCTGCTCAACAACAAAATGAGTACTTCCAAATGAAACTGATCTTATAGAAATAAGATAGTTTAAACTAACAGTGGGGGAATGATGGGGGACTCAAATGCTGGAAAATTTTGGTTTCAGGAAACAGCTAATTAGTTTACTAATCAATGTATGTAAAAAGCTATTGTTTCAGGAACTGGAGGTATGACCCACCTTGACTCCAGGACACCATAAGCATTTCCACCTCTGTGCCTCAGGAGGACTGCTTCAAGCAGTCGACTGTATCTGAGTCATTGTACTTCAGGGTGACCAGGTCCCAGGACACAAAGACCACAGCCCAGGGCACAAGGACCGCCACCCAGGACACAAATGAAAGAATGCTGCAGCTTTTATCCAGTTATCCCATTAACCTTTTCGCTGAATTCCAACCCCCTTACCTACTCTTCTCCTTATGAAAAGGGCCCATTTATACTGGAATTTAAGACAGTCAGGGTACAAACCCCCACTATCTTCTCAGATGCCAACGTTCTGAATAAAGCACCCATAAAGATTCAGAAAACAAAATTATAACTAATATATAGAACAACCATCACTCAGAACCATCAGAAATCAAGTTGAATGGAAGTCTGACAGCTACGGAATTAAAGAAAACACATCAATTCAGACTGGTAGGAAGGTGGAGATGCAGAGGGGTGCAGAGGGGCTGATCCACATCCATGTGTCCTGTATAAAAATTTGAGAGGGGTATCTCAGGAGAGAGGAGCTCCGGCCCCACACCAGGCCCCCAGCTCAGGGTTCCAGTGCCAGGAAGGTAAGCCCCATAGCTTCTGGCTGCAAAATCCAATCGGGATTTGAGTCAGTGGAAGAAATTTCTGGAGTCCCAAGAAGTTCCTCTTAAAGAACCCCCACACAGACTTAATCAGACTCACCACCCTCTGAGCTCCAGTACCGGGGTAGGAGCTTGAAAGGCACCAGTAGCATACAGGGAGAAAGTGAAGTGTCTGGCATCAAGGCGAGAACTGGGAGACATCCCTCTCCCAAACAGGAAAGTGGGCCATTCTCCTTTTTCTGAACCATCTCCCACTAGAACCACAGAGCCAGCAAGCTGGTGCTGTATCTGAGGCTCCACCAACCAGGCTAACACTGATTGAGTGGCCCTGGAGATCCCCAAAGATGCTGCCCCACCCAACTGATAGGCCCACCCAAGCTACTTTTCTGTATGAATGGCTGGTCTTGGCTCATGTTTCACAACTTCCTAAATGCTCTCAAACAAGCAACAGCTGGCCTCAGTGAGCCCCAAGACCCCACAGGCCCAGCACCAGCAACAACCAGCCTTGATTCACAGCTTGGCTTCTCCTGTCAATCTCCAAGCCCAGCACAAGTAGCAGCCATCTCAGCTTTATAGCTCAGGAAAGGTGGCCCCAGGCAAAATACATGTAGGGGCTGACCTTGGCCTGCACAACCTGGGAAATCCCAGAGCCTGCACACCCAGTGGACAACTACACACCACGTCGGAGCACCACCACCCTGCCCCTGCACAGCTGATCTTCCATGGAGGGCAGAGGTTTGTGGTCAGTGATTACAGCCAGTCCTTGCAGCTGACAGGCCTGGGTAAATGCCTCCCATTGACCTGCCAACCATAATCAAGGCTCATCTACAAGAAGAGGCTGTACTCGGCCCACACAAAGGGTGCACCTCAAGTACCCAGCTTGGGTGATAGGGAGGACCCTACAGGACACCTACTACATTAGGCCACGCTGCCGAGACAGGGAGTCATAGAAGCTCTACCTAATACATAGAAACAAACACAGGGAGACTGCCAAAATGAGATGATGAAGAAACATGGCCCACAGGAAAGAACAGGTCAAAACTTCAGAAAAAGAACTAAATAAAATGGAGATAAACAATCTATCAGATGCAGAACTCAAAACACTGGTTATAAAGATGCTCAAGAAACTTAATAAAACAGACCCATCAGAAATGAAGGATACACTAATAAAAATGAAGAACAATTCACAGGGAAACAACAGTAGAGTAGATGAAGCTGAGAATCAAATCAATGATTTGGAACATAAGGAAGCAAAAACCAATCAATCAGAACAAGAAGAAGAAAAAAGAATCCAAAAAATGAGGATAGTGTAAGCAACTTCTGGGACAACTTCAAGCATTCCAACATTCGCATGATAGGGGTGCCAGAAGGAGAAGAGAAAGAGCAAGAAATTGGAAATCTACTTGAAAAAATAATGAAAGAAAACTTCCCTGATTGGGTGAAGGAAATAGACATGCAGGTCCAGGAAGCATAGAGTCCCAAACAAGATAGATGCAAAGAGGCCTACTCCAAGACACATCAAAATTAAAATGCTAAAGGTTAAAATAAAGAGAGAATCTTAAAAGTAGCCAGAGAAAACCAGTTAGTTATCTACAGGGGAGTTCCCATAAGACCGTCAGCTGATTTCTCAAAAGAAACTCTGCCAGCTAGAAGGGATTAGCAAGAAATATTCAAAGTCAACAGCCAAGATTGTTCTACCCAGCAAAGATATTTAGAATCAAAGGGCAGGTAAAGAGTTTTACAGACAAGAAAAAACTAAAGGAGTTCATCATCACCAAACCATTATTATATGAACTGTTGAAGGGACTTATTTAAGAAAAAGATTAAAACTATGAACAATAAAATGGCAAAAAATACAATTATCAACAATTGAATCTAAAAAGAAAACTAAGCAAACAAGAATAACAGAGATGGAGTCATGGATATGGAAAGCTATAAAGCAATCTGACATGGCTGCTACTTGTGCCGGGATTGGAGATTCACAGGAGAAGCCAAGCTGAGACTCTAAGCTGGCTGCTGCTAGTGTCGGGCCTGGGGCTCACTGAGACCAGCTGTTGCTTGTTTGATAGGATTTAGAAAGTTGTGAAGCATTAGTCAGAACCAGTCATTCATATGGAAAAGCAGCTAGGGTGGGCTCCTAAGTTGGGTGGGACAGAGTCTCTGGAGATCTCCAAGGTTGGTCAAAGGGCATTAGCCAGGGTGATGGAGTCTCAGATATGGCACCAGCATGCGGGCTCTGTTAGGGGAGGGTTTAGAGAAAGGACAATGACCTCTGCTCACATTGATGCCAGACACTTCAGTTCCTCCCCGTATGCCACTGGTGCCTTTCAAGCTGCTATCCCAGTGATGGAGCTCAGAGGGAGTGAATCGGAGTAAGTCCACATGTGGGTTCTTTAAGAGGAACTGGTTGGGGCTCTAGCAGTTTCTTCTACCAACTCAATCCCCACTGGTTTTTGCAGCCAGGAGTTATGGGGACTTATCTTCCTGGCACTGGAACCCTGGGCTGGGGGGCCCAGTGTGGGGCTGAGACTCCTCGCTCCCAAGATACCCATCTCAATATATTCCTCTCAAATTTTTATCCACCCTACGTGGGTTGGGGACCAGCCTGTTCCACATCTGAGCCCTTCCTACCAGTCTGAATGGATGTAGTTTCTTTAATTCTGTAGTTGTCAGGCTTCCATTCAATTTGATTTCGGATGGTTCTGAGTGATGGTTTTTTGTATTTTAGTTTTAATTTTGATGTGGTTGTGAAAAGTGGTGAGCCATGTCTGCATATGGCATCATCTTGACAAGAAGTCCTAGCCACTGAAACTTTAATGCCTTATACATGTCTCTCAAATCCACTGTTTACAATTTTTTATATTTATTAATTTGAGAAAGAGAGAGAGAGAGAGAGAGAAACATCGATCTGTTGTTCCACTTATTTATGCACTCATTGGTTGATTCCTGTATGTGCCCTGGCCAGGGATCAAACTCACAACTTTGGTGTATTGGGATGACGCTTGAACCAACTGAGCTACCTGGTAAGTGCTCAGTTCTGCTCTTTCCTTTTCTACCATCATTGCCTTTATGCAGGCTCTCAACATTTCTCTTGCCTGGACTGTTGAAAGCATCTCCAAGCTATTCCCCAGAATTCCTTTTTTCAGCTGCAGAATGATTACTACTAAAATACCATTTTGGTAATTCATCTCCCATTGCCTTTAACTGTAAAGTTGAAGTTTCTTGATTTGGTCCATAAGGCCCTTGGCAGTCTTATTTCTGTTAATCTCTACAGATTTTCCACTGATGCTCTCATCCTTTTTTTTCTTTAAACTCCAGTGAAATGTGAAGATTTATAGTTTGCCAAACATAAGTTGCTGTTTCAAATAGTTGTGCCTGTTTTTAGCTGTTTCTTTTTACCTGGATTGCTCCCCTACCCTCATCTGCCTGACAAACTCTTATTCATTTATGTGCTGAATTTATATTTCTAGTCTAAACTTCTCTCTCAAACTCTAGGTTGATATATTTCACTGCTTACTTGGAATCTCCACTTAAATATCTAATAGATCTCAGAAACTTAACATTTCCAAAACTGAATTCTTTTTTTAAAAGATTTTATTTATGTATTGTTAGAGAGAGGGAAAAGGAGGGAAAGAAACGTTGATGTGTGATCAGTTGCCTCTCACATGCCCCTGACTGGGGACCTGGCCCCAACCCAGGCATGAGCCCTGACCAGGAATCAACCAGTGACTTTTTGGTTCACAGGCCAGTGCTTCATCCACTGAGTCACACCAGACAGGGCCGAAACTGAATTCTTGATCTTTCGCTCTGTAAGTTTCTTTACCTTCAGCCTTCTTATCTCAGTTAATGGCAACTCCATTTTTTTTTCAGTAGCTTAAGCCAAATACCTGTAGGTCATTTTTAACTCCTTCTTTCATGCCACTTCCAGTTCTATGGCTCTGCCTTAAAAACATATCCAGAATCCAGTCACTGCTTACCACCTCCACTACTACCATGTTGGTCCAAGCTGTGATCATCTCACACCTGACTTACTGGTGTCTCTGCTTCTACCCTTGCCCCCATGACAGTCTGTTCTGAATATAGCAACCAGAGTGTCTTTAAAAAGAAAAGTAAGATGCCCTGGCTGGGTGCCTCAGTTGTTTGGAGTGTTGTCCCATATGCCAAAAGGTTGTAGATTCTATTCCCAGTCAGGGTACATGTCTGGGTCATGGGTTCGATCCTTGGTCGGGCCGCATACAGGAGGCAACTGACTGATGTTTCTCTCTCACATTGATGCTTCTCTACCCCTTTCTCTCTCTCTCTGAAACTCAATGAACATATTCTTAGGTGAAGATTTTCTAAAATTTTAAATAAAAAAAGTAAGCCTGTTACTCTTCTACTTAAAACTGTGCAATGACTCCTCATGTTACCTAGAATAAAAGCCAATATTGTCCAATGGTCTGTAAGGCCCTCCCAGTTCTGGCCCCCTATCATCAGTCTGACCCCATCTTCTACTATCCTTCCCCTCCCTCAGTCCACTGGCCTCCTTGCCACTCTTCAAATAGGTTAGACCTACTCTCATCCTAGAGCCTTTGTGCTGGCTGTTCTCACTGCCTGGAAAGCTTTTTCTTAGCTATCTTCTTGGTTAACTCCCTCACTTTCTTCAAGTCTTTGCTCAAAAGTCACCTTCTCAATGAGGCCTACCTGACTACCCTACTTAAAGTTCACATCTCCTTCTACCATGGGTACTCCTGATCCCCCTTGTGCTACTCTGTTTTTTATTTTTCCATAGTGCCCAACACCTTGTAACATATTATATAATTTACTTATTTATTATATTTACTGTTTATTGACCACGCTCTTGCTAAACTATAAGCTTCCTGAGGGCAGGAATCTTTGTTTTGTCATCAGTGTATCCTAAGGACCCAGAACAGTGCCTGGCACATAGCAGGCAGTTAATACATATTTGTTAAAAAATGAATCCTTTAAAACTAATCTCCAATATCAGGTTCTTCACAAAGTTTTTCCCAGCTGTGAACAATCCCCACCCTCTTCCAAAGAGATGAAATTAACTCCTCTCTTTGTTGTGCTACCTTTGTACCTTGTACCTTGTTGCATTTTTCAGATAATATTGTAATTTCCATGTCTAGATTATGAGGGCAAGGGTTAGGATCTGACTGATTAATTTCTACATTTCTTAGGCTCAAGTCAGGGCCTAGCACATAATACATGTATATTATTTTGATGAATAAACTCATAAAGCCACACCAAAATAAAAAAATCTGGAAATAATCTAATAGTGAAGCTACGGAAAAACAGGCCCACCCACGATGTCGATGGCAGTACTGTATAAACTGATTTAAGCTTTCTGAAGGAAAAAGTAAATATATCAAGTTGAATATAACCTTTGATCCAGAAATTCTGCTTTTGGAAATTTATCTGACAAACTGATATTCATTGCAGCATTGT
This sequence comes from Furipterus horrens, assembly GCF_987537825.1. NCBI lineage: Eukaryota > Metazoa > Chordata > Mammalia > Chiroptera > Furipteridae > Furipterus > Furipterus horrens. The sequence goes on from NW_028327175.1 coordinate 121,616,783, forward strand.
TTATAATTCAGAAGACAAGAAACAACCTTAAATAAATTACATATAACCATAATAGAATATTATGCAGTTGCTAAATAGGATGAGACATATCTACATGTACAAACATGAAATAAGATACAAGCTATATCAAGTGGAAACACTATAATATAGGAAACCATATAGTATGTTAATAATTATGCTTCACAAAAAAAGTGGAGATAGGATACTCACATATAATTATATGCATAAAATGTTTTGGAAAGATAAACCAGAAACTGAATAGTGGCTACCTCTAGAAAAGAGAACTGGAGTACTAGAGGTCAACGGCAGGGAAAACTTATTTTACACTATATATTCTGTTACTGATTGAATTTTTAAATCATATGTATTTACCTTTTCAATAATAATTTTAAAATTTTAAATAATAAAAGAAGCCTCAAAGGTGCATATTCAGCAGAGATAGAGAAGAGATTTAGCCCTTCATTATAACTTAGAAGATTGATAGAAAAATATCACATCTTTTTAAGGACCTCTGTCCTCAATCTCTCTCTCTCTCTCTCTCTCTCTCTCTCTCTCTCTCTCTCTCTCTCTCTCTCTCTCTCTCCCCTTCCCTTTCTGTTTCTTTGACTCTCATCTATCTTTTTTGGCTGCCTCTTTCAAAATGAGTGGCTTGGTCAGAGAGGAATCCTGAGATCTCAGGAATATGGTCTGGTGAGAAAGGGGACAAGACTGGGACTGGAAACCTGGAATGGGAACCTGGTTTTGCCATAGAGCAGTTCCTTGACTGATGTGGCCTTGGCCCACTGGACTGTGTCCAAACCATCTTGATTCGGGCTGTTAAGTAAGATCCATATAGTGCATGAGAGGTGGTCAGAGATTCCCTGCAGTGACTAGATTCAGAATGGGGATTCTGAATAATTAGTTTCTTCTATAGCGAGGCCCAGCCTAACATGAGCATAGAAAGACTGTTTTGATTCCAAAGGCCAGCACTGGCCAGGGGCGTCCAGGATGCCAAAAGCTCAAAGATAGCTCCAGTCCTAGGGAACTGTTTCATCATGCAGGGAAGCAGAGAAAGAAACCTTGACCCACAGAGCAGAAGAGAAGGGCAAGACAGGGATTTGGTGGGCATGAGGGTTCCCAGGGGTCATCTCAGGCCATGAAAGGAGGGCAAAGATATCTGGGCTTTTTGGAAATAGAGTGAAGGGCATATTCTATGGGAAATGGCAGGAATGCAGAAAGGGAAGTGAATTGTTGAAATATAAACTCCATTACTTAGCCTAAAGCTTTTCCTGTTCTCTCCCATCTTCACAGGACAAGGCAGCTGTCATAGATATGGGGCCTTTGCTCCTATGATTCCAGGGCTAGAGGTTCCTGAAAGATATTCTAGCCAACATCCTGGGTAATGCTAGAATCCTTCTATACTCGACTCAATCCACATATTCTCAGAACTCGTAAAGCTCTCAGGGACCATGAGACCTGGTATACTAAACCCTTATATTTTCTCCTCTAGAGGAGCAGGCCTGCAAGAATGTCCCCCATGCCTTTCTCTGGCCCAAGTCCCAGGTCCTACTAAGAAATCCATACCAGAGAGAGCTCCACTTATTCCTCCAGAGCCAGCTTCAAGTCAGGAGGAAGCACAATGTTGAGAAACCCAGGAAGTCTCCCAGATTCCAATGTGCTCAGGCCAGCTTCATTAAAATAAACTTTGTTCCCTTAGGATTTGTTCCTGAAAGTGATATTGTGTACTTATCACAGTTCCGATAACTACAGGCTCACAGTGACAAGGAAATAGGCCTCCATCAGCATCTTCCTGTAAAATGGGAATTTGACCTCACTTATAAACATGAAGCAGGCAACCTTGCAAATGGCACAGCATGAATAGAGTTCAGAGCACTCTGCATGACTTAAGTACATTACATAAAACAATATGTGTGATAATATGTGTTCTAATCCTTGGTTCAGCTTAGACACTTAATAGCTGTTATTCATAACAATATTAACCTTTACATCTAATAGGGAAATCATCCAGCTAAAGGTTGCAAAGCAGCAGCTCCCAGGCCAAATCGAACCCATGGATCTGTTTTATATGATTTCAGATTGTTTAAAACTTGTTTTAAATCAACTTTAAAAAAAAAATCAGTATCTTTCAGTGGAAAAAAAAATCCAGTTTCCAATGTCAATGCCATTCCCATCAAAAGCTACTAAGAGGACTTCCAGCCAAGAGGGAGGCATAGGTAGACACGCTGCATCTCCCTCTACAGCTAAGAAGAAATACAACTACCTCAAAACTGGAGACAACCAGAAGTTCCAGAAAATCAAGCTGCATGGAAGTCCAACAAACAAAGATATAAAGAAGAAATACTCATCCAGACATGTAGGAGGGGTGGAGTCAGGGAGGAGAGGATGCCGTGTGGAGTTGGCAGCAACAGCGACTGTGGCCAGCTGGCAGAAAGCGCAGTTACATATTAAAAAAAGCAGAGAGGGAAACCTGGGGAGCAATCCCAGCATCAGACCAGACCATGCAGCTCATGGTCCCAGCACCGGGTAAAACAAAGCCTCATTGCTTCTGACTGTGAAAACCAGTGGGGGTTGGGGCAGAGGAAGGAACTGCTTGTTTCTCAGCAGAGTCTACTTATTTAGAGGGCTCCCACGGTCCTAGAATGTCCGCAGACCCACTCACTCTGGGAACCACAATGAGGGCAACAGCTAGAGAGGTGCCAGTGCCATATGGGAAGTGGGAGAAGTGCCTGGAAAAGGGGCAAGTGCTGAGCAAGAGGCATTATTCCCTCTCAGATCCCTCCCCCACATACAACACCACAACGTGGTGAAATGGGTCACATGTACTGATGAATACCTAGGGTTCCTCCCCTTAAAAATAAGTGTGACAGCTCTTCCTAAGACACAGAGGCAAACACAGGAGCCTATCAAGTTGAGGAGACAGAGAAGTATGGCTCAAAAGAGGGAAGAGATCAAGGTTCCAGTGGGAGAACTAAGCGACAAGGAAATAGCCAACCTAACAGACGTGGAGTTCAAAACACTGGTGATAATGATGCTCACAGACTTGACAGAATGCTTGAGTAAGGCAAATGCAGAAGGAGAGAAGTGAAGGCTATGCTAAGTGAAACAAAGGAAAATCCACACAAAACCAATGGTAAAGAGAAGGAAGCCGGGATTCAAATCAATGATTTGGAACATAAGGCAGAAATAAACAGTCAACCAGGACAGAATGAAGAAACAAGCGTTGAAAAAAAGTAGGAGAGGCTTAGGAACCTCTGGGACAACTTTAAACGTGCCAACATCCAAATTATAGGGGTGCCAGAAGGAGGAGGAGAAAAGCAAAAAGTTGAAAACTTATGTAAAAAATTAATGAAGGAAAACTTCCCAAATTTTGCAAAGGAAATAGACATACAAGTCCAGGAAGCACAGAGAGTCCCAAACAAGCTAGACCCAAACAGGACCACAGCAAGACACATCATAATTAAAATGCCAAAGGTTAAAGATAACGAGAGAATCTTAAAAGCAGCAAGAGAAAAGAAGAGAGTTACCTACAAAGGGGTTCCCATAAGACTATCAGCTGATTTCTCAAAAGAAACTTTGCAAGCAAGAAGGGACTGACAAGAAGTATTCAAAGTGATGAAAAGCAACAACCTATAGCCAAGACTATACTACTCAGTAAAGCTATCATTTAGAATGGAAGGTCAGATAAAGTGCTTCCCAGATAAGGTAAAGCTAAAGGAGTTCATCATCACCAAGCCCTTATTATATAAAATGTTAGAGACTTATTTAAGAAAAAGAGGATCAAAACTAAGACATTAACATGACACTAAACTTACAACTATCAACAACAGAACCTAAAAAAATAAAAACACAACCAAACTTAGCAAACAACCAGAATAGGAACAGAATCATAGGTATGGGGATCACTTGGAGGGTTACAAGCTGAGAGTGGGAAGGGGGAGAATGGGGAAATGGTACAGATTAAGAGACATAATTGGTAGGTACAAAATAGATGGGGAAGTTAAGAATAATATAGGAAAGGGTGAAGCCCAAGAACTTATATGCATGACCCATGGACATGAACTAAGGGGGGTGGGATTGCTGGAGGGAAGTGGGGTACTGGGCAGAGGGGAGCAAAGGGAAAAGAGAATGGGACAATTATAACAGCATAATCAATAAAATAGACTTAAAAAAAAAAAAAGACTGAATAGAGTACATCAGCCAATTGCATCATAGGAAATTACCAGAAACAAAATGGTTATTAATCCTTGTAATAGTCCCTGAAGACAGACAGGTCTACATTGCCAAACAGAGGCAATGGAAACGTGACCCGCTCTTCGAAGATGGCCGCGGAGTAGGAACAGTGTTCTCAGCTCGCTCCTGTTAAGGAGACAATCCAGGAGGAACAAACTCGGGGAGGAATGACTGAGTGAGTGGGAATATCTGATAACGTGAACGGGGAGGAGATCGTGGGAGCAGCGTGGAGGGGGGTGGAGGGGTTTATCACAAACTGCAGGCTGAGTCATTCTGAGACTCCGTGCGTTTGCAGTATCAAGCCGGAGAGCTCACTAGCCGGGAGTGAATTCTTGTAGGGAGCTAGGGAGAGGATTTGGCCGAAAAAGCCAGAGGAGGGAGAGAACAGTGAACAACCAGGACTGGGAGAAACTGTGTGACCTGAGTCTAGAGAGAAACATCCTCAGCTGCAACCTCCGACGGAAAGCACGGCATCCCGGGCGCGCCCAGCACTTGCGCTAGGGCCTTACAGAACAAAGGAGCAGTTTTGGGGTTAGGAGACAGGCCGCACAGAAAAGCTGCTGCGGAACTCCGGACCGGGGGAGAACTGTGTTCTTGAAATCAGTGTTTGCTCTTTAGTCGCGCTAGAATCCCACAGAACAAAAGGCAGGTTTGGGGCTAAGAGAGAAATAGGACGTGCAGGGTGTGTAAGTAGGGAAGAGAGCGGAGGCGGAGGTTCTGGAGGGGAGACGGTTTTAGGGCAAGAAGAAGGGCCCGCAGGGAAGGGCTGCTGCGGAGCTCCAGACCAGCAGAGAGCTCCGGGGAAGGAGAGTGCTGCGCTGACCGACCACACTAGAGTCCCACAGAACAAAGGGACGGTGCTGTGGCGGGAAGAAAGATAGAGCGCGCAGGCCAATAGACAGGGAAGCCAGCGGAAGCGGTAGCTCGGAATAGAGAAAGTTTTGGGGAAAGGAGAAGAGTACAGGCAGGAAAGCCACTGCAGAGCTCCAGACTAGGGGAGAAGCCCTGGGCAGGAAAGGGCCACTGGGCCCGGCACTTTGACCGACTGTGCCAGAGTCCTGCAGAACAAAAGGACGATCTTGAGACAGGGAGAGAGGTAGGGTGCGCAGGCATATAGACAGGGAAGAGAGCAGAAGCTGTAGCCTGGGAATAGAGACAGGACTGGAGGCAGGGTGGGGATTGCTGGCAGGCACAGGCTGGACCAACAGAGGGAAGGAGTAGCTGGACAAGCCTGAGGAGGGCTGAGGCTGCCTCAGGAGGGGACAACTAAAGGCAGTTCACAGCAGAGCGGTGGTAGGCCCACGAAAAAAAGACTAGCAACCCCAGAATCAAGCAGAACCCTCCCACAGCCAGCCAACCAACCAGAAAAGATTTGAAACTCATGGAATTTTGAATAGGAGCAGACTCAGGAAGGAAGCAAGGAAAAACCAAAAAACAAACAAACCAAAAATACCCAGAGACTGTGCATAAAAGTTGAATTGAGTTAAAATCCTCATTCTTTTATCTCTCACTCTCTCTCTAACTACCCCTACCGTCAGTCCCTTCTTATTCTCGCTCCTTTTCTCCCCTCCCCTTCCCTCCCTTCTCTCCCCTTAGCATTCTCCCCTGCATCCTATTCTCAGTTAATTTTATAATTTTAAGTTCTCTCCCTTTCTCACCCTCTCCTTTCTCTGCGCTACGCACCTTCAACTTTATTAAATTTCTTTATTTTGTCCCCCTTCAGTCTACATTCATTTTTCTTTCATCTCTTGTCCTTATTTTCCTTCTCTCCCTATACATAATCTCTCTCTCTCCCTATTACACTTTATATTCTAATCTCTTAATATTCAAATTATAATTCTAATCTATCCCCCTCTCCCTTTACTCTCCCATTCTTACCCCTTCTCTTTTTCTACCCCATCCCCCCACTTCTTTCCCTACCTCTTGTATTTCTCTCCTTCATCCTATCTTTTGCCAACTCTTCAATTTCAATCCTCCCCTCCCTAATATCTCCTCTTCCTCCTGATTTCCTTCCCTCCTCTGAGCTCTTTTCCTCCCAAATCCTCTTGCTTTCCTATCTCCTATTCCTCTCTCTCTATATTCACCTTTTCTCTCTATCTTGCAACTTTATATGATGTTTTAATCTCCTAATCTTTTTTATAACATATAATTTAAAAAAGAATTTTAATCCAGTCCCCTCTCTTATACCTCCCCTTCTTCTTTTGTTCTCTCTCCTACCCTTCTCTTCTCTACTTTCTCTCTCTCTTTCCTCTCTCCCTTCCTGTCTTGCTATTTTCTACTCTGTATTTTTATCCTTAAAAAATTCTCTCTCAATCTATTTCCTACCTTCTAACCTCCCCAGCCCTCTCTTTCAATTTCTGGCTGTCTGTCTACCTGGATGTCTGTTGTGTCTACCCTACCTCCCACGCTAATCATATAGTATATACCGATTATATAATCCTAATACTATACACTTCCACTTTCTCACTCCACACTGTAACCCTCCCCTCCTTTTCAAACATACAGTGTAAGTGTTAATTTCTCTCTTACATAACCTTGATCCCAATTGCTAATATTAATATTCTATCAAATTCCAGCTCAAAAATTACCCTTCCGAATTACCTCAAAAGATTAAAAATGGAACTGCCTTTTGAACCAATGACTCCACTACTAGGATTATACCCGAAGAATCTTGAAACCCCAATTCAAAAGAACTTATGCACCCCTATGTTCATTGCAGCACTGTTTACAATAGCTAAGTGCTGGAAACAACCTAAGTGCCCATCTGTAGATGAGTGGATCAAAAAACTGTGGTACATTTACACAATGGAATACTATGTAGCAGAAAGAAAGAAGGAACTCCTGCCATTTGCAACAACATGGATGGAACTAGAGAGAATTATGCTTAGTGAAATAAGCCAGGCAAAGAAAGAAAAATACCATATGATATCACCTAATACAGGAAACTAAAGAACAACACAAACAAAGGAACTAAATAGAACAAAGAGCAGAATAGCAGTCAATAGGGGGGAGGGGAGAGGGAGAGAAGGGGGATAAGTAAGGGAAGGGATTAATTAAAGAGCCTGTATGAAAGACTCATGGACATGGACAACGGGGAGGGATATGATTGTGGGAGAGGGGGTGGGTTGGGTGGGGGAGAGAAATTGGGGGAAAAGGGGACAACTGTAATTGAAAAACCAAAATAAAAAAATTAAAAAAAAAATTACCCTTCCTTCATTTAAAACGACTCCTTTCTGTTTCTCCTACAAAATAAGAGTCCCAGTATCTCCACAAGTATATTAACACGGGCTCATTTGCAGCCTACAGTGGAATTGTATTTGGGAAAGACATTGGAGGGTGTGGGTTTCTTGCCTGGGTTGTGTAATTATGTTTTAGCAGCACCTTCACAAAAGATCTCAAGACAAGGTGGGCAGAGTGACTCTCAATCAACTAACCAGAGAAAAAGATCCACCAAAAAGTAGCTGAAATACAACCAGACAGATTAAAGAAATATCATCAAGGACAACGCAGACGGAGATCCAGGAGGGTGGAGGAGTAAGTGGAAGCTACACTAACCCCCTCCCAGGACCAGCCAGTGCTGACTCAGCCCCAGTACAGCAGACAGACCATTCCCCTCCAAGTGGCGTCATACTAAGGGGAAATAAAAGCCCTGCATACAGGAATTAAGTTGCCACACCCACGGTCCTTAAGACTGACGGCCAACCACAGATTGAGTATAGTAACAACTAAAGAAGAGAGACAAAGGCAGTAGATCACTGGAAGTCTCCAATAGGCTGCCTAGGGCCAGTCTGGTACATGATCTGATGCTACCAGAGGCAGATCCAGGAAGAACAGATCATTGTAAGAAGCACCAACACACAAAAGGAATCACAAAAATGGGGAGACAGAGAAACAACCCCCCATCAAAAGGAAAGGTAGAATCCCCAGAAAGAATGCTAAATGAAATAGAGGGGAGCAAAATATCAGATACGGAATTTAAAACATGTATTATGGAGAAGCTAAATGAGCTCAGCGGAAACTACAAAGAACTCCAGAAAAACTACAGTGAACTCCAGAAGAACTATAAGGAACTTACTGAGAATTATACCAGCATCAAAAAGGACATGGAAGCTATCAATAAGAGCCAGGAGGAAATGAAGAATACAATCTCTGAATTGAAGAACACAGTAGAAGGAATTAAAAGCAGGCTAGAGGAAGCAGAAGATCGGATCAGCGAGCTGGAGGACAACGTACACAAAAACTCCCAGACAATGCAACAAAATGAAAAAAGACTGAACAAGACTGAAGAGGCTCTAAGACAGCTGCAGGACAACATGAAACGTAACAATATCCGTATCATTGGAATTCCAGAAGGAGAAGAAGAAGAGCAAGGGATAGAAAACCTCTTTGAAAAACTAATGACAGAAAACTTCCCTCACATGAGGAGAGAAAGAGTCACACAAATCCAGGAGGCACAGAGGGTCCCAATGAAGATGAACCCCAACAGGCCCACCTCAAGACACATCATAATTAAAATGGCAACATTCAAAGACAAAGAGAGAATCCTAAAAGCAGCTAGAGGGAAACAACTAATAACATACAAGGGAGCTCCAATAAGGCTATCCTCAGATTTCTCAGCAGAAACACTACAAGCCAGAAGGGAATGGCAAAAAATATTCCAAGCAATGAAAAACAAAGGCCTACAACCAAGAATACTCTACCCAGCAAGGCTCTCATTCAAAATGGAAGGCGAAATAAGGAGTTTCTCAGACAAAGGAAGACTAAAAGAATACATCTCCACCAAACCAGCAATGCAAGAGATGCTAAAGGGTCTGCTCTCAGAAGATAAAGAAACAGAGAGAAACAGAGAAGAACACGAGTACAAAGGGGGAAAATGACAATGAATAAGTACTTATCAGTAATAACCTTAAACGTAAATGGATTAAACGCTCCAATTAAAAGACATAGGGTAGCTGAATGGATTAGAAAGAATGACCCACATATATGCTGTCTACAAGAGACCCACCTTAGAACAAAAGATCTACACAGACTGAAAGTAAAGGGATGGAAAAATGTATTCCAAGCAAATGGACATGAAAAAAAAGCCGGGGTAGCAATACTTATATCAGACAAAACAGATTTCACAGCAAAGTCCATAAAAAGAGACAAAGAAGGGCATTTCATAATACTTAAGGGAAAAATCCATCAAGAAGATATAACCCTTATAAATATATATGCACCCAACTTAGGAGCACCCAAATATGTAAGGAAAATTTTGAAAGACTCCAAGAAAGATATAGGCAGCAACACACTCATCTTAGGGGACTTTAACACCCCATTGTCAACAATGGACAGATCTTCAAAGCAAAGAAACACCAAAGATATTGAGGCACTGAACAACACTTTAGATCAAATGGACTTAGTCGATATATATAGAAGTTTACACCCCAAAGAAGCAAAATATACATATTTCTCAAGTGCACATGGAACATTTTCAAAGATAGACCACATGGTAGGACACAAAACAAGCCTCAATAAATTCAAGAAAATTGAAATTATATCAAGCATCTTCTCAGATCACAATGCCTTAAAATTGGAAATCAACCTCAAGGAAAAAACTCAAAAACATTCAAACTCATGGAGAATGAATAACATGCTATTAAATAATGAATGGGTTAACAATGACATCAAGGAAGAAATCAAAAAGTTCCTGGAAACCAATGATAAAGAACACACAACAACCCAAAACCTATGGGATACAGTGAAAGCAGTCTTAAGAGGAAAGTTCATAGCAATACAAGCCTACCTAAAAAAGCTAGAAGAATCTCTAATAAAAATTTTAACCCTACAGCTACAAGAACTAGAGGAAGAACAACAAGCAAAACCCAGATCAAGTAGAAGGAAGGAAATCATCAAGATCAGAGCAGAATTAAATGACATAGAGTCTAAAGTAACAATTCAAAAGATCAACAAAAGTAGGAGCTGGTTCTTTGAAAAGATAAACAAAATTGACAAGCCTTTAGCCGGGCTCATCAAGAAAAAAAGAGAGAGAACCCAAATAAATAAAATCAGAAATGAAAGAGGAGAAATCACAACTGATACCACAGAAATACAAAGAATTATAAGAAATTATTACGAACAACTGTATGGCAAGAAATTTGACAACCTAGAGGAAATGGACAGATTCCTGGAAAACTATAGTCTGCCCAAACTGAATCAAGAAGAAGCAGAAAGTCTGAATAGACCAATAACAGCTAGTGAAATTGAAGCAGTAATCAAAAAACTCCCAGCACACAAAAGCCCAGGACCAGATGGCTTCACAAGTGAATTCTACAAAACATTTAGGAAAGAACTAACTCCTATCCTCCTCAGACTATTCCAAAAGATACAAGAAGAGGGAAGACTCCCAAACTCGTTCTATGAAGCCAGTATAACCCTAATTCCAAAACCAGGTCAAGACACAACAAAGAAAGAAAACTACAGACCAATATCGCTGATGAACATAGATGCTAAAATCCTCAACAAAATATTGGCAAACCGGATCCAGCAACACATTAGAAAGAGCATACACCACGATCAAGTAGGATTCATCCCAGGGATGCAAGGATGGTTTAATATTCGCAAATCAATAAACGTGATACACCACATAAACAAAATGAAAGACAAAAACCACATGATCATATCAATAGATGCGGAAAAAGCATTTGATAAAGTACAACACCCATTTATGATAAAAACTCTCAGCAAAATGGGAATAGAGGGAGCATACCTCAACATAATAAAGGCCATATATGAGAAACCTGAAGCCAACATCATTCTCAATGGGCAAAAACTGAGAGCATTCCCCCTGAGATCAGGAACAAGACAAGGATGTCCGCTCTCTCCACTCCTATTCAACATAGTCTTGGAAGTTCTAGCCACAGCAATCAGACAAGAAAGAGAAATAAAAGGCATCCAAATTGGAAAAGAGGAAGTAAAACTGTCATTATTTGCAGATGACATGATAGTGTACATAGAAAATCCTTTAGACTCCACAAAAAAACTACTCAATCTAATAAGTGAATTCGGCAAAATAGCAGGATACAAAGTCAATATTAAGAAATCGAAGGCATTTTTATACACCAACAATAAAAACTCAGAGATAGAAACTGAAAGAAAAATCCCATTTACCATAGCAACAAGAAAAATAAAATACCTAGGAATAAACTTAACCAAAGAGGTAAAAGACCTGTACACAGAAAACTACATAACACTGAAGAAAGAAATTAAAGAAGATACAAATAAATGGAAGCGTATACCATGCTCATGGATGGGAAGAATCAACATCATTAAAATGTCCATACTACCCAAAGCAATTTATAGATTCAATGCAATCCCTATTAAAGTGCCAGCAACATATTTCACAGACCTAGAACAAATACTTCAAAAATTTATATGAAACCAAAAAAGAGCCCGAATAGCCAGAGCAATTTTGAGGCAGAACACAGTAGGAGGAATCACAATACCCTATATCAAACTATACTACAAGGCCACGGTAATCAAAACAGTCTGGTACTGGCATAAAAACAGACATATAGATCAATGGAACAGAATAGAGAGCCCAGAAATAAGCCCAGGTTCATATGGTCAACTAATATTTGACAAAGGGGGAAAGAACATCAAATGGAGTGAAAAGAGCCTCTTCAACAAATGGTGTTGGGAGAACTGGACAGGGACATGCAAAAAAATGAAACTAGACCACCAGCTCACACCATACACCAGAATAAACTCAAAATGGATCAAAGACTTAAATGTAAGCCGTGACACCATAAAAGTCCTAGAGGAAAAAATAGGCAGGAAAATTTCAGATATCCCACGTAGCAACATTTTCACTGATATATCTCCTAAGGCAAGGGAAATAAAGGAAAGAATAAACAAATGGGACTACATCAAACTAAAAAGTTTCTGCTCAGCTAAAGAAAACATCAGCAAGATGCAAAGGAAACCAACCATATGGGAAAATATATTCGCCAATGACATCTCAGACAAGGGATTGATCTCCAAAATATATAAAGAACTCATACGACTCAACACCAAGAAGACAGACAACCCAATTAAAAAATGGGCAAAGGACCTGAACAAACACTTCTCCAAAGAAGACATACAGAGGGCCCATAGACATATGAAAGTATGCTCAACATCACTAGCCATCAGAGAGATGCAAATTAAAACCACAATGAGATACCACCTCACACCAGTCAAAATGGCAATCATCAACAAATCAACAAACAACTTGTGCTGGAGAGGATGCGGAGAAACAGGAACCCTGGTGCATTGCTGGTGGGAATGCAGATTGGTGCAGCCACTGTGGAAAACAGTTTGGAATTTCCTTAAAAAACTAAAAATGGAACTGCCTTTTGAACCAGCAATTCCATTGCTAGGATTATATCCAAAAAATCCCGAAACACCAATTCAAAAGAACCTATGCACTCCAATGTTCATAGCAGCACTATTTACAATAGCCAAGTGCTGGAAACAACCTAAATGCCCATCTGTAGATGAGTGGATCAAAAAACTGTGGTACATTTACACAATGGAATTCTATGTAGCAGAAAGAAAGAAGGAACTTCTACCATTTGCAACAACATGGATGGAACTAGAGAAAATTATGCTTAGTGAAATAAGCCAGGCAACAAAAGAAAAATACCTTATGCTGTCACCTATTACAGGAAACTAATGAACAACACAAACAAATGAGCAAAATTGAACCAGAGGTATATAAACAAGAAGTAGACTAACAGTAACAAGGGGGGCGGGGGGGAGGAAAAGAAAGGTGTAAGGGGATGGGTTAAGTTAAAAAAAAAATATATATATATATATGAATGACCCACAGACAGGTGCAACTGAGTGGGGACTAAATGTGGGGGAGGGGAGGGACAGGGTGCAGGGAAACAAGAGGGTTAAAAAAGTGAGACAACTGTAATGGAAAAACAAACAAAAATTTTTTAGTGGGGGAAAAATGAAAATATGAAGAATGGAAATGCCAGTTCAGTGAATATTAGGACAAAGATTTTCCTTCACGTTGTATATTTTTCTCCCTATTTGATCCCTCCAGAGTTTGGCATTCTAAACAAGTAAGTAATGACATAAGTTCCTTTGCATAGAACTAATAAGACCAGTTGTCAACAGAGGTTCTTTTTTTTTTTTTTTTTTTTTTTTTTGACCAAGTCTTTGACTGGAATGTCAAGCCTAAAGGATACATACTTGGGCTCAGATTGTTACCAGAAAGCCCTGAGGAACTGGGAATGACTTTCAAAGGTAATAAAAGCCCGTGAGATAAAAGGCCTGGTACCATGGTTGGTTGTGCGGTCCACAGCAATCTTTCCAGGGAAGGAACGAAGGTTGTTTTCCTGAAAGATGGCTAGAAGGGACCTTAAGGCACAAGGAAAGACCAGAAAGACTTGGAAAAAACAGGTGTGTACAGGCAAGGATGAATGCCAGATATGTGGCACAGCTTCTGTGCCCTGAAGAACAGACTGAAGGTCACCCCAAATATTCCTTGGGTAAGTTCCAGCAAAGCAGAACTAAAGATCATAAGTGATCATTTGCTGCTCTTGTTATGTTTATGCAAACGAACAGGATAAATTAAAAATGGACTTAATGTAGTCCCTTTAAAGACAAGGAGGGTAACCTTAGGGAGAAAAATTATTATTCAAGGAAAATCACAATGATCAGTAGTAGAGTATAAAACAGGGCAACTAACCGTTTTAAAAGTTTCTTCTCCAGATTTAGAGACTTGTTTGCGGGTTATGTTACATAAATTAACACGTGTTTTTTGTTTTCAAAGGACATAAGCCAATGATCGCATTACCTGAGTGATTATCTGTACGCATAAGCCTCACTTAATCCTCTCTGCAGCGCTGCCTCCTGAGACTCAACGGTTTGGCTGAACTAAATGGCTGGGTTGGGGAAGAATGGGGTGGTCTGTGGGCTTCACTTTAAAACGGGTTTCTCTTTTCTATCCTAATGGCTTGGACAGAAAAGGCCCAGAGGTCTGAGAGGGGGAAAAACCTAAACTATTTACCTCAGCCCAAACTAAGTATAATGGGCAAAAGGGTTTTGGACAGGCGAGATGTGCCTAGCACACCTTCTTACAAAGAAGCTTTTTTTTTTTTTTTTTTTTCCCTAATATGGAAAATTGAAAAATTAATCCCTGCCTTTTGTCATCTAGTAGTTATGGATTGAATGATGTCTTTTAACCCTTTTCGCCAAATCTGTTGCCCCCAGAACACAACAAGGACACCAGCCTGTTAAACCAAGCACGCCGTTGACCGGAGACAGCCAACTGTCCTGGAGTCTGCATGATCCTTCCCCATGTGGGAAGGCCACCCTCCCCTCCACACCCCCACTCTTATTAGGGTTTTCTGGACCCAAGGGTAGGTAGGACGACGACCATGTCCAGCTTGAAGCAGCTAGAGGAGCTTGAGACCTTCGCCCATTGTCCTTTACAAGATTACAAAGGGTCCTAATATTTGAGAGGGGGGGGATAGTTAAGTTTTACGAACCAGGGGTATGGACTTGGGGGGGATTGCTGGGGGAGGGGGGTGCTGGGTGGAGGGGAACAAGGGGGAGAAAATTGGAACTGTTGTAACAATATAATCAATAAAAAACATTAAAAAAAAAAAAAGAAAACGTGACTCAAAATCCTGCTTTCTATTTTTAGAAGTCTAAATGACTTTTTTTTAGCGTAGTCACAGACTGTTCTACTTGATCTGCAGTATTTATATAGGTGCAGCAAACAGTTTGCTAAAGCATAAATTTCCCTTTTGTTTATGAATTTAAATTTAAGTTGGTTGTTGGGCTTCTAAATAGAAGTTGTGTCATTTATGATGTCTGCTGGGGTCAGAGACAAGTTTTCAATCACCTTTTCCAGTAGTAGTCTCACTACTCTAGGAATTATAGCACACATATCATGTGATAAGAGAGTAGGTCATCCCTCTTAGGAGTTTTCCTGCGTAGCCCTTTCTTGTCTCATTTTGGAGACTTCTGGGTATCATTCTCAAGAAAACGTAATTCAATGGAGAGGTGATAGTTTGAAATATCTGAAAAGCTCTAACAGTTACCTCAAATATGCAGGATAAATTAGTATGCAGAAGGCAGGTAAAAGCCTGATGTCTGTATAATAAGTAGGTCTTATACAGACATTGTATTGGGAGTATAATCTCATTTATCACAACATCAGTAGCCAATTTTTTTTGACTTTTAAGGTAGACGGATTCCTTAAGTGGAATTACATAGTTCCTGCAAGTAGTCTGGAGTATTGTGGAAGAGAATAAACCGACAATGTAGGACAGCCCCATCATTAGTTCCCATTCCTCATGACCTAGGTTTGATCTCAGGAAAAGCGTTTTGTTCAGGTCCAATTTTTACAAGACCAAGCTTTAGACCTAATTATATACGGAAAGTTTAAGACCACAGAGGACTTGTAGAAGAAAATCTACCTTCTGAAGTGTTTGCAGATATTAGATATTGTCAGCAAGATTAGGTGGGGAGGCAACAGATCCAGCACTGAGTTAAATCAGAGCAGTAGCCAAGAAATAAACACTAGAGCTTTATTTTTTTCCCCTTAACTAGCAAAAGGAGATCACAGGAAGTTAAAAATAACAAAATGAAAATAGGGAAGATCATATTAAGGAAACTTTTAGTCAGAGGGCAGACCCCTCTGCCCCTGGACTCCAAGGTGGCACCAGTTGTATCAATGAAGGAGAAGAAACTCATGGAGGTCAAAATAGGGGAGCTGCCAAGCTGGATACTGATGTGGGATTTTACCCCTAAAGGCACTGCTGGAGCATTTTAAAGAGGTTTCTACTGGTATTTACAAGTATGTCAATGCAAACATAGGTAACATAGCTAGGGTTTCTATGGTGACGGCAGCTTAGGTGTCTTTAAACTACTGCGGTTCTTATAAGAAACTCAAACATGACCAGTGACACTGAAGAGGGCCTACTATGGACACTACATTCCTGACCATGACCTTTTCTGAGCACCTCTGAATCTTTCATATTGTAATCAACAACCAATGAAGGTTTACTGGATTAAAAAAAAAGTTTTAGGCAGTTCAAGAGAGTATTAATAGTAGACAAGACTGCTAGAAGGACAAAGGGTATAGAAAAGAATACTGAAGAACCAAAAAATTAATCTTGTTCTGTCATTTTCTGCAGAAATTGTTCACATATGCGGTTAGTATCTTGTTCCATCATCTTGGACAGGAGCTGCTTATAGTCAGAAGCTTCTGGAGAATAGCTAAGAATCCTCAGTATGAGGTTACCTCAATGGACTGGATGCTCAGAACTCTGGAGAAAGTAATGTATGTCTTTTAGTTGGAAAATATGAATCCAAGGATCAAGAACTGGGAGTTTTATTGATGTGTCAGGTCCTTTTTGTGCCCTGACAAGTGTAGCTCAGTTGGTAGATGTCAGTAGCCTTGCTCTGAGAAATCACCCAGAGAACAGCCTAGGATTTTACACCAAGTTTATTGAAGTAAAGGAGAGAAAGGGGTTAGAAGTAAGAAGAAACTCCGGGACCAACTTGAGAGCCCGTAGGAGCAAGAGAAGAGGAAAAGGAGAAAGAAAAATAGGAAGAGAGAGTGGAGACTCCCAGTCACTCACACAGGTTAGAGCAATCAGCTACCTGTGTGCTAGCATGTGCTGTCTCCACATCTTTCTGAACATACATTTCGGTTAGGATGAGTTTACCCATCAACACATTCAACAGGTCTCTTACAACTCCCTGCTTTTCCCCCACCAGGCCAGTCAATATATCATGCTAGGACCATCAACGTTTCTTCTGAAAATGAGCAAAGTCCATTTTTATTTCCTACGGGAGAGGCTGGGACCAGGTTAATTTGCATATGGTTCATTTGCATATGTCAAAAGACCGGGCATTGTCCTGTAAACTGAAAAATCACTGGTTTGATTCCTGATCAGAGAACATGTCTGGGTTGTGGGTTCGGTCCCTGGTCAGGCATGTGCAGGAGGTAGCCAATTTATATTTCTCTCTCACACTGATGTTTCTCTCCTCCTTTTTCTCCCTTCCCTTCTCTCTAGAATCAATAAAAGAAAAAAAGTTTTTAATAAAGGTCCTTTTTGTAAAGGCTTGAGGGCAGGGCTTTTTTTTTTTTTTCTTTTTTCTGATTCCTTTCCAGAATACCAAATCTCCATGTTTCAGATCATGCAGAATTGCTTGGTGGTTACTGTGGAAATGCAGCTTGTACTTATAATGATAATCTGGAGGTATTAGATGAGTCCCTGTAGAAATTAGTCATATAAATTTATTATGGCGCCAATATGGAATTCAAAATGATTCCCCAAATGCATGAGCAGTTAACTCAGAAGGAGATACCTTGTGGGTCCTGGGAGGAATTGAAATAGCTAAACTTTGAGTTTCTGAGAGTGTTGGTAATTATGAGTTTTTGAATTCCTTTAGTTCTCTTTATTTTTCAGGTAAAGCTAAACAGAATTTTAAAAAATAATGGTGCCAATGAAATGGGTGTCTTCATTACTAGAGAGAAAAGTTGAGACCCTTCCCACCATGTTAGAATTTTTAAATCAAGTAATTTTTTCTTTACAGGTACATCCACAGCTTTCTAGCAAGAGAAAGCCTTCATTCATCCTTAGAATAAGCAACAATAATTAGAACATACTTAGAGTTCATTTGGAGGTATTCACAGAGCTTCATGACTTTGGTTCCTTTATAGTCTTGCCAGGAACATATCATTGGAAAGATCCTCAGCAGTACCCTTAACATAACCCCCTTCAATGTTGGTTCAATATTGTCCATTTGTTTCTGCTTGCTTTCTTTTGGATTTTACAAATTTTTAATTTTGAAATAATAATAGAGTCACAAGAAGTTGCAAATAATAGTGCAGAAAGGGTGCCATGTATCCAGTTTCTCTCAATGGTAACATCTTACATAACTATAGTACAATATCAAAACCAGGAAATTGACATTGGCACAATCCACAGAACTTATTCAGATTTTACCAGTCTTACAATTCATTTGTGCCTGTGTGTAGATATAGTTCTATGTACACATAGAATGTTATCACATGTAGATTTGTGTAACCACTGTTAACAATTCCATCACCACAAAGATTCCTTGTGTTATCCCTTTATAGTCACACTTTTCCCCTCTCTCCACCCCACCTCTCTTAACCTTTGGCAACCACTAATCTGTTCTCCATCTCAATAATTTTATAATTTCTAGAATGTTGTATAAATGGAACTTTGAGATTGGCTTTTTTTTTTTTTTTTTTTAATTCAGTATAACTCCCTTGAGGTCCAAATAAGCTGTTGCATGTATTAATAGCTTGTTCCTTTTTATTGCCAGGCAGTATGGTAACCAATAGCTCAAAAGCCTAATTGGAGATGGTGAAGCAACCCACAAAGGAACAATATCAGAAAGCTGTTACCTCTCTTAGAACTGGAGGAACAAAGGATTAGTGTTACCAGATCCTGAGTCAGAGATCACCTGTAGAAGCTGGAATCATGGCTGGCCTCTCCTGTGTGACCTGAACCCATGTGAGAGCTACAGCGTCATGAGGGACACTACCTAAACTGGGGGTGGGGGGAGGGGATGGGACTGGGAGTGGACGAGGGTGCTGTTGAGAAACACCTTGGCTTCTCCCTTCCTCCCTCTTTCCATTCTTCATTCATTGTGTTCCACTGACTGAGATGGGTAGTCTGCAGTAGTCACCCTGACACAAAAATGAACACATCAGGGGATAATAAAGAATGGATCGGAGGACAGACAGGTGCAGGACCTACACAGTAGCATAGGTGAGTGTTCAATTTTACAAGAAAACACCACACTGTTTTTCTAAGTGGGAATCTGTTTCCAATGCATTTCAAAGTCATGGACCAACCTAAAAGCATAAACCTACTATCAGTATAAATATTTGTTTTAATATCTTTGGCAGCTTGCAGGTCTGGGTGAAGGTAATTTACCATCTGAGCCGATTTAACTTTGGGGACAAAGTTACAAGAATAAATCTTCGATTGTGATAAAATAGCTGGCTTGGAAATTTGAAAATATTTATTTTTTAAAATGTTTTAATTGTGATAAAACAGACACATGATAAAACCATCTCAGCAATTTGTAAGTGCACAGTTCAGTAGTTTTAGTACAGTTACCTTGTTGTGCAACCCATCTCCAGAGCCCTTTTCATCTTGCAAAATTGAAACCCTATATCCATTAAACTCCCCACTTCCTCCTCCCCCAATATTCTAACAACCATCATTCTACTTTTTCTCTCTATGAATTTGACTACTCCAGGTACCATATACAAGTGAAATCATACAGTATATGTTTTTTTGTGTGTGACTGATTTACTTCACTTAGCATAATGCCCTCAGGTTCATCCATGTTGTAGCCTGTGTCAGAATGGATACTTGGGTTGCTTCCATGCTTTGGCTCTTGTAAATATGCTGCTATGAACATGGGCGTACAAGTATCTCTTCAAGACTCTGCTTTCAATTCTTTTGAGTATATACCCAGAGGTGATATTGTTGGATCATATAGTAATTCTATTTTTATTATTTTGAAGAACTGCCATACTGTTTTCCATAAGGGCTACACCATTTTACATTCCCTTCAACAGTGCACAACGTTCCCAATTTTTATACATCATAGCCAATGCTTGTTATTCCACCCCACCTTTCTTTTATAGTACTCATCTTAATGGGTGTGAGATGGTATCTTGATGTGATTTTAATTTGCATTTCCCTAGTGATTTGTGATATTGAGCATCCTTTTTTTATGTTGGTCGTCATTTGTATATCTTCTTTGAAGAAATGTCTATTCAAGACCTTTACCCTCTTTAAAAATCAGGTTATTTGTTGTTATTGACTTGTAGGAGTTCTTTATATATTGTAGATATTAACCCTTTATTAGGTATATGATTTGCAAATATTTACTCCCATTCCATGTCACCCTTTCGCTTTATTGATTGTGTCTTTTGATACACAGAAGTTTTAAATTCTAATGCATTGCGACTTAATCTATTTTTTTCATTTGTTGCCTTTGCCTTTGGTATCATATCCAAAAAATCATTGCAAAGTCCAATGTTGTGAAGTTTTCCCCCTATGTTTCTTTCTAAGAGTTTTATAGTTTCAGCTCTTATC
Organism: Furipterus horrens; assembly: GCF_987537825.1. NCBI lineage: Eukaryota > Metazoa > Chordata > Mammalia > Chiroptera > Furipteridae > Furipterus > Furipterus horrens. The sequence continues at coordinate 121,637,152 of NW_028327175.1, forward strand.
ATGTCTTTAATCCATTTGGGATAATTTTAGTATATGGTAAGGTAGGGGTCCAACTACATTCTTTTGCATGTGAAGCTGCAGTTTTCTCAACACCAGTTGTTGAAAATACTGTCTTTTCTCCATTGAATGGTTTTGTCATTCTTGTTGAAAATATTTGCCCATATGTGTAAGAGTTTATTTCTGGAATCTCTATTCTGTTGTTCTATATGTCCATTCTTATGCCAGTACCACACTGTTTTCTAACTTAAGTCATTTTTTATTTTTCAATTACAGTCGACATACAATAGTATATTAGCTTCAGGTGTACACCCTGGGGATTAGACATTATATAACTTACTAAGTGCTCATCAGATAAATCTAGTACTCATCTGACACCACACATAGTTATTAGAATATTATCGACTATACTCCTCCCTATGCTGTACTTTACATCCCCATGGCTATTCTGTAACTACCAATTTGTACTTCTTAGTCCCTTCACCTTTTGCACCCATCTTTCCAATTCCCCCTCCCATCTGGCAATCATCAAAATGTTCTCTGTGTCTATGGGTCTATTTCCATTCTGATTGTTTATTTTTTTAAAGATTGATTTGTTGATAGATATGTACCTATGCCATTTTATTGTTCATATTTTTATCTTTTTAAAGAATTTTTTTCTTAAAGAAGACCCTTTAACATTTCATGTAATACTGATTTAGTGTTAATGAACTCCTTTAGAGCTTTTCCTTGTCTGGGAAGCTCTTTATATATGTCCTTTGATTCTAAATAATAGCTTTGCTGGGTAGAGCAATCTTGGTTGTCAGTCCTTGCTTTTCATCACTTTGAATATTTCCCGTGAATCCCTCTGGCCTGCAAAGTTTCTGTGGAGAAACCAGCTGACAGTCTTATGGAAGCTCCCTTGTAGGTAACTAACTGCTTTTATCTTGCTACTTTTAAGGTTCTCCCTTTGTCTTTAACGTTTTGCATTTTAATTATGGCATATCTTGGTGTGGGCCTCTTTGGGTCTAGCTTGTTTGGGACTCTGTGCTTTCCGGACTTATACATCCATTTCCTTCACCAGGTTAGGGAAGTTTTCTGTTATTATTTTTTCAATAGCGTTTCAATTTCTTGCTCTCTTGCTTCTTCTTCTGAAAGCCCCCATGCAGTGAATGTATGCTTGAAGTTGTCCCAGTGGCTCCTTACACTGTCTTCATTTTTTTAAATTCCTTTCTCTTTTTGTTATTCCAATTGGCTGTTTTTGTTTGTTTGTTTGTTTCCTTATATTCCAAATGGCTGATTTGATTCTTGACTTTATCTACTCTACTATTGATTCCCTGTAAATTATACTTTATTACAGTAAGTGTATCCTTCACTTCTGACAGGTTCTTTTTTTTTTTAAATCCTCACTTGAAGATGCTTATTGATTTTAGAGAGAGGGAAAGAGAGGGAAAGAGACAGGGAGAGAAATATTGATGTGAGAGAAAAACATCAGTCGGTTGCCTTTCACATGCACCCTGACTGGGGACCAAACCTGAAACCTAGGTATGTGCCCTAGCCAGAAATCAAACCTGAGATCTTTAGGTTTACAGGGATGATGCTCCAGCTAAGACACACCACACAGAGCTGACTGATTCTTTTCTTTTTTTTTAAGTATATTTTATTGATTATGCTGTTATAGTTGTCCTAATTTTTCCCCTTTGCTACCCTCCACCCAGTACCCCCCCTTCCCCTCCAGCAATCTCACCCCCCTTAGTTCATGTCCATGGGTCATTCATGTAAGTTCTTTGGCTTCACCCTTTCCTATACTAAGGTTTCACATCCCCCTGTCTATTTTGTACCTACCAATTATGCTTCTTAATCCCTGCACCATTTCCTCATTTCTCCTCCTCCCCGATCCGAGCTGATAACCCTCCAAATGATCCCCTTACCTATGATTCTGTTCCTATTCTGGTTGTTTGCTTGGTTTGTTTTTGTTTTTATTTTTTTAGGTTCTGTTGTTGATAGTTGTGAGTTTGTTGTCATTTTAATGTTCATAGTTTTGATCTTCCTCTTTTTTTAAAATAAGTCTCTTTAACATTTCATGTAATAATGGCTTGGTGATGATGAATTCCTTTAGCTTTACCTTGTCTGGGAAGCACTTTATCTGCCATTCCATTCTAAATGATAGCTTTGCTAGATAGAGTAATCTTGGTTGTAAGTTTTTGCTTTTCATCACCTTGAACACTTCTTGCCAGTCCCTTCTTGCCTGCAAAGTTTCTCTTGAGAAATCAGCTGATTGTCTTTTGGGAACCCCTTTGTAGGTAACTCTTTTCTTTTCTCTTGTTGCTTTTAAGATTCTCTCGTTATCTTTAACCTTTGGCATTTTAATTATGATGTGTCTTGCTGTGGTCCTGTTTGGGTCTAGCTTGTTTGGGACTCTCTGTGCTTCCTGGACTTGTATGTCTATTTCCTTCACCAAATTTGGGAATTTTCCTTCATTATTTTTTCACACAAGTTTTCAATTTCTTGCTTCTCCTCTTCACCTTCTGGCACCCCTATGATTCGGATGTTGGCATGTTTAAAGTTGTCACAGAGGTTCCTAAGCCTCTCCTCCCTTTTTTCAGTTCTTGTTTCTTCATTCTGTACTGGTTCGCTGTTTATTTCTTCTTTATATTCCAAATCATTGATTTGAATCCCGGCTTCCTTCTCTTTACCATTGGTTTTGTGTGGATTTTCCTTTGTTTCACTTAGCATAGCCTTCACTTCTTCCCTTATGCGTTTACCATACTTAAGCATATCTGTCAAGTCTGTGAGCATCATTATCACCAGTGTTTTGAACTCCACATCTGTTAGGTTAGCTATCTCCTTGTCACTTAGTTCTCCCACTGGAACCTTGATCTGTTCCCTCTTTTGGGCCATATTTCTCTATCTCCTCAACTTGACAGGCTCCTGTGTTTGCTTCTGTGTCCTGGGTAGGGCTGCTGCACCTGTTATGTTGTAAGGGGTGGAGCCTTAGGTATTCATCAGTGCATGGGGTGACCCATTTCACCACATTGTGACACTGAACGTGTGGGAGGGGTCTGAGAGGGAACAACGCCAGTTGCTCAGCATTCACCCTTTTTCCAGGCACTTTGTCTGCTTCTTATATGGAATGGGCACCCCTCTAGCTGTTGCACTGGTTGTGGTTTCTAAAGTGGGTGAGTCTGTGGATATTCTAGGACCATGGGGGTCCTCTAAACAAACAGACTCTGCTGAGAGACTGGCAGTTTCTTCCACCACCCCAACTCCCACTGGTTGTCATAGTCAGAAGCAATGAGGCTTTATTTTCTCTGGTGCTGACCCTGCAACCATGAGCTGAGCTACCTTGTCTGAGGCTGGGATCACTCTCCAGGTGTCCCTCCTGACTTTTATGACGTGTGACTTTCCACCAGCCACAGCCACCGTCCTGCTGCCCACTGCCACCGCCACCGCCACCACCATGTGTCCTCTGCTCTCCGGCTCCCGTCTCCACACCTGCTACCCGTCTGGATGAGTATTACTTCTTTATATCTTTGTTTGTTAGACTTCCATGCAGTTAGATTTTCTGGTAGTTCTGGTTGCTTTTAGTTTCGAGGTAGTTTTATTTCTTCCTATGGTTGTGGAGGGAGGTGAAGTGTGTCTACCTATGCCTCCATCTTGGCTGGAAGTCCTGACTGGTTCTTTATTATGATTTCCATGTCCCTTTTTATGCTTTTAAAGTTCTAAGTTCAAGTACTCTTCCTCTAAATTCATTGAGCCTCCTTATAACCAGTATTTTGAATTCTGCATCTAGTAGATTGTCTCCATTTTGTTTAGTTCTTTTTCTGGAGGTTTGTTCTGTTCTTTCTTTGACTACTCATTTTGGTAACTTTCCCGTGTTTGTTTCTGTGTATTTGGTAGAGCTGCTATGTCCCCTGGGCTTGATACAGTGACCTAATGTAAGTAGGTGTTCTGTGGAGTCCAGTGATACAGACACTCCAGTCACCCAAGCTGGCCCTCCAGGTGCACCCATCATGTGGGCTATCTACACCTTCCTGTTGTAGTTGAGCCTTGATTGCTGTTGGCATGTTAAAAGAAGGGATTTACCCCCAAGCTTCGACCACTGACTACTATGGAGGATCAGCTGTGCAGGGGCCCACCCAACAGAGCAGGACTTACTTCAGTAGGGGCTCTGGTGCCCACTGATTCCACCCCTTGAGTGTGTCACCATGGAGGTAGTTGGGTGTCGTTTGTACATGGCAGTAGGTAAGTGGAACACAGACAAAGGATAAAGCAGGAATTAAACATTTTAGACCCTAGTAAGGTTATATTCTAGTGAGGAAGAAAAACAAATGGGTTTAAGCGAGTTTAAGGCTCAATTTCCAGTTAATGGCCCTCCTATTAATTCATCTTCTCATTTATCATGCAGTATATAGGAGAAACAGACAGTTTTCCAGAAAGTAAAGTGAACATCTTAACACTCTGATAATGATCCATGAGGCAGGTTATCTGTGTGCCAGGAAGCTGTCCACTGGGTGTGTTTGCTCTGGGTCCTCTCAGGAGGTGGAGGCCAAGGTCAGCTGCTGCCTCTGTGTTTTGACCAGGGCCACCCGGCTTGAGCTACAAAGTGTTCTACAGATGGCTGCTACTTGTGTTGGGCTTGGACATGCCCAGTAGAAGCCAAGCTGTGAACTGCAGCTGACTGCTGCTAGTGCTGGGCCTGGGGTCACTTAGTGAGAGATATGGGCATGTGGAGGCCAGATGCTGCTTGAGAGGTTTTAGGAAAGTCTGATGCATGACCCAAGGCAGGCCACTGGTATGGAAAAGGCACTGGAAACAGCTTTGGTGGGCTCGATCGTTTGGTGTGACAGGGTCTCAGGAATCACCAGGATGAGGGAAACAGTGATAGCCAGGTTGTTGGAGACTCAGATATGGGGTCTGCCTGCTGTCTCTGCGAGGGGGAGAAGGACACATCAAAGGAACAATGGCCTCTGCTAGCACTTTTGACTGGGAGAATGCTGCTGCCCCCCAGCTCTTGTCCTGATGCCAGACATTTCAATTTATCTTCATATGTCCTGTTGCCTTTCAAGCTGTTATCCCTGCACTGAATTGCAGAGTGAGTCAGAGTGAGTTCATGTGCAGGCCCTTTAAGAGGAACTTCTTGGGACTCCAGCAGCCCTCCATCTCACTTAACTTCGAGTCCTGCAAGTTTTTACAGCCAGAAATTATGGGGACTTCTCTTTGTAGCACTAGAACCCTCGGTTTGGGGGCCTGGTGTTAGTCTGGGACCCCCTCACTCCTCAGGGGGGACCGCCATAGCCAGGATATCCCTCCCAATTTTTATCCACCACATGTGAGTGTGTGACCAGCCAGTTCTGTGTCTCTGCCCCTCCTACCAGTCTGGATGTGGCTTCTTCTTCTTTTTTTTTTTTTTAAAGATTTTATTTATTTTTAGAGAGAGAGGAAGGGAGGGAGACAGAGAAAGAGAGAAACATCAATGTGTGATTGCCTCCCACATGCCCCTACTGGGGTCCTGGGTCTGCAACCCAGGCATGTGCCCTGACTGGGAATCAAACTGGTGACCCTTTGGTTCACAGGCCGGAGCTCAATCCACTGAGCCACACCAACCAGGGCTGGCTTCTTCTTTACATCCCTACTTGTTAGAGTTCTAGTCAGCTAGATTTCAGGTTGTTCTGTAGTTTAGTTGTAATTTTGATATGGTTCTGGGAGGATGCGAGTACCGTGTTTACTTACGCCACCATCTTGACTGGAAGTCAGTACCACACTGTTTTGATGACTGTATCTTTACAGTAAGTTTTAAAATCAGAAAGCATGGGTTTTTCAACTTTCTTTTATTTTTTCAAAATAGTTTTAGCTATTCGGGTCTATTGAAATTCCTTATAAATTTAAGATGGACTTTTCTATTTCTACAAAAAAACACTGTTGTGCTTTGATAGGATTGGAAATATTGGTAGATAGATTGATTTGGGTGGTATTGACATTCTTAACAATATTAGTCTTCCAATTCATGAACATGGGATGTCTTTTTATTTGGGTCTTTTTAATTCCTTTCAGCAATGTTTTGTACATATCACTGTACAAGTCTTTAATTTCCTAAGTATTTCATTCTTCTGGAGGCTATTATAAATGGAATTGGTGACTTAATTTTCTTTTCACAATATCATTGTTAGTGTACAGAAACACAATTGGCTTTTGTGTGTTGATTTTGTATCCCACGGCATTGCTGTATATATTTATTAGATCTGTTTCTTGTATGAAATCTTTAAGATTTCCTACATATATATATATTATGTCATCTGTGAATAAAGATAATTTTACTTCTTCCTCTCCAATGTGGATGACTTTTAATTCTTTTTCTTGCCTAACTGCTCTGGTTAGGACTTCCAGTACCATGTTAAATTGAAACAGCAAAAGTGGGCATTCATGTCTTATTCCTGATCTTAGAGGAAAAGATTTCAGTCTTTCACTATTGAGTATAATGTTAGCTATTTGTGTTTTTCTTTTTAACAAACACAATTAAATCAAGGATCTACTAAAATATATCTAGAATATCCATGCAGGATTTGATATTTCCCTCAGAGGAAAACAATCAGGGGCTTCCCCTTTGTGTAAGAAAAGAAAGGTGGCCAGATATATAAGGTTGCAGTGATGGACAGTGATATGTAAAAGGAAAACAATAATATTTTATAGGTAGATACGCCACTGATCAAGAAGTATTGAGTACTTTAGAATGGAAGAGTCTTTAGAATGGTGGAACCATTACAGTTAGTAGAGACCCTAGAAATAAATCAAGGGAAAGTTTCACAGATTCTGCTATTATTGCTATAGCTCTTAGATGAGGTAGATATGCCTTGGCTAGTGGAGCTAATGAAAGACTAAAATAAGGAGTAGGCCTCTTATGGTCCCCCTGTAATTAACCAGTACCCCTAATGCTTGTTTAGACTTTTCATGAATAAAAAGGGAAAGGGGCTTGTGAATCTAAAATTCTGAAAACAGATCTTTTTGTAGTTATCATACAAGTCTTTGGCTTAAATATAATTTTTTAACTGGGAAAGTACATAATAATTGATGAATATATTAACATACTTTACTCGTGTGTAAATAACTTAGGAAGGTAAATTCTCCTTTTGGTTTATTAGGGTATTTTTTTTTTTAAGTATGAATTTAGTAGACAAAAGAGCTCTCATAATGATTTTGAATTAACATTTGGAGAATTCCAAATAACCTAGTTATTCTTTTTTATTTTATTTTATAGAGTACAGAAGCAGATATTTGTGTTACCTAATGGACATTTAAAGAAACCCAAAGATAGTTTAGGCATAAAATGTCCTAATGGTTTAATTAGTTTCAATTTGGGGCCTGAATTTAGGAAAAAGCAAAATGAAGAGTAGTTGTAAAGAAAACAAAATATAAATACCTAAGAAAAGAAATATTGATACATCCAAAGAAATCCAAAATACTGATTTGAAAAATATATGTACCCCTATGTTCATTGTAATGTTATTTACAAAAACCTAGATCTGGACATAGCCCAAGTGTACATCAGTAGATCAGTGGATAAAAAGGCTGTGGTACATTTAAACAATAGAATACAACTTGGCCATAAAAAAGGAGGAAACCTTACCTTTTGTGACAGCATGGATGAACCTGGAGAGTATTATGCTAAGTGAAATAAGCCGGTCAGAGAAAGACAAATATCATATCAATTTCACTTATATGTGGAACCTAATGAACAAGAGAAACAAACAAACAAAATAGAAAGACTCATAGATTACAGAGAACATACTGACAGCTGTTAGAGGAGAAGAGGGTTGGGGAACTGGGTGAAAAAGGTAAAGGGATTAAGCAGAAACAAAAATAAAAAAACCCTCATAGTTCTCATAGTCACAAACAACAGTATGGTGATTACCAGAAGGAAAGTGGGATTAGGGAGAGGTAAAAGAGGGTAAAGGGTGGTTACTAGAGGTGGAGGTAGGGTATGGAGGCAATGGGTGAAGATGGTCAAAAGGTACAAACTCCCGGTTGCGTGTAAACATATATATGTAAACTTCCAGTTATGAAAAAATTCTGGGGAAGTAATGTACAACATGGTGACTGCAAAAAAAAAAAAAGAGAGAGAGAGAGAGAGAAAGAAAGAAAGAAAGAAAAAAGGAGCCCTGGCTGGTGTGACTCAGTGGATTGAGTGCCAGCCTGTGAACTGAAAGGCCACTGGTTTGATTCCCAGTCAGGGTACATGCCTGGGTTGCGAGCCAGGTCCCCAACTGGGGGCGTGTGAAAGGCAACCACACATTGATGTTTCTATCCCTCTCTTTCTCCCTCCCTTCACCTCTCTCTAAAAATAAATAAATAAAATCTACTTTAAAAAGATAACTAAAACAGAAATCTATATTAATTTAATTTATAAAGTCAATGTAAATATTTCAAAGGTTTAAATTATTTGAAAATTAACCCTGATCTTGTTAAAACCAAAATATTGTGCTGGCTTTATTTTTTATGGCAAATTGAAAGACATGAATCATGCTGAATGCTTTTCTTTTATCTTGGAACTAAGCCCTTATCTTTTAACTATAATAATGAAGCCTATTACATAAATACACTTTTCAGTGCCCCCCACAAAATATATATATATATAGTTTAACAATTATTTAAGACATTTTTTTTTCAGATTTAATGTGTTTTATTGATTAAAATATTACATTTGTGCCAATTTCCCTTCCCTCTGCTCCCCTCCACCCGGTGGCCCCCCTCCCTCCAGTTGTCCCCCCCTTTTAGATTATGTCCATTAGTTGTGCATACAGTTCCTCCCAACCTCTCTCCGTCTATTCCATTCCCTCCTACCTTGATCCCCAATTCCTATATCATCTCCCTCCCTTTCCCCATTTCCCCTCCCTGTTGACCTCCCCCCAATATGTTTCCCGTACCCACAGTTCCTTTTCCACTCTCGTTGCCTATTTAGTTTGCCTTTGTTTCATCTCCCTAGCTTCTGTTTTTTTTTAAACCAGTCCCTTTAACATCTCATATAACAGTGGTTTGGATCTAATGAACTCTTTCAGCTTTATTTTGTCCTGGAAACACTTTCTCTGTCCTTCTATTCTGAATGACAATTTCGCTGGATAGAGTATTCGTGGTTGTAGGTTTTGGATTTTCATTACTTTGAATATTTCTTGCCAGTCCCTTCTTGCCTGTAGGGTCTCCCTTGAGAAGTCAGCTGATAGTCTAATTGGGACCCCTTTGTACATAATTCTTTTCTTCTCTCTTGCTGCTTTTAAGATTCTCTCTTTATCTTTAATTTTTGACATTTTGATTATAATGTGTCTTGGAGTGGTTCTCCCTGGGTCTAGTCTCTTGGGAACTCTCCTTGCTTCCTGGACCTGCAAGTCTATTCCCTTCCCCAAGTCTGGGAAGTTCTCCTTTATTATATTTTCACTCAATTTTTCAAGTTCTAGTTCATCTTCCTCGCTCTCTGGCAAACCAATGATTCTTATGTTGGGCCTTTTATAGCTGTCCCAGAGGTTTCTGATCCTCTCATTGTTGCTTGCCATTTCCTCTCGCTGCATTGGTTGACTGCTTGTTCCTTCTCCATATTCCAGTTTGTTGAAATGAACTCTGGATTTTATTTCCTTTCTTTCTGTCTCGTATGCGGTTTTGTTCCTTTCGTTATGAAAGTTTTTCGCTTCTTTCATATCTTTTTCCTGCTCTTTTGTGAATTCTGTAAGCCACCTGATAACAATGGCCCAGAACTGAGCCTCTGACAGGTTTCTTATCTGTTCATCTGTCAGGTTCTCTATCTGCTGTCTGGTGAGCTGCGCCACCAGGATTTCTAAAGTTGCCTGCCTCATTTTGACAGATGCGTTTTGTTTTCTTGGGCTGGCTGTCGGGGGCAGTGCCTGTGTACGCGTCACAAATCAGCGACCGGCCGGCGCCTGCCTGTCCGCGACCTATTTCGCAGCCCTGTGGTGCTTTCTTTGGGGGCGGGGGTCCAAGATGGATTCACACAGTTATTCAGCCAGGAGACCGGGATCCGTCCTCCCGCCCCCCTGGGCCTCACTGTTCAAGGCGATGCGGCGGCTGCTCTCCCCAGCGCCGGAGTCGCGCACCGGCAGGGGCTTGGCCGCAGCTGGGACTCCTCGCCGGGGTCGCGCACCGCCAGGGGCTTGCGCAGCTGGGACTCCTCGCCGCCCGCGGCTCCGGGTGCGACCGCAAACAGCACTGCCCTCTTTAACTCTTACCTGCCCAAGTGGCACCGCTGGTTTATAACTTCATATGTTGGACTTCCGTGTAGTTTTATTTTCTGGAATTTCTAGTTATCCTTTGTTTTGAAGTAGTTGTATTCCTCTTTAGTTGTAGAGGGAGACCTAGTGTGTCCGTCTAAGCCTCCATCTTGGCCGGAAGTCTATTTAAGACATTTTTAAGTGTTTAAATGGACTGATTGTTCCTAGAGTACACACATACAATGGAATAATTCTTAATAGTTAATCTTTAAAATTTTCCAAGATTGTGAAACAAACAACAAAATAGTGAGGGGGAACTATACAATACTTCAATTTTCACTCTAAAATGGAATCAGTGATCCCTCTGCAAGGAGAAAAGACAGCAGGCACTTGACAATTTAATAGAGCTAGCTATACAATTAAAAAGTCAGCATTGGGACTTCCAGCCAAGATGAAGGGCTAGACAGACACGCTGCGTCTCCCTCCGCAACTAAGAAGGAATACAACTACCTCAAAACTAGAGACAAACAGAAGTTCCAGAAAATCAAGCTGCATAGAAGCCCAACAAACAAAGATATAAAGGAGAAATATTCATCCAGACAGGTATGAGAGGCAAAGCTGGGGCAGAGAGGACACGGTGTGGTGGCAGCAGTGGCAGCGACGGTGACAGGTCAGCGGAAAGCTCAGTCACACATTTAAAAAAGTCAGGAGGGACACCTATGGAGCACTCCCAGCACCAGACCAGACCGCACAGTTCATAGTTCCAGTGTCTGGGAAAATAAAGCCTCATTGCTTTTGACTGTGAAAACCAGTAGGGGTTGGGGTGGAGGAAGGAACTGCTGGTCTCTCAGCAGAGTCCGCTTGTTTAAAGGGCCCCCACAGTCCTAGAATGTCTGCAGACCCACCCACTCTGGGAACAACAGCCAGGGCAACAGCTAGAGGGGCGCCAGTTCCATACGGAAGTGGGAGAAGTGCCTGGAAAAGGGGCAAGTGCTGAGCAAGCGGCATTGTTCCCTCTCAGACTCCTCCCCCATATACAGTACCACAGCGTGGTGAAATGGGTCACCCTATGCACTGACGAATACCTAAGGCTCCTCCCCTTTCAATGTAACAGGAGTGACAGCTCCATCTAAGACACAGAGGTAAACAAACATAGGAGCTTGTCAAGATGAGGAGACAGAGGAGTATGGCACAAAAGAAGGAAAGGATCAAGGTTCCAGTGGAAGAACTAAGCAATGAGGAGATAGCCAACATAACAGACATAGAGTTCAAAACAATGGTGATAAAGATGCTCACAGACTTGACAGATATGCTTAAATATGGCAAACGGATAAGGGAAGAAGTGAAGGCTATGCTAAATGAGACAAAGAAAAACCCACACAAAACCAATGTTGAAGGGAAGGAAACTGGGGTTCAGATCAATGATTTGGAACACAGGAAGAAAAAAAAGTCAATCAGTATAGAATGAGAAAATAAGAATTGAAAAAAATGAGGAGAGGCTTAGGTACCTCTAGGGCAACTTTAAATATGCCAGCACCTGAATCATAGGGCTGCCAGAGAAGAAGAAGAGCAAGAAATTGAAAGCTTATGTGAAAAAAATAATGAAGAAAATCTTCCCAAATTTAGCAAAGGAAATAGACATACAAGTCCAGGAAGCAAACAGAGGCCCAGACAAGCTAGACCTAAAGAGCACCACACCAAGACACATCATAATTAAAGTGCCAAAAGTTAAAGATAAAGAGAGAACTTAAAAGCAACAAGAGAAAAGCAGAGAGTTACGTACAAAGAGGTGCCTATAAGACTATCAGCTGATTTCTCAAAAGAAACTTTGCAGGCAAGAAGGGACTGGCAAGGAGTGTTCAAAGTGATGAAAAGCAAGCACCTATAACCAAGATTACTTTATCCAACAAAGCCATCATTTAGAATGGAAGGGCAGGTAAGGTGCTTCCCAGAAAGGTAAAGCTAAAGGAGTTCATCATGACCAAGCCATTATCATATGAAATGTTAAAGGGACTTATTGAAGAAAAAGAAGATAAAAACTATGAACGTTAAAATGACAACAAACTCACACTATCAACAACTGAATCTAAAAAGCAAAAACAAAATCCAGCTGAGCAAACCAGAATAGGCATGCTTGCTCTGCTTCTCTTATCTCTTAAGTTAACTATAAACAATCTCTAGCAAGAAATGTACGTATGAAACCTTGTACCTAATGCCAGTATGGCATCAAGATATTTAATAGACCCTGGCACAGACTGGCCACTGTACCCTCTATTGATACTTACAATCTGTAACTGTCAACTGTAATCCAGGTGCCTAAAAGCTATTGATGATTTACGAATATTGACCTTGTATCTCCCATGCGTACCCTTCTCAATAAAAAGCATTGGAATGGAGGTCTTGCTTTTTCTCCACTAGAGGAAACAGCCACCTCCTTTTTCCCCCCAGACAAAATACAGTATCCTGGATAAATTTGTTCCGCCATGGTTGTGAAACCTCTGCTGGACAGAGTAGTTTCCAACCGAGTGGGCGTTGGAGGCAGCTCAGCCTCAAATAGGAACAGAATCATAGGTATGGGGATCATTTGGAGGGTTATCAGCAGGGAGGCGGAAGGGGGAGAAATAGGGAAATGGTGCAGGGATTAAGAAGCATAATTGGTTGGTACAAAATAGGGAGAAATTAAGAATAATATAGGAAGGGGTGAAGCCGAAGAACTTATATGCATGACCCATGGACATAAACTAAGGGGGGTGAGATTGCTGGAGGGGAGGGAGGTACTGGGCAGAGGGGAGCAAAGGGAAAAGAAATTGGGACAACTGTAACAGCATAATCAATAAAATATACTTTATAAAAAGTCAGCATTTATTAACCTACAAAATACAGAGGTAAAATATTGCCTATGCGAAACAAAATGATCTCTTTTTGACAAACAAGACAATTTCCTCATGAAGCTTTCTTCCCTTTTTGTTCTGTGGTACCTCTCAAAATAAACAGTCTTGGTCTTGTCAAAAGTTCCCCAAAATGGTCACTGCAATTCTAAACTGTCCCTAGTGAAACTGTATCAGAAAAATGAGAGTACAAGTTAGAGTAACCATGAGAAAACATGAAGGAAGCAGATATTTGGCCCAGTTTCAGTTGGCACAAGGATCCATAAGGATGGTGCTGTGCAACCTTGTAGCTCTAGAACTTGGCTAAAGGCCAACTGTCATTGATCAGGGACCAGAGAAAATGTTCTAATTCTGGGCAGAAGAAATTAAACGAAGCAGTTCTCAGGGACACGAAACACCACCTCCTCCTCCCACAGTTCTATAATTCTATGTTTAATTTTTCCTCCAGCAAGTCTCCCTGGCAGGCATTAAGCTGTATGGTTACATCACACTTCAAACTGCACTTTGTTGTCAGCCACGTGTTTCTATCTTATTTCTACTTTCTTTCATGGTTGGGTATCTCACCATATTAACTGGGATTCTAAGAACTTTGCCCAGTTGCTCCAACCACCCCCGACATTCTTTCTATTCCTTAAATACTGTACACCAAGCTTGTTCCTGCCTTAGGGTCTTTGTAGTTGCCGTTCTCTCTGCCCGAAACTCTCTGCCCTCACACTTCTACCTGGCTACTTCTCAGCTTCGGCTCAGTATCACCTCCTCAGAGAGACCCTCCATGATGACCTTACCTATTCCCACTCTGCATACCTTAGCACTATTACCACCTCCCCTGGGACGCCACTCCTCTTTAGCCTTGTTAAAAAGAAACAACAGGCCCAAAATGGGAGTCACTTGTGCGAAGCCCATCAGTAAACCAAGACTTAATGCGTAACCTAATCGCAACCCCAAGATTTCCTAGGAATGTAACTTTTAACCCATCAACCTGGTCAGCACTAGTGAGATAATCCTTCCAAACACCCCTTCCAGTCCCCTTTGGAGGGCCACCTTGCCTGGAATAATGCATTCTTTGCTAATTTTCCTTTTTTCTCCCCCTTTCTGCCTTTAAAAACCTTTTCTGTAGCTTTGGGAGCTCCTTTCTACTTGCTAGATGGGATCCTGTTTCATGAATGGTTGAATAAAGCCAATTTGATCTTTACTCTTTACTCAGCTTTTTTTTTTTTTTTTTTTTTTTTAAGAGCGTCCTTTGGTGTCTGTTCGCAGCAATCTGTCCAGCGCAAGGGGCTAGCGGGCGGGATACCTTGCCCCATCACCTGCCCGTCTGGGCCTTAGTTTTTCCGTCCTGCCCGGGAATGTCTCTGGGAGCGGAAATCCAACCACCGGGCGGGACGTCGCTTTTCCACATCGGGCAGGTAGGCAGGCGCCTCCCGGATCTGGTCTCCGGTACTAACGAAGGGAGCGGACCTCCCACGGCCCCAGCCCTGCCGCAGCCCCTCCACTACCCCTTAACCTGACGGAGGCCGCTACGCTTGCTCAGCACTTCCGGCCTCACGAGGCTGGCACGGTACTGTGACGCGCCTGCGCAGCAGCCGAGCTGAGCTTCTGGGAGGTGCGGCCTTGTTGGGGCTGAGGGTCAACGCCGCTGAGAAGCAGCGACGTGTAGGCGTGCTGGTCCAGCTCTCTGGCTAGACGGCTCAGGTCCCGGGGTCTCTGGGAGCGGAGCGCACTGTGAGAACCTAAGGTCGCCGGCCGCCGGCCGCCGCCGCCGCCACCGTCTGGCATGTCGGCCGAGGCCTCGGGCCCGGCGGCGGCCGAGGCCCTATCCCTGGAAGTTCCTAAGCCCTGGGCACTCGAGCCTGGCTCTGCCGCCGATGGTCTCAAGCGACAGACCCCGAACAGCAAGTACGTGAAGCTGAACGTGGGTGGCTCGCTGCACTACACTACGCTGCGCACCCTCACGGCACAGGACACCATGCTCAAGACTATGTTCAGCGGCCGCGCAGAGGTTCTCACGGACGCCGGAGGTACTGCGATACCCTTCCTTGTGCTGTCTGCCTTCCGTCCTCCGGAACGCTTTCCCCTCGTCTTCATCGCCCAGTGTCTTCATGCCCCTTTTCTCTTTTCACTGCCATCCAGTCAACTCATTCTCACCTCCTCCAAGCCCCCACATCAGATCTCATCTCCCTTTTCATTCATAATCGCCTTCCTCTCCCAGTCTTTACCCCTAGGAATAACCTACATACCCTTAGGGAACAACTTCCCCTCTCCAGCTCTGCGGGGCGCTGTGGTAAGTGTTTCAACGTCTCCCTTCAGAATTTCCATTATCATTCCCACCCTTCACTCTTGAGCTCGAAGAACTTGGGAACCAGCCCTGTGGCCAGCAGCACCCTTCCAGCCACCTTCATCCGTTTTTTCCAACTGCCTAGCCATTCGTTCCCCACTCTGTCTTGGCAATGCTAACAGCCAGCCTGGAGAGTTGAAAGATCTTGTTGGTCTCTGTGTTTTCCCTAACACACTCCTCTAGGAATCCATCTGTAAATGTAGATTGTAGGAGAAGGCTGCCCTGGGTTTGCCAGGGACACCAGAGTGGAGGTTGGAGAGCTCTCTTTGGCAGGTGAACATTACCTTCTTGGAATGTTGCTTTCAGGTTTGGGCCCCACGTGCCCAAGTGGAACCTTAAAGTTTGAGGGGGGATGGAATTCAGAGAGTGTTAACAAGGATAGTGAGACCAGGAAAATAAACATTTGGGAGGTAGAGGTCAGGCTTCAAAAATCTAAAGGTGAAGAAATTATTTATTCAGTTAGTATTTGTAAAGTTCCAGTGCTGAAGATACTTTGTTTTGGTAAATGAATCTGAGATTAGCCTTACTGAATTTACTTTTTTGTGGGTATAACAATAAACAAGTAAACGTATAGAAAAATGGGGTATGTAATTCCAGATAGTAGTAATAAGTTCTATGATGAATATAAAGGTTAAACTGGTAGTGAATTTAGAGGGTAGGGTAGACATTTAAATTCAATAGGATGGCTAGAATTAATATGAGGTTAGAGATTTATTGATAAGGTAATCTGTAAGAACTTTATCATGGTGAGAACCTTTTCAGTGTAGAACAGATGGGAGGGAATCCATTTTCTGGCTGGATATGTTAAAAAGGGGCCTATGGGAACACTCACTGGACATGTTTTAACAGTATATTCTTGGATAAGGCAGAGGTTTGAGACAAAATCAGACTTGTAGCTTTAGAATCCTTTCTTTCATAAAAATTTAGTAGCTCTAGGCCCCCCAGTAAAGCCATCCTTTCTCCTTCCTCTCCCCACCCAATCAGGTTGGGTGCTGATTGACCGTAGTGGCCGCCACTTTGGTACAATCCTCAACTACCTTCGGGATGGGTCCGTGCCACTGCCTGAGAGTACCAGAGAACTGGGAGAGCTCCTAGGCGAAGCACGCTACTACCTGGTACAGGGCCTCATTGAGGACTGCCAGCTGGCACTGCAGGTGAGGGTCCCCTTCCCCATCTCCTGAGTTCTACCCCTATGCCCATGTCCCTGGGAGAGCTGCTTAAGTAGTTAGATATAAGGACATTAAAAAAATAAAAGGAGCCCTGGCTGGTGTGGCTCAGTGGATTGAGCGCTGGCCTGCAAACCAAAGGATCACCGATTCGATTCCCAGACAAGGCACATGCCTGGGTTGTGGGCCAGGTTCCCAGTTGGGGGTACATGAGAGGTAACCACACATTGATGTTTCTCTCTCTTCTCTCTCCCTTTCCATCTCTGTAAAAGCAAATAAATAAATAAATAAATAAATAAATAAAATTTTTAAAAATAAAATTTAAAAATAAAAGGAAATAAGGGATACTGCCTAGAGAAGCTGCCTCTGGCCTGGCTTTGACTAGTCATGACCCCAGAAAATTTGGGGGTGCTGTCTTTTTGCATCCCTGCTGCCTCAGGCAGGGCTCCCCCTCACATCTCAAGACAAGACTGTTGCAATGGTTAAATGACTTCTCTCTCTGCTTCTTGTTGTTTCTATCCAGCCAAACCAATTGTTATACTACCACCTGGCCAATTATCCTCAAACATAATCCCGATCTATTCTCGCCTTAGCCCAGAAATCAAATCATAAATTACTCCCTTGTGCCACTAGGAAAAAAACTAAATTTAAACTGGAATATAATGACCTCTGTGATCTGGTTCTATCCTGGCAGGCAACACCCTCACCCCACCCCACCCCAGGGGCTTAAAAATTTTTTTTTTGCAATGAAATCTCATAGAAGCAGTGCCACTCCCAATAAAACAGGGTTAGAGGTTCCAGAGCCCCACCTCTGTGTTTCATTTCTATGGCTCTCTTAGGGTTCTGAGGATGTGTGGGTTAAGTGTCACCTCCACCACAGCTGACTGGGTGACCTTGAATGAGTCGATTCCTACCTCTGGCATTCAGTTCTCATGTTCTAAAAGACAGGAAAATGAGAAAATATGTACAATGTAGTGAGCTTTACATAAAGCCTTTTATTCTGTTTTGGTTTTATAATGTTAAAAATGTTCTTTTATGATACAGTATTAATGGAGATTATATGGGTTTCTTTTTTTATGTTCTTTGTATATTAAAAAGTGGCAACTATGAACAAATGTCTGTTACCTTGGGAAATACTTATTCTTGGAATCCAAAAGTACAGAATTCCTTTGGGCTGTATCTATGTTTTTCTAACTTTGTGACTGCCTCCCATAGAAAAAAGTAAGAAATAAGATTTATAAAATGATACTTTCAGTGAACTATACTGTGATATACAGTGGTCCCTTGCTATATCGCGGTTCACTTATCGCGGCCTTACTGTATTGCGGGATTTTTAAAAATATTATATTTAATTATTTATCACAGATTTTTCTCTATATCGCGGGATTTTGCCATACTATATACATATGTTGTTAAAGTTACGTGGGTTTAAGAGTGTAGAATAAATGTAAGGTTCCTACTTCGCGGGGGGGTCTGGAACATAATACCCGCGGTAAGTGAGGGAATACTGTATTGTTTTCTTTTATTCCTGTTAATGCTGTTTGAGACACATTTAACTTGTTTCATGACCCATTAATGGGTAACCACTTGCAGTTTAAATTGAGTGATCTTGGAAGTACATTCCTGAGCTATAGTTTTATATTTATCTAATGTTATCCCATACCTAGTAATGAGTGTCATGTTTATCTAATGTTATCCACACCCACAGAATTACTCCTTTTTGTCAGGAACAATTCTGCTATCTGCTTGTATGTACATCTTGTACCCTTGTTTGACATTAAAAAAAAAAATGAGGGAAGTTGGGGGTGCATCCAACGTCAAAGAGCTACTAAGCAGCAGGGCTCACATTCAACCCCAGGTTATCTGACTTCCAAGTGCAGTACTTTTCTTCTATGCTTCAACTACCTCCTTTACAGGTTTCCCTGAGAGCAATTCCGTCCCCACCCCACTTGACTAGTGTTTGCTTATTTGTTTGAAGGTTTTTAAGATTTAGGTGCAGAATACTGAGTTCATCATACTCCTCAAGATGTGGGACTTAATCATTATTTGTCTATGAAATCTTTTCTTCTTATTTTTTTCCTTCATTTTTAATCCTCTGACCATGTCCCTTTTCCCCATAGGTACCCCTCCGATTCTGATGTTTTGATACACATGTTTGGATTATCTTTGTACCCTTGAAAAGCTAAAGCATTTTTTAAATTTTTTAAAGATTTTATTTATTTATTTTTAAAGAGCCAGAAGGGAGGGAGAAAGTGAGGGAAACATTGATTCGTTGCTTCTTGCACACCACCAACCAGAGACCTGACTTGCATCCCAGGCGTGTGCCCTGACCAGGAATCAAACTGGTCACAGGAATCTGTGGTATGCATTCAATAGATTTTATTTATGCATTCCCCTGAGGTTGGAGACCTAGATTGCCTCCCCACTTCCTGCCCCAACAAACAATGCCACCATGAACATCCTTATACATGTGCCCTGTTAGATCCTAGGCCAGGGTTTCTCATGATTGTAGCTGGGAGTGGAATTGCTGGGTCATAGGACACATACAAACGAATTTCAGCAATATCATCAAAATTACTCTCCCCAATGGCTGTAGCACTTTGTACTTTTAATCAGCAGCACATCAGGGATCTCATTTCTGCACATCCTCGGCAACAGATAGCATGATCCATTGTTCTGATTTTGCCAATCTGATTGGTGTAGAGTGACCTCATTTTTATTTGCATGCCTCTGATTACTAATGAGATCTTTTCATATACTAGGATTTTTTGGTTTCCCCTTCTGTGAATTGCCTATTCATATTCTTTACCAAATTTTATACTGATTTTTTTTTTTAATCTTTTTGCTTTAACAGGAGATCCTTGCATATTTTAATTCACTTCCCAGGGAGAATTAAGCCATATTACCCTAAGGGATGTACTACTATACGTAATAAATTTACTGTTCTCCTATGTATCTAGAAGACTACTACTTACCTATCATTCTTGGGAGAGTTGAGGAAATAATTACTCATAGTATTTGCTGGGTTTTCAGATTCAGTTGAGAAAGTCTATTTCACATAATAATTTCTAGTCAGTTTTATTTTTATGTAATTTTTCTCATACTTATTTGAGAAAGTGAGAGAGAGAAACAACAGTTTGTTGTTCCATTCATTCATGCATTCATTGGTTGATTCCTTTTTAAAAAAAATTAATTCTTTATTTTTGGCGGGGACCCCTGCTCTGTAACAATCCCCCCCGCCCCCCAGACTGAAGACCCTTTATAATCTTATAGAGGACAATGGGCGAAGGTTTCATGTTCCTCTAGCTGCTTCATGCTGGACATGGTCGTTGTCCTACCTACCCTTGAGTCCAGAAATCCCTAATAAGAGTGGGAGTGTGGAGGGGAGCATTGGTTGATTCTTGGATATGCTCTGATTGGGGATTGAACCTGCAACCTTGGTGCATCGGGATGATGCTCTAACCAGCTGAGCTACCAGGCCAGGGCCTCTCATCAGTTTTAGATGTTGCCAATATTTTCTCTTAGAATGTCCGCTGTCTGTAGTGTCTATTGTTGAACTGAAATCCTTGATATTTTACTGTAACCATTTATTATTTTTTAAGCAATATGTATATGTCATAACAATTTAGAAAATTAAAATTTAGGTAATTAAAAATATAAAGTACCAAATGTCCTTCAAGGTCTTTTTGTGTGTGTGTGTGTGTGTGTGTGTGTGTGTGTGTGTGTGCATGTGCCAAAATACAATCATGGTGTATTTTGTAATCTGCTTTGTTTGTTAATAATTGCCATTTTTCTGTGTCAATAAAATTTTATCTTATCTAATATCCAGGGTATACAGATTTCTCCATTCATTCCAGAAATGTCTTTTATAGCTGGTTCATCTAAACAAGGACCCAGTCTAGATCCTTGCATCATGTCTGGTTATTATGTTCTTCAAGGCTCTTTCAACCCAGAACTGTCCCTTTTTTCTCATGATGCTGACTTGTTAAAGAGACTACCAGTTGTCCCGCACAGTAACCCAGTCTCCAAATTTGCTTGATTGTTTACTTGTGCTTTCATTTGGTTTGTAAAGGACCCCATTCTGAGTGTTTTATAAACTAAATGGTGGATTTAAAGGCTTAATATGAAACATTTTGGTTAGAATACATTTTAGGTAATTTTATATATTGCATATTGTGTTATGTGATCCTTTCATTGTAGTTACATTCCCTGTTGCCAACTATGAAGTTATCTGTGTGATGTAATTTTGGCACTATATGAATGGCACTTACCTATCAAGCACACGGCAACTGATTACCCTTACCTGAATCAATAATTTCATTAGGGTTGTAAAATAATTATAATTCTATCACTCCTTCAATATTATTATGTGGGGTTATTTGTAAGATCACATTTTCCATTGTCAAGTAGAGAAATTCTTTATTTTAATGTAGTCAAATTCCTTTTTTTTGCCTAAATGTATATCCTTTTAGGATCTTGTTTTTTTCCATTCTACATTTTTAATAGCTTTATAGTTTTATCTCTTATATATGGGCCTTTTAATCTAATGGAATTCACTATTGTAAATATGAATTACAAAGGGATTTAACTTTTTTTTTTTTTTGTCCTTCGTAGAGTCTTCCCATTGCCGTGTATTAATCTGTGCTTGCTAGTGTCCAAAATGGCCACCAAAATTGTCCAGAATTCTTGCCTCCTGCTTATTCTGGCTCTGTTTAGTCCCCTCCCACACTGAATAGGGCTGACCTATGTCACCAGTAGAGTGTTGCAGAAATGATAGTGTGTGACTTTTAAAGCTAGGTCATAAAAAACATTGTTGTTTCTGCCCCTCTCTCGGATTACTTATTCTGAGGGAAGCCAGCTGCCATGTGAGGATACTCAAGCAGTCCTAGGGAGAGGTCTTGGTGAGGAACTAAAACCTCCTGCCAACAGCCAGCACAAACTCCTAGGGATATGGGTGAATTGTCTCAGAAGCAGATCCTTGAGGCCCAATCAGGTCTTCAGATAACTACAGCCCTGGCCAACATCTGGACTCCAACTTCATGAGAGATCATGGGCCAGGACCAACTTGCTAAGCCAGTCTTAAGTTCCCAACCTCCAGAAACTGTGTTAGATAATAAATGTTTGTTGTTTTAAGCCAATGAGTTTGTAGTAATTTGTTACCCAGCAACAGATAACAAATTTTAGTATCTGAAGTGGGCTTCTGCCATAACAAAAACTTAAAATGTGGGAATGGCTTTAGAACTGGGAAGAGGGAGAGTGTTAATAAAAGCCTGAGTTTTAAGAAGTCTGTTTATAGAAGTCTGGTGACCTTTGAGGAGGCTGCAGTGAGGAGAATGTTATTGGAAACAGGTGCAGAGGTGATCCTTGTTATGTAGTGGCAGAAGTTTAGCAGCAGTATCTTCTGCAGCAATGTAGAAAGTAGAAAACATACCTGATGAACTGGTTGACCTAGCTCAAGAGATTTCCAGACAGAATATTGAAGTTGCCACCAGGTTTCTTGTTGGTACAATTGTAGGGGACCGCTCCTTGTGGTTGTCATGGCCAGGCTCTTGGCCCTGCAGCTGTTCCAGGCGTTAATTTATTTGATTGAGTGCCCCACGTTTGGGCGTCAGATGAGACTGAGCTGCCTCCAATGCCCAGCTTGGTTGGAAACTCCCTGTCCAGCAGAGGTTTCAAGACCACGGTGGAACAAATTTACCTAGGACACTGTGTTTTGTCTGGGGGGATGGGAGGAGGCCAATCTCTCTAGAGGAGAAAAGTACAGAACTTTTGTCTCCTGTGCCTTTTATTGAGGAGGGGATTCGGGAGATACAAGATCAAGACTTATGAATCATCAATAACCTTTCAGAAGCTTAGGTTATAGTTGACAGTTCCTGATTACAAATATCAATATGGAGAACACAGTGACCACTCTGTGTCAGGATCTATTAAATATCTCGACACCATGCTGACAGCAGGTGCAAGACTTCATACATTTTTAGCTACAGATTATTTGTAGTTAACTAAGAGATAAGAAAAGCAGAGCAAGCTCTAAAACATATATGCATTCTTTAAATCCAGTTCCCATGGGAACCCTCTGAGTGGCCTTCAGTCCTGTCTGCTGCACAGCTTTTCAGTTTTCTGCTGAGACTTAAAAGCCTTCCTGGGGGGCGGGGCTGGCTCTTGGCTTGGGCTACAATTCCCAAAACCACAAGAAGTGGTCCCCTACATACAATAAAATAGAAGAGGAAATGGTAAGCTAATGGAGAAACAGTTGAACAAAAAGAAGCCAGGAATTATTGGGTTTGAAAATTCCCAACCTTTCCAGGTAACAAATAATGTTAAAATAAACTAATGGCTTCTAGGCAAAGATCAAATACAGGGTATTTTCAGCGAAACATGGTCTAAAGAGGAACCTAACGTTGTGAGTATAAAATCTTTTGTTAAGACCTTAAAAATATCTAAGAAGATACCTCAGAATCATTTGATCAAATAATAGTACAACTAAAAAGCTTAAAGGTGTTGTCCCTCAGCAGATTTGGCACAAGCCCAAAGTAGAGGAGCTTAGTTCACAAAGATTTATGTGTGTGGCATAAGAGAAACACTGACAGAAACAGAGACAGTGCAAGAGGAGAATAGGCCGTTAGACCCCCAAAGTCTTACAAGCAGGAAACAGACTAAGGAAGTCGTGGAGCTGCAAGCATGAACTGTCTTTCATGGAAAAGGAAGGATGACTTGGGGCAGAGCCAGGAGCCGTAGAGAATCATCCTGGGGCAAGAGTAGACATTAGAGAGCTCCCAACATTTGTCCAACTGGATTACAGAATTTCCATGAAGTGGTGACCCCCACCCTACCCTTTTGAACAAGAGTGCTCTAATGCCTGTTAGTGTATCCTAATGCCTGGGCATATGGAAGAGAAACTTGTCTCTTTAGTTCACAGGTCTTCAGATCAAGAGCAAATGTACTTAAGGAGCTATTGTTAAGGAACTATATCCAAGAAGCTTCATCCTCACCTGGACCTGATTTAGATGACAGGATTCTGTACTTCAAGTTGATGCTGTAATAAGATGAGATTTTGGGGGATCTTGGGAGGGGGTGAGTGTGTTTTGCATATAGGAGAGATTTGAATCAATGGGAGCTGGCCTCCAAGGCACTCCCCAATGATTCTTGTTTTCTAGTATGCGTTCTTTTGTGTAGTTCCCTCCCATACTGAATAGGGCTTTCAAAACTAGGTCATAAAAGACATTGAGGCCTCCACCTTGCTCCCTCTGGAATTACTTGCTTTAGAGAAGCCAGCTGCCATATTATGATGACACTCGAGCAAACCAGTGGAGAGGTCCAAGTGACAGACATCAGATGTTTCCAGCCAATAGCCAGCACAAACTTGCCAGCCATATGAACGAGCTTTCTCAGAAATATATCCTCCAGACTCAGTCTTGCCTTCAGATTACTGCAGCCCCAGCTGACTTGACTACAACCTCATGAGAGACCCTGTGACAGTACCACTCCTGGATTCCTGACCCACAGAAACTGAAAAATGTTGATTACTGATTTAAACTGCTAAGTTCTGGAATAATTTGTTACACAGCAATAATCAAAACACACTCCATAGTTTCCCCACTAATTTTTATTGTCCTCATTGTAAATATCTCTTCTCATATATACATTAGTCTGTTTCCAACTCTGTTGTGTTCCATTGTTTTTGTTTGTTTCTTCACCAAAACCACACTGTTTTCATTATTATGGCTTTGTAGGGTATTTTAATATCTGGTAAGGTTGGTCCTTCCTCTTGGCTCTTTTTAAAAATTGACCTAAATACTAGTTAAATTTTTATTCCATATTAATTTTAGAAAAAGTTTTATGGGTATCTTAAAAAGGTTTTTGGAATTTGCATTAGAATTGCACATCTAGTTTTTAGATTGAGAAAGGTGAGGAATTTTGGCATGAAGATTCTAGAAGACAGAGAAAAAGAAAGAAGCCTATGTATCTGGTTGTGGTTCTGCCTCCAACCTCTCACCCAGCCAGGTTTACTCATTCAACAGATACGTACTGAGCATCTATCATACACTAGGTGCTTACCACTTAGATGGGAAGAGGCAAGCCATAAGCTGTATAGACCAAAAAACAGAAAATGTAGGGAACCGCATGCCATGAAGAAAGTGAACTGATATTCTGAAAAGCAGAGGAGACTGCTTTAGCCGGGGAGCTTAGGGAGGGGGACCAGCACCCCCTGAGGAGCACTATCAGAGTTGCTATCTGAATGGTACAGAGGAGCCAGCCCCACAAACAACGGAGTACAGACTGTTTCTGGTAG
This sequence comes from Furipterus horrens, assembly GCF_987537825.1. Taxonomy (NCBI): domain Eukaryota; kingdom Metazoa; phylum Chordata; class Mammalia; order Chiroptera; family Furipteridae; genus Furipterus; species Furipterus horrens. The sequence goes on from NW_028327175.1 coordinate 121,662,021, forward strand.
TGGGAACAGCAAAGGCCTAGGTGGGCACAAACTGGATGTGCCACACAACAGACCATCAGTGTGGGTGCTGCAGAGCCTGGTGGACGACTAAGAAGTCTGGATGTTTTCCCAAAAGGCAGCAAGCAGCGTTTGAAGGCTTTTAAGTGGGTGAGTGAGTGACCTTTGGTTGTGCTGTTAACCACTTTCCGCTTCTTCTCCAGCAAAAAAGGGAGAACCTGTCTCCGCTGTGCCTCATCCCCATGGTGACATCTCCCCAGGAGGAGCAGCAGCTCCTGGCCAGCACCTCCAAGGTGAGGCCCCTGAGCCCTGTAGGGTGGAGGTTGGGGGCCTCTCCCTGCAACCTGGTCCCCACCCTTCTCCACCCTCTCTCCCTCAACAGCCCGTGGTGAAGCTCCTGCACAACCGCAGTAACAACAAGTACTCCTACACCAGGTGACCGCCATGGGGTAGGGAGTGCACTGGGTTGAATCCTGGGCTCAAGACAGCCCTGCTCCTGGCCCAAGGGGAGGGCTGTTGCCACACAGAGGGACAAAAAGAGTAACTGCCTGAATGGGAATTCCAGCTCTGCCACTTACCCACTGGGTACTCCGGACAGGTCATTTTCACTTGTGAGAATCTGTTTTATTAGCAAATTGGGGTTCAGGTGAGGATTAGATGATAATTACTAGCATTTACTAAGTGCTTATAACAGGCATTACTCTTAAGTGCTTTACATATATTGAATAATTCTCACAGTTGTTTGAGGGGAGGTACTATGTTGGTCTCCATTTTACAGCTAAGGAAATTGAGGCACTGAGAGGTGAAGTAACCAGCCTAGTTTCACCCAGTTAAAAAGTGGTGGAGCTAGGATGCCAGGTGATGCAGCCCGACTCCAGAGACTACAAAGGTAGCCACTGCACTGTGCTGGGATTTGCTCAGCAAATGCTGCTTCCTTGCTGAGGCCTGCGTGGCCTGGCCTGGCCTCAGGGGTAGCTTCCTGCTGGGCGCCAAACCCTCCAGCAGGACCAGAGTGCGGGGTGTTGGGCCCTATGCTGGGGGAACAGAGGGAGGGAAGCCAGTTGTGCTGAGGTCTCCTGGGCCCTGGTCTTCAGTACTTCAGATGACAATCTACTTAAGAACATCGAGCTGTTTGACAAACTGGCCCTGCGCTTCCATGGGCGGCTGCTCTTCCTCAAGGATGTACTGGGGGACGAGATCTGCTGCTGGTCTTTCTACGGGCAGGGCCGCAAAATCGCCGAGGTGTGCTGCACCTCCATTGTCTATGCCACGGAGAAGAAGCAGACCAAGGTCAGAAGGGGTTCAGGGCCTGGTCAGGGAGGGCTGTGGTGATTGGCAGGACCAGGACCCTAGACAAAGGCAGCTTAACAGATCAGGCAGGGGAAAGTCCATCACTGGGAGGAGCCGAACTCCAAGTTCCGGGGTCTTAACTGTAAATCATGATGTCATACCATCTAGCCTCCAATGATCTTATCTGCCTGGTCTCTTCTGACCTTAATATGATGGATGTGCCTGAGATACACCAGAGATCTTGCAAGTCTCTTAAGTACCCAATACTATTACACTTCCCCAACTTTGCACACACTGTTCCTTTTCCTTGGGATTATTTTTCCTCATCCCTGTCTGCCTAATGAACTTGTGCTTAATCTATAACACCCAAGCCATGCATCACTTTCTTTGGGACACCTTCACTCATGAACTTTCACCTCAACCGCCTCAGACAAAGTTGGTCATACTTCTTTCTTAACTAAACATGGTGGTGTAGTCTGCGGATGGCGAGGGTGATGAGGGGGTTTTACTTGAGTGGTAAGGTTTTAGCTCCTTTAGGGTAGGGCTGGATCTTTTTTTCCCTATCTTTCTAGCACTAATGAGAGCTAGTAGAAGAGTTTATCACACAGTGTAAGCTGGGAAACATTTATTGAGTGTATGAATGAATAACCCAGCTTTCAAGTAGTTTCCTCTGTTATTGTGAAGACGGAAAGATAAACTAATAATTAGAATGTAGCTTGTTAAGAGCTACACTAGTTATATGACTCCAGCCCACACAAGGGGAACCCCCAATCACCTCTTTGCTTTATCCCTTCTACTCTCTCTTCATCACTCTGTGTCATTGCCTTGGCCTTGTTGCTGATGTTCAAATAATACACTAAGCCCACTCCTGCCCCAGAGCTTTTACTGTTGCCTCTTCCCAGACTGCTCTTCCTCTAGTTACCCACCTGGCTCCCTCCCCCAACCTCCTGTGGCCATTTGTCAAATGTCATCTCAGTGAGGTCTTCTCTAAACTCCCTCTTATAACATTCCCGGCCTTGACCATCTCCACCCCTTTTCCTGCTATAGTTGTTTTCCATAACATTTGTCATCATCTGACAGTTTACATTTTATTAAATGTATGTCTGTGTCCTCCCCCTAGAATGTAAATTTCCTAAGGATAGAAACTTTGTTTTGTTCGCTGCTATGTTCCCATTGTCTGTAACAGCTGGTACAGTGCAATCATTAAGTAAATATTTGTCTAATGAAAGAATATACCAAGAGACTTGGTAGCAAAGGAGAGAAAACAAAGAACTGCCTGACTTCAGAGCTGGACCTTGAATTACAAGTGTGACTTTGCTGAGTAAAGAAGTTGCAAAGAGGACAGTCTAGGCCAAAGACCTGTGATTGCAAAGATTCGGAGGTGTGCCAGTGTAGGCGCAGCTGGGGGAAGAGGGTGGTTGTGTGACTGGACTGTAGGGTGGGAGCTGGGGGTTGCTGGCCTTTTGCAGGTGGAATTCCCAGAGGCCCGGATCTTTGAGGAGACCCTGAACATCCTGATCTACGAGACTCCCCGTGGCCCAGACCCAGCGCTCCTGGAGGCCACAGGAGGTGTAGCTGGAGGTGGTGGGGCAGGCCGAGGGGAGGATGAGGAGAACCGAGAACACCGTGTCCGCAGGATCCATGTCCGGCGCCACATCACCCACGACGAGCGTCCTCATGGCCAACAAATTGTCTTCAAAGACTGATCTTGACCTTTCTCCCTGTTTTCCTCCTGCTACTGGGACCCAGTCCCTCTTTTCCTCCCCTTCCCACACCTTTGCCCCGGCTTTGCTGGCCAAGTCGTGGGTCTTCCTTCTGTCCTTTTGTTGCACGATACAGTTCAGTTCGGCCGTTTTCCATTCATTCCCACTTAATTGCTAATAACACGGTACATTCCAGCCTATTCCCTCAGTCAGAGCCCTTCAGAAGGCCTACATTCATTTCGTCATCGCCATTTTGCCCTGCTCTTTTTCCTTACTGGCTGGTTTAAAATGATTTAGAATTCCCTTTCTTTTTTTTTTTTTGGTACATCATACATGCCAAAGTGTCAAGCCAGCCCTTAACAACACCCACCACATTCTGAGCTGCCTCCCAACCACTGTGCAGGGTAGTTTGACTCCTTCTTTCCCGTACCTTTCTCCCTACCTCCTTAGCTTTGTGTTGGGCTGGCCTGGGCCTGCACCAGCTCAGCTATCTTCTCAATCTGTTTCATATATTTATTATTTTAATTTTCTATTAAATTATTGGTATGAAATTGAGTTGAGAATCCGGTGCTGACTCCCAGGAGGAGGACCAGGAAGGCACCTATCTATTTGGATGGGAGAAGATATGCACTCCTGGCCTGGGGCTGGTAGCTGGGAAGAAAGTAGTCAGGAGTTAGGGGAGGGTTTAAGATCTATATTTAAGTGTTCACTCGCCAGTTCCCACCCTCAGCCCCGACCCACTCCCTGCAATGGAGAGGAAGTCCTGGTACCACTCAAGCCATCCCTGAGTGCAGCATCTCTCCAACCTAGATGTCTGAAGGCAACACCTTCCTTCAAGGGTCTGGTGCAAAGACAAAGTCGAGGGCCTGGCGTTCGGCCCCAGCCACATTGGGATGCCAAAGGTCCACGATGAAGACCACTCGAGGTCCATCTTCAGGGGACCCTAGGGTGCATGGAAATAGAGACAGGGGAGTAGCTGACATTAAGTACTTATATGCCAGAGTACTCACCAAATAACTCAAAAAAGCAAACACTCTGTAAGTGCCAGGCCCTGTTCTAACCCCTTATAGTCATTCACTCTTAATCATCAAAACAATGAGGTAGTACCACAATTATTCCTATTTTATACAAAGTGAGGCACAAAGAGGTTAAATAACTTGCACAAGTTCACACAGCTAATAAGTGTCTAAGGTATGAAAGGAGAGGCTAGCACTGCCCTTGACAAGGGTGGAAGAGGCCCTCTGGCCTGACAACGCATAGGCAGTTAAGGCATTGACACCTACTTGGTGGCATCTAAACCATGTAAGTTCCAGAAGTAGCACAGGAACCCAGGTGGTTCAGGCCCAGGGTCTTGTGCTGTTAACCACTTTGGACCTACATTAATTTATTTAATCCTTTAGTCACCTTATCAAGAAGGCAGTTTCCCCATTTCGCAGTTGATTGTAAAAGCTATGTGACTTGTTCAAGATTATGCAGCTGGAAAATGGTGGTGCTGGGACAGCTTGCCAGGGGGAACTGTTTCTGCAGCCTCTCATCTATTTCCCTACACTCTTAGTCCCTCATCCCTCCTAGCAGAGCAGGAGCCCCTTACCATTATGAGCCACTGTGTGCAGGAAGGAGTCATCCACCAGTAGACAGTGTCCCTCAGCCCAGCACTGGGGCTCACCCCCAACCACCAGCTCACAGCCAGAGGGGATCTTCAGACCTGTGAAAAAAGACCAAGGCATACCAGGTTCTATGGTGGTTCCTCCTTGCTCTCTGGAAGGTGACTTGAGTATAATTATAAAACAATGCTGGCTGAGAGAAGTGCTAGGAGATACAGGGAAAAGCAGTGCAAAGCACAATTCTGTTTCAGAGAAAAGGGAAGGCTTCCTGGAGGAAGCGACATCTCCTGAGCTTCTGACAATTTAACTCAAGAATCTATGTGCTGGTGATTCCCTCCCCGCAAGGTATAAAACTAATGACTCCGTCCTTGCCCAGACACCACACAGTCAAGTACTGTGAGAAAACTGAGCAGCCTCTTCAGAATAAGAAGACATCCCAGAAGAGGTGTGATACTTGAAAATATGAGTCCTGAGGGCTAAGTAGGAGTTTTCCAGGAGGTGATAAAATGATAAAGGTAAAGACATTTCAGGTTAAGAGTATAGTACGAGTGTGGTGTCTGCCAGGATTAGTCAGAAGGCCTTTATTTTTTAGAGCATGGTGGGAGGGAAGGCAAGGAAAGGAACAGTTGGGAGATGAGAGGAACAGTCTGGATTTGATCCTCAGGCCAATGTGCTTCAAGTGGAGGATATATCCAAATGGTAGTACTGGAGGTGATTTTAGGCTAAACAAAGTCTTTAAATAGTAAGAAAATCGTTTTCTTTTCCATTTTCTCTCAATCTTTAAAACATCAAAAAGAAAACCTCAGTTTGGAGCTACATTAACACCCCACTAACATTGTTCCCTTCTAAATGAAGAGAGCGTAGGCTTCAGTCCTGGAGAGACTAGAGTGTTGAGTCAGAATTTTTAAAGCCTTTTCTAAAAAGTAAATTTGTTTTTATGAGTACTTTCCATTTAGGGCAAGTAATACTGATTATCATTGTTCTATAAAGATTCCTTTTAAATAAGTAAAACAGTATGGGGGAGGGGAGTCCATATGAAGAAATATAGCACAGGTGGTAAATGACTATGGCAAAGCATATGATGTTTTGCAGATAATTGAAGCTGAGGAAATGCTGCTGCTGTGAGAAACAGGTTGTCATGAAAGATTTCTGAGAAGAGGCATGAACAGAACCACAGTGCAGAAAGCTCTGGTGGCAGAGAAGAGAGGCAAGGAGGTTGTCTGCAAGCATCATCTACTTACCCAGATGGCATCTGACCCGGGCATTGGTGGGCCCACAACGGCCCTCAAGCCGGGTCCCCGGAAGTAGGACCGAAAAGCCAGCATTCCCAAAGGTGTTAGCGCTCATGAAGCTCCGCAGCCCCCTCAGTGCCCGATAGGCCCTGGGGCACCGGCGGCAGTTGCTGGGTTGGCACCGGCCTGCTCGATACAGCAGGAGCTGGTAGCACCCAGGAGCCAGTGGTGGGGACCAACCCCGAGGAAGAGGGGTAGTCCCTGAGAAATCCCAGCTCACAGCCCCAAAGTCCCTCAAAATAGCAGAGAAGCTGCTTTCCAGCAACTCCACATCGTGTCGCTGGGCATCCCGCGGCACAAAGGGCACTGAGGGCAGATCTGGCAGGAAAAGCAGGCCTGGGCGCTGAATGCCTAGGACTCCTGACCCTCCCCCAGGGCCTGGGCCACCCTGAGCTGCCCGCCTCACCCTACCCATACCAGCCCAAGAGTAACGCCTGGCATAGGCCCGAAGGCGACGGCTCACTAGCCCTTCTGTCCTAGGTCCTTCCTCAGGTTCCCCAGGGCTCCCTGGGCTTGGCTTGCCAAACTCAGAGCATCTACCAGGCCCACCACTGATACCTCCTGCCTGACTCCCAGCCCCCAGGGCTTGCATGTCTTGGGAGCCCAAGCGGTAGCAGTACCAGAGGAAGAGGGAAGTGAGGGCTCCCAGGAGCAGGGTAAAGGCTGAGGAGGCCAGGGGCAACGGCCATGTGGGCATGATGGGCAGGGAGGCCATGGCCAAGAGGCCTGGGGCATCTTCCTGACCCCAGTTCCCCTGTGCCCCCAGTTCATCCTCTTTGGCTGCTCCCTGGTTACCCCCTGGGCTGTTTCCCTTCCACATTTCCACTGTGTTCTCTTGTCTTCTGAGGTCTTCTCTCCACCTTGTATCTCCCGATTTCTCTCCTCCTGCATGTACCCGTAACCCTCCTTTCCCTTCCTTTCCTCTACCTTTCTCCTCTAACCTATTCTTTCTCCTTGTGGCAGTTTCCTCTCTCACCCTCTGCCTCTCCTTTCCCCACCCTCGGCCTCCTCCTCTTCTTTCTTCTCCCTTCACCCCCACCCCTCCTTTTTCTCTTTTCTCCCGCCCCTTTCCTTCTAACTTCCCTGGACAAGCAGTGCCTACCCCACCTGGATCCGCAGCCCTGGGGACCTGCAACCAGTCGTCCTCCGCAGCGGCTTCCCTCTCTCCTTCCTCCCCCTTATCTCCTCCCTGCCCTCTATTCTCATTAGATCCGACCGGCAGGTTCTCGCGCGCGCGCGCTCTCTTTCTCCCCTACTCGCTCCATCCTTGGCTCCCACACACCCTGACGTCACTCCTCCCTGCAGTGGTCTCAGCTTAGCTACCCCAGCCCCTGCCCAGCGTCAGCGGCACTCAGCCAGGGAGCAATAGGGGGTGGTCTCCATATTTCCTTCTCCCCCGACCCCGAAGGGGCGCCATATGCGGCGCCAGGAGCAAGCTGCCAACCTCCAGCCACCCCGCAATGCGAAAAGAAGGGGCGGGACAAACCAAGAGGCGGGGCGAGCGTGCGGACTGCGGACCGGGACGCCTCAGGCTGTCCTTGGGTCTGCAGAACCCAGAACCTGTCTGCCTGTGCCTCCTCCTCCCCCTTCGCTTTCACATGGGCCAGCCCCAGGCGATCCCCTGATTGATGGTGAACGGGGCTTCAGCCAGTCGCCCACGGCGCCGGGGGCGGAGCCCACACGGGCGGGGCTGGGAAGAGCTGTCCGCGCGCCGGTGGTGCTGAAAAGGGCGCTTCAGAGGCGTTGTGAGAGAGATCAGAAATAAAAAATCGAAGTTGAAACGCCACAAGCGTAGAAACTTGACATCCTCCTAGAGCAGGAGAAAGCCCATTACACATGAACTTCTGTAAAAAGGAAGAAGTCCCACAGGAGGTTCTGGATACAGACAGGGGCATATTAGGGGCTGAGCAGGCGCGAACCCAGCTGTGCCGTCCATCGACACACTGGGAAGGGGAGATTCAGATTCCAGATGTTGCTGTAACAGCGGGGAGAGGCGGCCGTAATTACTGCTGGGACCAGAGTGTTTCCTTTGCCTCCCTTAGGGGCTGCGGGAGTGAGGATTATGGTCCTGGCTCATATGGTCCCTCCTTCTTCCATCTGCACTTCCTTCTCCTCCCTCCCGCCCCCCAATAAATCCCAGGCCACTCCCTTCGTCCGTCCCCAGGATCTGACGTGAGCTCGACACCTTTCTCAGCTTCTCCCTCCCGCAGCTCTAGTGCCCGAGCTTCAGCTCTCTAGGTTCCGCAACCCCCTTCATCCCCGCCAAGCCCCTCTAGAGCCCAGTAGGGATTTTCCCGCTCAGCCACCCCACCTCAGGTCCCCGGAAGCTGTCTTGCCTTTCCTCAGCTGGATCCCACCTTGGTAGACCCAGGCACCGGAGCAAGAGGGTAACACAGGAGACCTGGCTCCTTTGGCTCCCTCGACCCTCTCGGCTCCACCCCCTGCAGCCGGAGCCGCGCCCCCTCACCCACAGATTCCGGAGCAGAGAACCGAGGAGATTGGGCAAAAAGGGGTGGGCTCCAGGCGACCTCCCAGCCCAATTCTGCCCCTCCATCCCGAGAGGCCAAGAAATTGTCTTCCTTGCTAACTGCTAGCAGGAAAAAAAATTAAAGGGAAAGATAGAAGGAGACGGAAGGAAGGTGACAGCTAGATTATTTAAGAGACGCAGAAAAGATAAGTGTGAGTCGCCATGGGGACTCCCAAGGCCCAACACCCACGGCCTCCCCAGCTGCTGTTCCTAATTCTGCTGAGCTGCCCCTGGATTCAGGGTAAGGACATGGGATCATGGGGGGTGGGGCCCATGAAGGCTTCCAGGGGGGCCCTTTACCCTCCCTTTCCCAAAAACCCTTGGCTTTCCAAGCTCCCAGGGAAAGGGAGGGGCACAACTGATGGGAAGGGGCAAGCCAGGGCTTTCTAGCTTGTACCTGGACCCCTTAACCGCACTATAGAGGAAGTGGGGAAATGAGTGAGGGTAGCTTTTAGCAGGTTCTCAAGGGTTAAATCCAGGAAGGAAGGCTGGGAAAGCTGGGGGTTTGTCTGTGGAGGCGGCAGAACATGCAGAGTACTTGAGTAGGAGATGGAGATGCTGGGAGGGATGCCAGTCACTACACACACAACTGCTCTTGGATGTATGGACAAAGGCAGATGAACAGAAGCACTGCTCAGAGACCAGAGTCAGTTCCCCTTTCTGCCACTGCCGCCCCCCCCCCACACCACCGCCACACTCTCAGCCAGATTCCAGGGAGAGACCAGAGAGAGAGAGAGAGAGAACACCACACTGCAGAGACAGAAATCCAGAGAGAAAGCTGGGCACTGCGGAGGAAAGGGCTGGCAGGTGCTGTCAGACACTCTGCAGAGACCAGGAGACCACTGAGGTGAAAATGAAGGTAGCACCATTCCCCAGTTTCCACCCTGCTGGCACTGTCCACTGTCCGTTACAGCCAAGGTGCTCACTGAAGGCTTACACGGCTTGAGGGGAAAGGGGAGAGGAAGGTATAGGATTGTGAGGAGCATCTGGGAGCCTCTCCTCCCATCTTGGTTCTTAGTTCAGCCTGGAACCCTATGAGCTCCTGCAAGCTCAGGTGAGGAGGGAGAATAATTCTGGAAAAGATCTTTCTGGTGAATCTAGGAATGTGGGGAAGGGGAAGGGCTCTTACAACTTTATCTCTTAGGTCTGCCCATGAAAGAGGAGGAGGCACCGCTGGAGCCTGGAAGTGAGACCCCCACAGTGGCCTCAGAGGCCTTGGCTGAGCTGCTCCATGGGGCCCTGCTGAGGAGGGGCCCAGAGATAGGCTACCTGCCGGGTGAGGCTCCCAGAGTGGCAGGAATGACATAGAGGCAGAAGGAGAGACATTAACTCAGGGAGATGGGGAGCTAGGCCAGTAAAATTCAGAAGGAGGTAGAGGGAGATGATTAGTCAAAACTGGGCATAGACAGAGAAAGAGTCAGAATAATCAAGAGACAATCGGACAGACAAACAGACGATCAAAGAAAGAGACAGATGGAAACTCAGAGAACCAGATTCAGAAAAATAGTGTGTGTGTGTGTGTGTGTGTGTGTGTGAGAGAGAGAGAGAGAGAGAGAGAGAGATACAGGAATTAGTAAATCCAGAATCGTAAAATAAGAGTGATAAGAATACTAATCAGAGAGATGGAGAGTTCCAGAGAGAGTAAAAGAGAACCACACAGAGGAGACAGAAAGGGGTAGCCAAGAGGAACCAAATCTGAATAGGGTGGCAGAGAGTGAGGCTCAAGAAGAGGGACAGTCAGAGTGGAAGGGCCTGATTCAGAGGAGGAGAGGGGAAGAGAAGGGAGGCGTCAGGCTTTGGAGCCTTGGGAGAAGTGGGGAGTTCGGGTAAGGAAAGTAGAGGTGGAGGGTTTGTACATTGTGGGGAAGGTCTTTTGGTTCAGTGGGGAGCCCCCAACTTCTCTCAGCGCTACTCCGTACCCAAGGCCCACCAATTAGCTCTTCCTGTGCTCTGATTTGTCTTGCACTGTCCCAGGAACTGATCCAGACCCCACGCTAGCCACCCCTCCAGCCAGCCAGACTCTTGCATCGCCCTCCCTGCCACGGGCCACTGAGTCAGGGACAGGGCCTCTGACAACTGCCGTAACCCCTAAAGGGAGTAGGCGGGCTGGCCCCACCGCGCCGGAGCTGCTGACCCCGCCCCCAGGAACTACTGCCCCGCCCCTTTCCGGCCCCGCCTCCCCAAGCCCGCCCCTCAGGCCTGAGGGAGGAGAGGAGGAGACCACGACCACCATCATCACCACAACGACTGTCACCACCACGGTGACCAGCCCAGGTGCGGCAACTGAAAAGGAATGGGACCGTGTTCAAGAGGAGTAGGATATGGATGGGTCTGAGAGGCTGCAGGGAAGGTGTGAAAGAAGGGGTCTGGGTACAGGTAGAAGAGGAGCTTCTGCTTAATAACAAAGGCCAGCATTTATATACCCATACTATGTACCTTTATATGTCTTATCCATGTTGCAGTTGGAGAAGGGAGTGACAGGCACAGGTTGGAGAGGGAGTTTTGGATAAAAATGGTGGGGAGGGGGTGTGGGGAAAAAGGCAGATGAGAACCCCCAGAGTTGTTTGGCTGGAAGGGTAAGAACACAAGTCTTCATTCAACCTTAGCCATTTATTATCTTTTTAGTTCTGTGTAATAACAACATCTCCGAGGGTGAAGGGCATGTGGAGTCTCCAGATTTGGGGAGCAGCACCAGCCACACCTTGGGACCCCTGGACTGCACATACAGCATCCATGTCTACCCTGGTTATGGCATTGAGATCCAGGTAAGTGGACTTAAGCAGACAAATATGACTGAAACCTGCAAGCCCTTTCCTTTGGGTCCTGGGGTGGGCACAGGTTTGATGTGAGAGCCAGACAACCTGTTTTTAGCTTGAATGAGCCTGTTTTCTGATATTCGAGAAGACTCCTGGAGTTCTACAACTTGGCCAATGTCACAAAAAGGGAAAAGGAAAGCAAGGGGTGGGGGACTTTGGGGGTTTCCCACTTTGGCTGACTTGCCCTGGTGGGTCTGGGTCTGACTTCTTTAGGTGCAGATGCTGAACCTCTCTCGGGAGGAGGAACTCTTGGTGCTGGCTGGTGGGGGTGCCCCGGGCCTGGCCCCCCGACTCCTGGCCAACTCCTCCATGCTGGGAGAAGGACAGGTCCTTCGGAGCCCAACCAATCGGCTGCTCCTGCACTTCCAGAGCCCTCGGGTTCCAAGGGGTGGTGGCTTCAGGATCCACTATCAGGGTGAGGAGTCCAGGGTGCTGGTGGAAGGGCAGGGGCCACACTGGCACACTGGCACAGTGACATCTTCCAAGCACAGGGCAAATCAGGGACTTTTCCTCCTGACCAGCACGCTGGGGACAGAACCCTCAGAGGAGACCTGTGCACACTTATTTTACACACTTACAGACCTGTGTCTGAGTGTACACTCATCCAAGTGACAATTCATCTGTTCACTCAACAAATGTTTATCTAGTGTTCTCTTCATACTGGCCCTGTGTTAGCCTCGGGGACAGGAATGAACAAGCCACATGTAAATCTGACAAGGACCTCAGAATCTAGATAGGGAGATGGACAAGTAATCAGGGTGATTATAATATAATGATCTAAGGACTCATATCCCTATGATGGAGGAATATAGGCAGAAGGAGCAAATATCAAAGTGACCTAAATTTCTCCTAAAGAATATAGAGATACCTTCTTGGAGGAGATGATAACTAAGCTGAGACCTAAAAGGTGAATTAGCTAGGGAAAGGGTGGGAGGGAGCAAAAGAGGAAGGCAGATGTTTAGATAGATGAAAAAACACATTCCAAGACCCAGAGAGGAGAAAAATGTAAGCCCCTTGAAGAGTTGCGTTAATTCAGCATAGCAGATAGAGTTATCCTAGCTGTGTGATCTGAAACAAGTTACTTAACCTTTCTGTGCCTCCTTGACTCATCTGAAAAATGGGGATTATAATACTTACCTAGTGGTATTATTAGGATGAGCAAATGAGTTAATACATATTAAGTGCTTAAAATAGCATCTGGTACACAGGCAGAGCTCAAAAATGTCAGTCATTGCTATTATAGTAAAAGCACAGAAAGAGGGAGGGGGGGAAGTAGGCTAAGAGACCAGACCAGGAGGTAAGTTGGATTTGGATCATGAAAGGCCTTATCAGCTTCAGTAAGGAGTTCAGACTCTTTTCCTGCAAGGGAAGGGGGAATATTTTGAAATGTTCAAAGCAGGATAGTGACAGCCTCAGATTTGTGACCTAGAAAGATCCTGATGACTTCTAGGGGCAGGGAAGTGGGATATATCTGTACATGACTGCATTCATGAGCATTCACCCATGGACAACCTACACATGTGTATATCCACACTTGGCTGTGCGTATAGGGAACCTCCCCACAATGCAAGTATGTGTTCTAGCACACATGTGTGCATGGGGCCAGGGGCTCAGCCTGCTTTCCCATTCTAGACACTGCTACCTCTCCAAAATGCCTCCCTATGCGCCTCAGAGGAAACTGTGTTGAGCCAATGTCCCTTTCATATCACCTCATGGCCTTGCCTCACTCCTTATTAGCTTTGCTTACCCCAGATTTCTTTCCCAGGACACACACAACTTATATCCCTTCTTCATAACCTCCCCAGCCCTTCCTGAGGCTTCCACTGGGGACCTGCTCCAGGGACTCATATGTACAAGGTGGAGGCACCCAGCACCAGGCCTATTCAGGCCTATTTGTAGAGAGACCAGTGAACTGAGGAACATATATGGTCAGGGCCATATACAGGGAAATGAGGGCATGCCTTGAGGGCCCAGGGCAAAGGTGGGAACTACAGATATTACAGAATGCCCCCCTGCTGCCTCCTTTAAGCAGCTACTTCCCTAGGGCATTGGAAATAGGACTCTAGGTTAAGTAGAACATTTAGGGGAAACAGAGCTATTTCATAAATTGCCCTTCATTACCTGCCTCGGTCTTGCCTGCTTTACAGCCTCTCCAGGCACCTTTGGGACCAAAGCCCTGTTTAAGCCCTTCCAAATCTGCCCTAGCTGGGGCCTCTGGTCCAGAGTGGCCTTGTTAGCTTCTCTGATGGGCCAGAGGCTCCATCACCGCTCACCCCAAGTCCAGCAACTGTTGTTTCATTTGCTTCTCATAGCAGCCCTGGAGGTGGCCATTGTCAACTCCACCTCTGAGAGGAAGAAAAAGACTCAAGATTATGTGGATTGTTCAGTCACCTGCAAATTCATTGCAGAGTCAGAAGTCAGAATCCTGAGTCCCTGACTCCCAGTCATTCATTAATTGAGGCTGGTGAGAGGCAGGCGATTAACATTTTCTGAGCACTTTTTATATGCTGGGTACTTTGCATGTTTGTATGTTTGTTTCACTTTAAGGCCAGTCCTAATTGACAGGGATTATTATTGCCATTTATAGGTTAGAAGCCCAGAGTTGAAGTCGCCTTCTCAGATCTGCCCGTCTCCAAATCCAGTACTCTTTGCACTGTTCCACACTGCCTCTTGGCAGCATCAATTGATCAGCTAGGCCAGGCTCATAGGAGACAAAATAAATAAGGCTTGGCTTAGTCTCTTAATGGCACTAGACAGTGGTTAATGTGATCATAAAATTATATTTGTGGGACTGTGTATAGGCAAGAGAGCAACTAACTCTACTGGAAAGAGGAGGGATCAGGAAGACTTCCTGGAAGAGGTAGCACTTAAGTTACTCCTTGAAAGATGAGAAAGAGCAGGAGAAGGCCTTGCGGGTAAGGGGAGCCTGAAAAGACATGAAGATAAAACCATAAGAAGTCACAAAACTACATTGTGTAGTATATATGGGACATATAGGTGATGAGAAATGGAGGTGGCTATGGTGGATAGGACCCAGCTATGGAGCTTGAATGTCAGTCTAAAGCATTCAGACTCAATTCTGCTGGTCATGGAGAGCCATCACAGGGACTAACATTATTAAAATCAGTGTGCTCTAGAAAGTTGTTTTTATGTCTGTCTATCTCAGTAGACTGTAGATTCCCAAAAAGACAGGCCTGGGTCTTTTCATCTTTCTTCCTGGGACCCTGCCAAGGAAATTCTTGTTGAATTTTAAATATAGGGAGCGACCAGGTCTCTTACAGAATCATTGAGGGCTAGAGAGTTAGAAAACACAAAGGCTTAGGCAAGTTGTTATCTCCCAAGCCTTTTGCTAACTATAGTCTGCCCCACCTACAAGACCCAGCTTTGGTGTATTTCTTCCAAGAAGCCCTTCTTGATGAACTCTTCCTGGTCTGAAATAGACACACAGAGCTCTGTCAGGATCAAGTTCAGAATCCATCATTTACTGCCAAGTCAGTTTCTATTTATTTGTTTTATCCCATATGATTCCACAAGAATTTCAGGAGGCTTTCAAAAAAGAATTCAAGCAATAAAATTAAATAGAACAAGTAAAAAAAAGTTGGTACCAGGTAATGCTTATTAAAATTGAGAAAGCAAAATATGAATAGACAGACTTTTGTTGCTAGGGAAAAGGCTTAATCAGGTTCTGAGCTTCCTAACAGCCAGTGCAAAAAGAGAGATTATACAGTTCTCAAGCAAGAAAGGAGAAAATAAAACAGTTCCTAAATGAAAGCAAAGCACTTCACCTACACTGGGGCATTCATTTAGAAAGCAGTGAGTATTAAGGCCTTTAATGATAAAATAGTCATGTTCCTAAAGGAGCTTCATTTAGTTCCTGTGGATGAAAGCTGAGGGTATAAAACCATAGTATATTTCAGTGAAAGAGAGTCTGCTATGGGTACAGAGGGGAGAAAATGCTCTGAGGCACTTAAAAACTTGGAGCCTCCTTTTCTGCACCTGGAAAATAGGTCACAGTGTTTCTCTGACTACCTCAAAATCACAGTGTGAATTCAGTTTGTAAGCTGAACAGCTCTGAAAATGTTATTTGTTTTTATTAGAGCTAAATGGGGTTCAGTCAATTGATTTGCCTGAGGTCACATAGCAAATGAGTGCTAGGATCCAGAATTTCTTTGAATCTCAGGTACCTAATCTCTAAAATGGGAGCTAAAGTGCATAGATTACAAAGATTAGGGGAGATGGGGGATGCTGAAATGACCTCTTCATGAGACAATGTGCCCATGTGAGGACTCCAGTATGGGGCCAGTTTGTACCCCCAGGGGTCCTGGTAAGGGGGAGGAAGTGCTGGGGGACTAGTGAGAGAGAGTGGCATGGGAAAATGAGTTCCCCTTCCCCCTCCCCTCTCTGCTCCAGCATACCTCCTGAGTTGTGGCTTCCCTCCCCGGCTGGCCCATGGGGATGTGAGTGTGACAGACCTGCACCCTGGGGGCACTGCCACCTTCCACTGTGACTCAGGCTACCAGCTTCAGGGTGATGAGACCCTCATCTGCCTCAATAGCACCCGGCCAGCCTGGAGCGGTGAGCCCCCCAGCTGCATAGGTGAGTCTCCTGCCACAGTAGGAGAGGACTTCTGTCCTAGGAGCCCTAGGAAGGGCCCTATGTTGGGGGTTTCCATCTTTATGGAACACCCATCTTGAAGGGGTTTTGACCCTGAAGAGTTGCTATCCTGGGGCCTCCATTTGGAGCTCTTTACACTGAGGGTCTCTCTATCCTTAGAACCTCCATTGTGGGGGGATCTCTATCTGATAATGTCCCACATGGAAAGTTTCCATATTTGGAATCGCCATTCTGGAGGTCCCTTCTTTTGGAGACTCTTCATCTTAGAGGAAACCATTGTTGGGCGGTCTCAAACCTTTGAAGTGTCTCTATCCCAAGGAGTCTTCATCCTGGGGATCCCAACCTGAAGATTTTCCATCTGAGGGCTTCAACTGGGGGGGGGGGTCAATCCCCAATAATTCTCTATCCCAGCATGTACACATCTGGGAAATCTTCTCTTCAGTGGAATCTCCATCCTAGGGGTATCCACTTGGGCTTTCCTGTTCCAGATCTGGGTCCCTACCTCGATGGTAGCCTGAAAGATGTCCTGTTCCCTGGGGTGAGCATGTAGGACAGAGGCCATGCTGAGGCCAGGTCCCAGTCAAAGGTATGGATGCAACAGCTCTGAAGATGGGGGAAAAGTCACCTTAACCTGCCCCTCCTCTGCCCACAGCATCCTGTGGTGGCACCATCCACAATGCTACACTGGGCCGCATTGTGTCACCTGAGCCTGGGGGAGCTGCAGGGCCCAACCTCACCTGCCGCTGGGTCATTGAAGCAGCTGAGGGACGCCGGCTGCACCTGCACTTTGAGAGAGTCTCACTGGATGAGGACAATGACCGGTGAGGTTCTGAGCCTTGGATCAGAAGTCCCCAGCACAGAGAAATAGGGAGGCTACAGTGGGGGATCAGATAGACCTTGGGTGGACCCCAGTTGGGATCCGTGTCAAACACATGTTAGTCATTCTTTTTCTTAGGCGGTATAGCTACGTAAACTTAGATGAATCTCTTAACCTCTCTATGCCTCAGTTTCTTCATCTGTAGAATGGAGATAATAAATGCCTCTCTCTCAAGGTTTCTATGAGGACAAATGCATTAAGATATGTAAAGTGCTCAGAATGGTGCCTAGCACACAGTGAGCACCAGAAATGTGCTTGCATTTTCATCATTATCATTCTTTAACTAACAAACTGGTATCCCAGCTCTGCCAGTAGTTGCTATGTGAAGTTAGGTAGGTTAATTTCTGTGCCTCAATTTCCTCATTTATAAAATGAGGAGTAATAATAATAGTATCTGACTCAAGGGTTCTTGTAAACATTAAACAAGATAAAATATGTAAAGGTTTAGAAAAATACATGACATATAATTAATGTTTGAAAATAACAGCTATGAAAATAAGAAGTGCAGGCAAGAGTTGAGGCAGCTTCTGAGGGGAAATTGAGCTCCTGGCCACCTTTCTGTTCATCCCAGGCTGATGGTACGCTCAGGGGGCAGTCCGCTATCCCCAGTGATCTATGACTCCGACATGGATGATGTCCCAGAGCGAGGTCTCATCAGTGATGCCCAGTCCCTCTATGTGGAGCTGCTCTCAGAGACACCTGCCAATCCCCTGCTGCTAAGCCTCCGATTTGAAGGTAACTGCCCTCCTCTCGGCCCCAACCCTAGCACCTCCTCTTCTTGAGGTCCGCATGTGGTCACAAGCACATGCTCTAACCCTGCTCATCTCTGTGTTCGGATTCCTAAAACCTGACTTGCCTTCCCACCCCAAAACTACAAGGTTCCCTTTGTATGGACCCCTTCTAATTCTATGAGGTGACCTTTTCTATTTAAGCCTCATATATGGCTGGATCCAGGTACACAACCAAGAGACAGCTACCTTAACCTCTCAGTTCTTTTCTCCATCTTGGCTTCATTCCCAGACACTCTCAGTCTGTGGTGTATTAAGCAATTCCAGACTAACACACTACCAACTTAGTAACTCTATGAGAAAGAGAGAAAGCATACCACTTTCCTAAGAGTGTCAGCAAAAAATGCCAGGAAGTATTCTCATTGGCCTGGCTTAGGTCGTATCACTGTGGCTAGGGGCAGGTGGTGTTATTATTGGCAGATTCACATCATGCAGCCACCCCTATTTGGCCCCGAATGAACCTCATGGACTGGAATTGTGGGAGGCATGTGTGCCAAAATTAAAATAGTAGTGTTGTTACCTACCAGAAGAAGGGGGACTAGATGCTGGACAGGAAGAAACAAGGAGGTCAGTGATCCGGGGAAAAGAGCCATTTGAGCTGGTCCTGACAGGATAGAGAGAATTTTAAAAGAGAGAGATTGAGAATTAGCATTTTGAGTGAAAGGAACAGTGTGAGCAATGGTAGAGGTAGAGAAAGGCCTGCTTGGGAAATAGAGAATGCCAGTGTGACTGGAGCAGAGAATTGGCTCCGGGCCCTAATGAATGTGTAGGATTTGGACATGACACCTTATTAGGTTGAGTAACAGTGAATCTCAAAAATAAATTCCACGCTATATTCTGAGAGTGCAAAGAGAATTCCTAGGTTTGAGGCCTGCCTCCATAGCTGTGGGCCACTGATGCCTCATGAGCTTCAGATCCCTGTTCTGTATTATAGGCACCCAAGTCTTACCTCACAGATAGTTTTGAAGCTAAGCTCGGGGGAGGGGGATGCAAAAATGCTCTACAAATGTTGATTTTTGCTGACTTAGTCCAAAGTCAAAGCTGAGTAGCTTTTGCGATCGCTGCACTTTTAGATTCTAGCTACAACATGGATAATCAGGGATTATCAGAATCCAACTGGTATTTTTGAGGAGAGAACACACCTACACAGCCAGTGCTCCAAAGGCATGCATACCCCCACCCCTCCTTTGTGGTTTCCAGGCCGAGTGTTTCTTGCTGGGAATCAAGCAACCTGTGTTTCAGATGAGGTTTTGCCACTGCCCTACTGCGTGACATGGGGCAAGTGGCTTTTTGCCTGTGGACCTGTTTCCTCATCTGCAGAATGATGACTGGGATTTGACTAGCCTAGGGGCTTCCCTTCAGAGGCTGGGGAGGTAACATGAACTTGAATGAGGAGTGTTAGGGTTTGGGGGAAACTGGAGAGTGAAAGCTAAGTCCAAAGGCATTCAGTTTTAAACAGCTTCCTGAGTGGCCAAACAACACTTGAATTCAGCCTAAGTCCCCCAGTTTGAAACCACTTGAGGCCTGTCCGAATGCTTAATTTGCGTGATTGACTCCTCTTTAGCCTTTGAGGAAGATCGCTGCTTCGCTCCCTTCCTGGCACATGGCAACGTCACTACCACAGACCCTGAGTACCGCCCAGGGGCACTGGCTACCTTCTCATGCCTCCCAGGATATGCCTTGGAGCCCCCTGGCCCCCCCAATGCCATTGAATGTGTGGATCCCACAGAACCCCACTGGAATGACACAGAGCCAGCCTGCAAGGGTAAGCCTTCCATATCTCCAGTAATCCTTCAGTCTACAGACTAGCCCCTGAGCTGGAGATCCTAGGAAGGACATTCACAGGAGACCTGGATAGCCAAACTTAATAAACCCAGACCTTGGGTAAATCCCTGTCCCTTTTAGAAACTAAGTTTTCTTAGCTAAATAATTAGCGGGCTTGTTACAGATTTCAGGGATCACAACCCAAATGTCTCCAAGAGCTAGAAGTGAAGTTGGGCAAGTTGTGGATTGGGTGGAGAGTAGTGGGGTTAAGTAAGAGCGGGGCTGGAGGTTGGACACACAGGACTAGGTGAGGCAAGAAACGGGTGGGTGATAGATAATAGGAAATGTGTGAAGTGGCCTTGGTGCAGACAATTGGGAGTGGTGAGGACTGGGGTGAAATGGAGACTGCATGCTCACCTGGGTCCTGAATCTGACACCCTTTCTACCTTAGCCATGTGTGGAGGGGAGCTGTCAGAGCCAGCTGGCGTGGTGCTCTCTCCGGATTGGCCCCAGAGCTACAGCCCCGGCCAGGACTGTGTGTGGGGCCTACATGTCCAGGAAGAGAAGCGCATCTTGCTCCAAGTTGAGATGTATGTTTGGGTGCTACAGAGGGCGCAGTGGGTATGGGCTCAGCAGAGTGGTATAACAACACACTAGCCTGCATTCTGAGCCTGGCTGGTTCCTGCATCTACACAACATTTGGTGAATATATGGTCTAATGGAAGAGGTGACTAAAGGTTCAGGATGGAGGTGTGGGTTGTCAGGTAGACCTAGGTACAAATCACTAATTAGCCAGGCAGCCTAGGACAAGTAAATGGGATAATGTAGCTTCCTCAGGAGCTATTGTGAAAAGGGGGCTCTGGTCTAACGTCTCCCACTCTGGCTGTTTCTGAGGCCTCCCGGAAGCAGATCTCCAGGGTCCCAGGCCCAGGCTGTGGCAGCATCAACAAAACATAAAGTGGGTGTGGGGAGAATACAATGAGCTGATTTGGTATGAGGTGGTCACGTGACTGAACAGAACCAGAAGTGGGCCAAAAGCAGGTCCTCTGGTGGGATCTCGAGTTGGGCAGGATGGTAGTGATCATGGTTTGTGACTGGTCAGAGCTGGCGTTGAGCTAGGCTGTGCATCACCTGGTGATGGAGAGTGGGAGGAGTTAGTAGTAAGCAGGGTTGGGGATTGGGAATCAGGAACTGAGGGGAGCCACTGAGCAAGCGGAACTGGAGAGACTAGCATAGAGAAGCCCATAATGGGTCAAAACTGAGGCGGGGCATACCGGGTAGGGGACTGTGGGGTGGGGCTGGAGAGCAGGCAGAGTATTAATAAACTGAGTTAGGGATTGAGCAGAACCGGATTGTAGTCCAGCCCCTGTACGTGGTCCTACTCCCTGCAGCTTGAACGTGCGCGAAGGGGACATGCTGACTCTGTTCGACGGGGACGGTCCCAGCGCCCGAGTCCTGGCCCAGCTGCGGGGACCTCAACCACGTCGCCGCCTCCTCTCCTCTGGTCCCGACCTCACGCTGCAGTTCCAGGCACCGCCTGGGCCCCCAAACCCGGGCCTGGGCCAGGGTTTCGTGCTGCACTTCAAAGGTACCGAGGTCTTAGGGCCCCAAGATGGACAGGGTTCGGGCAGGCCAGAGATCTCGGTAGGAGCGAGGCCCCTCGAGGCTGGAAGGGCGCCCTGAGTCGCAGGACAGCCTCTAAACTCGCTGTCTCTACCCTGTAGAGGTCCCCAGGAACGACACGTGCCCTGAACTTCCACCTCCGGAGTGGGGCTGGAGGACGGCTTCCCACGGGGACCTGATCCGGGGCACTGTGCTTACTTACCAGTGCGAACCTGGCTACGAGCTGCTCGGCTCCGACATTCTCACCTGCCAGTGGGACTTGTCCTGGAGCGCAGCACCGCCGGCCTGCCAAAAGAGTGAGCCCGGGACCCGCCCCCGTCCTCTCATAGCTCCGTCCCTGCCCTTCTGGGTCTCACCACTCCGCCTGGGCCCCGCCCATTTCACTCACCCCGCCTCCGTCCTTTGTCCCCGCCCGTCCTGTCCCGGTTCTGTCCGTTCTCTCTGGGTTCTGCCCGGATCTTCCTCAGGCCCTGCCCCTATGCCTTTTTGGTACCACTCATTTGATCCTCGGTGCCCTGAAACTGTTCCCTCTGGATCTCACGCTCATCTTCTGCGGGCTGCATCCCACTCTCTTGTACTGCTCTGGGCTCTGACCCCGGTTCCTCTAGATTCTGCCTCATCTTTTAGTGGCCCCGCCGCTGTTCCGTCCTGAGCTCTACCCCTGCCTGGCCCTGGCCCGTCAAGGCATGGTTGTGCTTTTCCTGTTCTAGGTCCTGCACCTGTCTCTCAGTCCCCAACCCTCGACATTACAGGGAGTCACTGTGCTAGGGCCTAGGCAGTCATTGAAGCCCCATTCTGGGTTGGGGCAGGGTTTATGCAGAGGGATTGGGGTCCCTCCCTTCCCTGACGGAGTTCACAGGCTGGGAGTAGAACAGATAGTTAAACAACTCAGGATATTACTGAATGGTAACCACAAATACCTAATATCTCTGAGCCTCGGCTTCCTCATCCGTGAAGTAGGAATAGGGGGTTGTGAAGAGCAAATGAAAAGTTTTTCACACAGTGCCTGGTGCGTGTTAACAGTAAGTTGTAGCGGCTATTAAGTATGAAGAAGGGCTGTGGGGAGAGGGGTGGGTTACTTGTCCCAGGGAGGTGGCAGATTTCACAGAAAAGGTGACATTTAAAGGAGCTGGTAGTTTTTCTCTTCCAGAAGAGCAAAAAGGGGTGGCATCTTGTCACTTTCCCCAATTTTGGAAAGCCTATTACAAGATTAGGGGATTGTAGGTTTTCTACCTGGTCCCTGGGGACAATGGTGGGGCCAATGAGCATAAGTTTCAGGAAGCCAGATCTGGGTCAGACACAGGGAAAACTTTACAGTTGAAACAGCTTCCCATTTGTGGAAGGACTCATAGGATGTCCAGTCTGGAACCCAGACAGGACAGAAAAGGATGGAGGCGGAGTTCAAAGGGGATTGGGCCTGACCCAGGCTAGGGAGGGAATCTGCCCAAGGAGGCACATTGAGCCTGAAGCTGAGCTGAGACCTAAACCTCTGAATCCCAGCCCAGTGCTCCCTAGCTGTGACCCTGAGTGGTTTCAGTTCTGCTACGCCCTAAGTGACTGTGTGCCAGTCATTTGAATGCCCTGAGCCCTGGCTCCCAAGGCAGATGATAGTAACATTGACCTCTGAGAATCATCAGAGTACATATTGTATTTATAAAATATTTAGCAGGGTTCTGACTGGTGCAGTTCAGTGAGTTGGGCGTTGCCCTGCAAACCGAGGGGTCACTGGTTTGATTTCGGGTCAGGCCTGGGTTTTGGGCCAGGTTCTTGGTTGGGTGCATGAGAGAGGCAATCAATTGATGTTTCTCTCCCTCTCTCCCTCCCCTCTCCTTTCTCTAGAAATGGATAAGTAAAATATTAAAAAACAAAACATTTAACAGGATGCTTTGCATCAGCCTATATACAAGAAATGGCTATGATTGTGACTCTTCCACAAGGTTGTAAACTCAAACATCTGCAGGGGCCCGGCTCAGCAGGCACTATTAGTGAGTAGAATAGGCTGAGAATGATAGAATGGGGGGGTGGGGGGCAGGATAGCTGGGCCCCTCTAAAGAGGAGAGCTGCTGTTTCGCCAATGGTCTGTCATGAAGGGTTGACTGCTGGGATTTAGCCAATACACTCAGTACAGTGGTTATATATTTAAAATTTTATCCTAGGGTGGGGACCTGGGTTGCCCCAGTTACTGTTTCCCCAAAGAAGTCAGAAATATAAAATGCATTGAATTTTAAGTTTTTCCAACTCCTGCTCCATTCTTTCTGAGGAAATAATGGGAAGTAGGGGGTTTAGGTTTCTCCCAGCCCTAAGCTTCTGGGAAATTTTTTAAAAATATTTTTTAAATTTATTTTTAGAGAGAGGGGAAGGGAAGGAGAGAAGCATCAATGTGTGGTTGCCTCTTGTGCACCCTCAGCTGGGGACCTGGCCCGCATTGCCCTGACTGAGAATCGAACAGGCAACCCTTTGTTTTGCAGGCCAGCGCTCAATCCACTGAGCCACACCAGCCAGGGCTGGGAAACCTTTTAAGACTATAGCTCCCCATGACCTTGCCCTCTTGCCAACAGTCATGACTTGTGCCGACCCTGGCGAGATCACCAACGGGCACCGTACCACTTCGGATGCTGGCTTCCCTGTTGGCTCCCATGTCCAGTACCGCTGTCTACCGGGCTACAGCCTGGAGGGGGCGGCTGTACTCACTTGCTACAGTCGAGACACAGGCACTCCCAAGTGGAGCGACCGGGTCCCCAAGTGCGCCTGTGAGTCTGGGGATACCTGAAGAGGATGGTTGGGTGGCTTGCTTAGGAGTGCAGCTGGCATGTGACTGACATGTTTCCTACAGTGAAGTACGAGCCGTGCCTGAATCCTGGGGTGCCAGAGAATGGCTATCAGACATTATACAAGCATCACTACCAGGCAGGCGAGTCTCTGCGCTTCTTCTGCTATGAAGGCTTTGAGCTCATCGGCGAGGTCACCATCACCTGTGTTCCCGGCCACCCCTCACAGTGGACCAGCCAACCCCCACTCTGCAAAGGTGCCTGGGCAGACAGGGCTGGAGGGCTCATAGCAGTGTTTGGGGAGTGACAGGCCTGAGAAAGTCAGGTAGCAAATTTGAGACCAGTGGTAACCCTGCTGAGCTCCCCATTCACCTCCTGTGAGCTCTTGTCCGCATGGGTACATACAGAAGTCCTGGGGAAGTTTGAGGTCATAAAACTATACTGAAGGATATAATAGAAGGGGCTTTGGTTTGGAAGTCTTTTACCTTCTGAATAGGTCTTAAGTTTTCCTGTTTTTGAAAATACTGTAGACCTGGATGGTTTAGACTGCCCAGAGTTAGGAACAGAGGAGGAAAAAGGCCCTGTCCTGACTCCGCCTCCCCCACCCCCACCCAAGGAAAGATAAAGTCTAGGTTGAGCAGAGGGCAGAGAGAACCAGGCTGTCCGGCCCAGCCCCACTGGGCTCCCGGTCCTCTAGCCAGCCTCCTTCCCTCCCTGGCTCAGACCCCGTCCCCTCCCCCTCCTCTCCCTGCAGTGGCCTATGAGGAGCTCCAGGACAACCGAAAACTGGAAGGTCAGTGAGGGCACAGGTGGAGACCCAGGCCTGGCTGAGTCGGGAGGGCAAGGCAGAGGCTGGGGGCAGAAAGCCAGGCCCCGGAGGGGTGAGACCCAGGGTTCAGGGCCCAGGGCAGGAGGCTGGGAGAGCTCAGGGCTCAGCCAAGCCCCAGCTCAATGGCCCTTCCTCCTCCCTCTAGTGACCCAGACCACAGACCCAACACAGCAGCTGGAGAGCGGGAACCTTGCCTTGGCCATCCTGCTGCCCCTAGGCTTGGTCATTGTCCTCGGCAGTGGTGTTTACATATACTACACCAAGTAAGTACCATACTTAGGGAGCTATGGTCAGGGCCAACATCCTGCCTGCCTGGTGCAGAAGCCTGAGTGAGGGGGAGTTGGGGGCTCACCTCTCTATCTCCTTCATTTCCCAGGCTGCAGGGAAAATCCCTTTTCGGCTTCTCAGGCTCCCATTCCTACAGCCCCATCACTGTGGAGTCAGACTTCAGCAATCCACTGTATGAAGCTGGGGTGAGCCTCCCCTCCCCCTGGAATGTCACATCTCTCAGCTCCCCCAGGACTCTATAACCTTCTCTCAAGGTCTCCGTAATATCTATCTTGGGAATTTCAAACTCAGCTGCCTACAAAGGCCACGTCAATAAACAAAGCAAGTCAGGTGTGAACACTAGGGAGTGGTGAGGACTTTGGTTAATTGGAGTATCGGTGTCCCATCTAGTCCATAGTGGAAACAGGCCCAACTGCCAGATGTTCAAGACAATCCAGAAATTCAGATTTGTTAATGTGATTTTAACACACTGTAGGATGAACCAAACATCCATTGGCCAGATTCAGGCCCATTCCCACCCCACAGCCTCCAAATCACTGTTACTTTAAAAATCAGGGGTCTTTCCCCTTCCTGTGGCCTCTCTTGTTTTTCTGCCTCCTCCACCTTCTTCCCACTCCAGCAACTGATCCCACCTCTCTGTCTCCAGGATACACGGGAGTATGAAGTTTCCATCTGAATCCCAAGACTAAGGCTGCAGGACCCAAGACGCCCCTCCCTTCCTCATTCTGGGCAGGCAAGAGTACAGGACCTGGTCTCTGGCTCCTTTCTTCCCTGCTGTGTAAATAGTCTCCCAGTCCCACGGTGGGGATCTGATGGCCCTGGAGACCCTACAGTAAATAAACCAGCATCCCACCACCCAAAACTTCCTCTTCTCAGTTGCCAAACAAGGGGCCTACCCCAGCACCCCCTACTGGCTTTGGACCCTGGCATGGGAACTCAGCTCTCCTGAAACTCCTGGGCCCTCCAGTCCAGGCTAGCCCATAGGGACTGCCCCTGAGCGCTACTGTTGCCTTGGCCATGAAGGCTCTGCCCTTCCCAGATGATCTGGCTCTGGCCTAACCCCTGGGCCTTGGAGGGTCAGAAGAAGGATGAAGGGGAGAGCTGGGACAAGGCCCCTATCCCCTTCCTGCTATCTCCCCAACCCACAATCTCTCTCCACCTTTGCTTCTGGATTTTTGTTTTTGAGCAATAAACAGAAAATCACCATTTGTAACTGGGCTGGTGGGGTGTGGGAAGGTGGGTCACTGAGCGTTGGAGACGGCAACGGTGGCTTCTCTGGAGCGAGAGCTAGGGAAAGGGGAACAATTTGGGAAAAAAAGATGGAAATCTAAGACTAGGCTCAGGGCACTGTCAAGGAGTCAAAAAAACGGGCTTTAGGGTCAGTCAGCCTTTGTGGAGGACCGACTGGGACAAGCCCCCTCCAGGCCTCAGCTATCTCTCCACCCGGGCTTGATGTCTCTTGGGACAAGCCCCCTCCAGGGCTCAGCTATCTCTCCACCCGGGCTTGATGTCTCTAGGCTCTGTTAGTCAGAGGTAGCTGATGTGGCCCCCTCTCCTACCTCACTGTTTGACAGTAGACAAAGAGCTATTTGTTTCATAGCCAGTTTACCCTCTAGAGAATTTGTTATCCTTCTAAGTACACTATCTTCCCCCCACCCCATCTTTTTGACATTTAAGCATATCTGTTGTTAAGGTCTATTAAGTATTGGTCCCATTTACAGCATTTGTTAAACAATGACCTTGTTTTGTAGCCTGTAATTTTGAACAGTGCAAGAAATCTATAGGCTGTTTGTCTAAAGAGTCTCAAATTAATTGAATTTTACTTAATTAAAATTTTATATTGAAATACAATTTAACATTTATGTCCCTCAAAAGGATACTAAAATACTCAAAAGTGGGTTGAATTTTAGGAGAATATGAGGCAGATTGATCTTGATATTAAAGTTTTGGGACACTTATACCAGGCATTGTGCTAAGCACTTTGTATGCACTGTTTTTAACCTTCACAAGGACCCTGTGAGACAAGGACAATTATTCCCATTTTCAGATAAGGAAACAGGCTCACAGATGTGACTTGACTTCCTCAGGAAGCTACAATAGTGGCCAGACAGGGTTATAAACGCAAACTCCACAAAGCCTAGTGCACTGCCTTCTGGCTAGTAATGGACATGCCATGTTCCCATGGGCAAGAAACCCCAAAGCTCAGAGGAGACCGCAGCAGGGCTTTTGGTGGCAGACATTGCACCTCAGAAGCAAGGGTAGACCTGGTCAGGTGCCATAGGCCTAGACCTTAAGGTGTTGAAGTTTGGCTAGGAGGCTGGGTTGGGATCCATGAGCTCACCTCTGTCAGTAGGTTGATAGATAATGCCCTAAATTAAAACCACTGCAATAATAAGCCATTCCAATTATGTGCCCATATCTGGGGGCGGGGGGGGGGCGAGCAGTAGCGGTAGCCACTCCTACATTTCCATGCCAGAGAAGTCACACCAGAGCACTGCCTTGGATTGGGAGAGGGAAGGATTTCTATTTCTTTATTAAAGCCTTGGATTTCTGGTGGTGTCCTGGCCAGCTGAGAGTAGAAAGAGGTATGTGATGGTTTCAGAACATTTTGGAGGCTTCAGCAATGATGCTGCTCATGACCAGAAGTCCCCTCCCCTCACTAACTGAAGTGATTAATGAGTTGTGAAAGAGGAGCTTTGAGGCACGTTCTACAGGGACAGAATCAGGGAGGGCATGAGAGGCCAAGAGCAGCACCAGAGGGGGTTGGGATCATCCTCCAGGTGTCTAGCTGTGAGGCAGAGCTCCCTGGAAAAGAAAAAAAGTCTTTGACTCTAGACCCAAGGCTCATGTATTTTTTATCCTTCCACTCTTCATCTATCCATCCAACCCCTATCCCCCACCCACCCACCCATCCAACCCCTATTCCCCACCCACCCATCTATCTACCCACCATTCTGCTTCCACTCATCCACACATGTACCCATCATTCCCCATCCATCTTTCCACTCATGATCTGTCTGCCCATCTATATCACCCATTCATCTACCTGCCCACCCATTCATCTCTACCATCTAATCTATCATGCCCCCCTCCATTTAAACTTTTTAAGATTTTATTTATTTTTAGAGAGAGGGAAAGGGAGGGAGAAAGAGAGGGAGAGAAACATCCATGTGTGGTTGCCTCTTGTGCACCTCAGACTGGGAACCTGGCCTGCAACCCAGGCATGTGTCTTGATTGGGAATCGAAACAGTGGCCCTTTGGTTCCCAGGCCAGTGTTCAATCCACTGAGCCACATGAGCCAGGGCCCCATTTAAACTTCTTGAAAGCAGGGATTCTGTTTGGCTGACTTCTATACACTAGCTCCTAGCTCCTGGCATGCGGTGCTTATTAAATGTTCAATGAATTATCCATTTGCACATCTACCGACCCTCCCCAATCTATTCATCCATTTCCACACCCAACATTTTGACCACCTACAATGCCCTACAACTCAAGGGGCAGTTCAGAGATCTGTAAACTTCCTTGTTCTTTCTTGAGGATGAGGAAGAAAAAGTCTCTTGAGACCACTGGAGGCTGGCAGGTGGATGAGGGGGTGTTAGGCAGGATGAAATCCTCAATTAAGTACCTTTGGGAAGGAGAAGTAAACTATGGGCAAATAGGGCCCTCACAGGGCATTTTGTCCACAAAGTCAGTTCCTTGAGGACAAGGACAATGGCTTGTTGTCAGCTGAATTTGCCTCTGGTCTTGGTCATGAACATCTGAAATATCAGCCTCTGTCAGAGACATTACTATCCCCATGGCCTGTCAGACCTGACACATAATGGACACTCAATAAACATTTGTTGACTTTTCGGCCTTCCTAATGAACACTTCTCTGCCAACCTCTTTTAAGGAGAGGTTCACACCTCCATCCTCAGTGCCCTCTTCTTTCTCACTCTGTATGCCACCCCCAACCCTGCCCAGGGCAACTGCACACCCTTCAAATGCCACCTCCCTCCTAGATCAGATCTCTTATCACCAGCTCAGACTGCTCAATGAGTTTGAAGCCGTATTTCCAACTGTCTAAAAGATATTTCCACCTGGCATTTCTACAGGCACCTCAAACCCAATCTGTTCAAAGGTGGGAGGATGCCTTCCATGCTCCAGGAATAATGAGAAGGCTGGCATGACTGAGTGGTGTAAACCAGAGGAGGCGTTCTAGACAACAAGGCTGGAGTGACAACGGAGTTGGGAGGAGAGAGATAATAGAGGGCCTTTTAAGCCACTGAAGGACATTGGCTTTTACTCTGCAATGGGGAACTACTGTAGAGGTCTAAGCAGAGGCACGACATCATCAGACTTACGGTTACCCAAATCAGAAACCCGGCAATTATCTGATTCCTGCATTTCCCCCCTCGTAACACTTCTAATTAATTATCCAACTCAATCTTCCTGGTCTTTCTTTTGATATTATTTTATATTACTTTCAGGTATATGGCATAGTGGTTAGACAGTTTATATAATTTACAAAGTGATCTCCCTGATAAGTCTAGTACCCACCTGGCAACATACTTACTTATTACAATATTATTGACTATATTGCCTATGCTGTAATTTATTTACATCCTCGTGACTATTTTGGAACTACCAATTTGTACTTTTTAATCCCTTCACCTTTTCTCCTGGCCCCACAACTGTCAGTTTGTTCTCTGTGTCTGTGAGTCTGTTTCTGTTTTGTTTGTTTGTTTAGTTATTTATTTATTTTTAGTCCTCACCTGAGGATATGTTTATTGATTTTAAAGATTTTAATTACTTATTTTTAGAGAGAGGGGAAGGGAGGGAGAAAGAGAGGGAGAGAAACATCGATCAGTCACCTCTCACACACACCCCCAACCAGGGACCTGGACCACAACCCAGGCATGTGCCCTGACCGGAAACTGAGCCCACAACTTTCTGGTTCACAGGCCAGACCTCAATCCACTGAGCCACACTAGCCAGGGCTGTTTAATGATTTTAGAGAAAGAGGAAGAGAAGAATGAGAGAGAGAGAGACAGAGAGAGAAATATTGAAGAGAGAAATATTGATTGATTGCCTCCCATACATGCCCCAACCAGGAATTGAACCCACAACCTAGATATGTTCCCTGACTGGGAATCAAACCCACAACTTTTTCGTGTGCAGAATGACCCTCCAACCAACTGAGCCATCCAGTCAGGATGTTCATTTATTTTGTTCTTTAGATTCCATATATAAGTGAATTCATATGGTATTTGTCTTTGACTTATTTCACTTAGCATAATACTCTCTAGATCCATTCATGTTGTCACAGATGGTAAGATTTCATTATTTTTTATGGCCAAGTAACATTCCATTGTATATATGTACAACATCTTTATCCAATCATTTATTGGTGGACATTTAGGTTGCTTCCATATCTTGGCTATTGTAAATAATGCAGCAATGAACATAGGGATGCATATATCTTTTCAAATTAGTGTTTTTGGTTTCTTTATATAAATATCCAGAAATGGAATTACTGGGTCATAAGGTAGTTCTATTTTTAATTTTTTGAGGAAACTCCATCTTTTACATAATGACTGTACCAATCTGTATTCCTACTAATAGTGCGCAAGGGTTCCCTGTTCTCCACATCCTCACCAGCACTTGTTTGATTTACTGGTAATAACCATTCTGACAAGTGTGAGGTGATATCTCACTGTGGTTTTAATTTGCATTTCTCTGATGATTAATGACATTGAGCATCTTTTCATGTCTTTTGGCCATCTGTATGTCCTATTTGGATCATCTGCTCAATTTTAAATTGGATTGTTTGTTTTTTGGTGTTAAGTTATATAAGTTCTTTAATTAATTAATTAGTTTATTTATTTATTTATTTATAGGGAGTGGGGAAGGGAAGGAAAAAGAGAGGAAGAAAAATATCAATGTGAGAGAGAAACATTGACTGGTTCCCTCTAAAATGTACCCCAACTGGAGACTGAACCTGTAACATAGGCGTGTGCCCTGACCGGGAACTGAACCGGCAACCTTTTGCTTTGCAGCATGATACCCAACCAAGCCACACTGGTCAAGGCGGTAGGAATTCTTTATGTCATACATTTTGGATATTAACCCCTTATTGGATGTATCATTGGCAAATATCTTCTCCCATTAGTTAGGTTTGTCTTTTTGTTTTGTAGATAGTTTCCTTTGCTATGCAAAAACTTTTTAGTTTGATGTAGTCCCATTTGTTTATTATTTTTTGTTTCCCTTGCCTGAGGAGATATATCCAAAAATATATTACTAAAAGAAATGTCAAAGAGTTTGCTGCCTATGTTTTCTTCTAGGAGGTTTTATGGTTTCAGGTCTTAAAACATTTAAGTCTCTAATCCATTTTGAGTTTATTTTTGTACATGGTGCAAAAAAGTGGTCTAGTTTCATTTTTTGCATGTGTATGTCCAGTTTTTCCAACACCATTTATTAAAGAGACTGCCTCCTTTGTCATATAGTAATTGACCATATAGGCATAAGTTTATTTCTGAGCTCTCTATTCTGCTTCATTGATTTATGTGTCTGTTTTATGCTGTTTTGATTCCTATAGTCTTATAGTATAGTTTGATATCTGGTAACATGATACCTCCCTCCATCTCTGTTCTTTCTCAAGATTACTGTGGCTATTTGGGGTCCTTTGTGATTCCATATAAGTTTTCGGATTATTTGTTCTAGTTCTGTGCTAATACCATTGGTATTTTGATAGAGGTTGCACTGAATCTATAGATTGCTTTCGGTTGGTCTTTATTTCTTATATCTGCTCTTGCTCTAAACTCTACTAGTATTGTGACAATTCAGGACCTAATCATCTCTAGCTTAGTCTCTTGGAATAATTTTCTAACTGGCTGCCCTGCCTCTGGTCTCTCCCCTTTCCAGTTTATTCTCCCCATTGACCACCAGAATGACCAATCTAAAATTCCAACCTCTCTCTTTTTTAAAGATTTTATTTATTTACTTTAGCCCCTGGCTGGTTTGGCTCAGTGGATTGAGCGTCGGCCTGCGAGCTAAGTGTCACTGGTTAGATCTTCCAGTCAGGGGACATCAGAGAAGGAAAACTCTGACTCCAAAAAACCTCCGCTGCCTTGCGGCATACCTCTTCAGGGGAAAGGCTAAGGGAGTAAACCCCGACAGAAAATCCGGAGCCGGAGTCCCTAAGGCGGTTTGACGTTGTAGTCAACACCGGCAACTCCTGCGGCGCACGCACCTGAAGCCAAGCTGTATTGACTCCGTCTTTCCCTTGGACCCTTCAGCTGCGAAGAGAGGGGGGGTCTGCTGCATGGGCAACAGCAGACCCTCCATATCACCCTGCCCAGGCTCTGTAGCTTCAGCTTCACTGGAGAGGACACTCCAG
Organism: Furipterus horrens; assembly: GCF_987537825.1. Lineage (NCBI taxonomy): Eukaryota > Metazoa > Chordata > Mammalia > Chiroptera > Furipteridae > Furipterus > Furipterus horrens. Next base: position 121,694,179 of record NW_028327175.1, read on the forward strand.
CGTCATCGCAAGATGTCGATTCAACACGGGAGGAGACAGATACCGTGTCACTCCCGAGTCGGACTGCACAGCCATTCTCGGCGGTGCAGATAGACTCTTAAGAAGCTACACCATCCTCTCTCGAGACGGACGGCTGCCGCCGCCGCCGACTATTTATTTACTTTTAGAGAGAGGGGAAGGGAGGAAGAGAGGGAGAGAAACATCAATGTGGGAGAGACACATAGATCAGTTGCCTCTTGCACGCCCCCAATTGGGGACCTGGCCCACAACCCAGGCATGTGCCCTGATGGGGAATTGAAAGGGTAAACTTTTGCTTTGCAGGCCGGCGCTCAATGCACTGAGCCACACCACCCAGGGCATATTCCAACCTCTCTTGATCAAAACTCTTCAATGACTCCTCAGCTAGGAAAACATCTATGGATCTGAATAAGGCACATATAAGGATCTTAATAAGGCCTCTTTGTTTGTCCCCTGGCTACAAAGTTCACTTGATCTAGTCCCTGACTACCTTGCCTGCATACTCCAGCAGTTAAAACTACTCTGGTCCCATTGTCTCCCTGCCTTGAGAACACACACACACTCACACTCACTCTACTGAAACTAATCTCTGTGCCTTTGCTCACAGAACCCCTGCCACTTGAAATATCCCTACCAACCCATTTTTTTTTTCCTGGAAAATTCTTTTTGTAGGTGTTACCTCCTCCAGGAATCTCCATGATTCTTTTTGTTTCCGTCCCAGCTGAGGCTGGGATAAGTGCTCTTCTTGCTGTTTCCATTTTTGTTACGGGCACTCACCCATATTATATTACAACTGGCTGTATACTTAACTGGCCCCACCCTAAACTGTGAACTCTACAAGAGCAAAGACTGTATCATTCCCTTCTGTGTTCCAAGTTCCTAAAACAGGGACTGACATATCATTGTAAACTCTAAATGTCTGGTTAATACTGAATGACCTTGTCATCCAGGGACCTTGTACATACCTTGTCATGAGGGGATGGCAGGAGGTGTGCCTTGGTGCAGGTACGGTTTCTGTCAGAGCTAGAGATGGCAGAAGGGAAAGTATAGGGATAGGAACTCTGAATTCAAAGGTCAGAGCAGAATAGAATAGGGCTACATTGTCTAAAAATCCCCCTACCCTGCTGGCATGTTGCCAAACCCTCACTCGTTCCCCTTACAGTTCCTCATCTTTCTCCTAGGACAAAGGGCATCTCCCTTGAAGCCTCACTCACCAGGTGTCTGTGCCTCGGGTCTTGGTGAAGATCACTGAAAGTAGAGGCCCCAGTCAGAGAAATTACTATCCTCTAATTACATCACCAGAAAGAGATGTGGCTAGGGAGGAAGGGGCTGAGGTGATCCTAGCCATCAGTGAGTGGTGGGTACTGGATTAGTGGGTGTGGGGTAGTCTGGTTGTGAGATGGGGGAGATGGGCACAGATTCCTGGGGAAGTCAGCTATGGTTAGGAGGGAGGCAGGCACTTGAACCAGAGGTATGGGGAGTCTCTGGACATAGTGGTCCTGAGGTAGGTGGGGAATCACCATGTTTGGATATCTGAGTCCCTCTGTCTTGTGTCTGTTTTTCCTTGGTGGGCACAGGGTTCATGTGGTAGCCAGCAATAAATAAGGCCTCATCGGTGAGTTCAGCGCTGATCCGGGTCAGAAATTCCTTAGAATGGGATAATGAAGCCTTCTGCTAAAGGGAAAGTCAGGAGAGCTCAGCCTGGAAGCTCCTACATGGGAGCACTGGGTCTAGGGGCTTGCAGGCTGCAGATTCTGGGTCTAAGGAGTCTGGTATTAAAGGGCTGGGCCTTGAGTTTTTGCCTAGAAGGCCTTGTAAGTGGGGAGCAGTCTTTGGGGGCCTCAGGGCCTAGTGCTGAGGGCTATGGGCTAGAGACTCAAGGGAGAGGTCCCAGTGCCCTCAGCCTAGGAGCTGTCTGCTACAGTTCACCTCCACCTCTAGAACTCCCCTTTGTTAGGTTGAGACACCAGCCCACTTCCCCCAAACCCTTCCCAACACCATTCCCCAGGCCCAGATTTTAAAAACAAAAACAAAAAAACAGGACGTTCAGCTAAACCATCCTGTCTGTTCCCTCTCTGGGAGGAAACACTCGTTGTCTTAAATATTCCTGGGGTAAAGAGTGGGGTGGGAAGTCCCATAACAATCCCCTCTCTCTTCCGCTTCGCCCAGGAGGCCTCTCTTTCCTTCCTACCCAAAACCCTTCCTAAGACTAGGCAGCCGACTTGCCGTCCCCGACATGGCAGATGGGTTGAAATCTTGGGATGCTCAGCAGGAGGGGAGACGGGGAGGTCTAGTGGGGGACGGGGAGGTGGAGCTGGGAAGGAAGGCGGGAAAGAGGGGGAACCCGGACGGCGTCGCTACCCGTTGCTATAAAATCCGTGGTGTTTGCGGAGGTGCCGCAGTCCCGTAGCCAGGAGATTAGGGGTTCTAGAACCAAAGGCTGGGAGTGGGCGAGGGGCGGGGCGGGGCATTTTCCGAGCAAGTTGCACTCGCTCCACCGGCTTCACCTTCACCCTTCTCCAGGTCCCCCTACTTGGGGGTTGTGACTCCAGCGCCTGAGGCTGGAGAAACTTGGGAAGACCACGTAAGGTAGAGCCCGGGACTTAATTCTCCCACCACTAGGGGCGCACAAGAAGCAACCGCGCCCTAGGCCGCCAGCCCGTCCGCCTCTCTAGCTGTCATCTCGTAGCCCGGAGCCTGCTAGAGCCAATGAGGCTGGTGGGGCGGGGGGCAGGAAAGAGAGCGATGTGGACTGTACTAAATAACCTTGCCTCTTGCGCGCGCAAAGACGCAGGAGGGCGGAATCTTTTCTGCTTAGCTTTGTCCCCAGGAAGTCACACCCTCCTCGGAAAGGAAAGTAGAAATATTATCTAGGTCTCTCACTCTTTGGACCTCTCCTTTTCTGTTCCTTGCTCGGTGTGGCTACTTCTTGGCTCCCTCGCCTCCCTCTGTACTTTGGTACGAGCCGTTGGAAAGGGGTGGAGGGAGGAAAAGGAAAAGGAAGCAGTCCGGTCTTAAAGGGGCCGCAGCCATTTTTTTAGAGCCTCTTTTTTTTTTTTTTTTTTTTCCTTTCTCCAATATCAGAAGTATGAGCAGAGAAGAGTAGGTTCTCGGAAGCTGAGCACAACTGGAGCAGGAGGCTTCAGCGTCTCCGGGGCTGGCGGAGACTAGGGTCTGCCCTTAGGAACGGCTGGGTGTGCGAGCCCCCTGTGCCCCGCGCCCATCTGGGGCGGCCTGTGCTCCCGCCAGCAGCGAGCTTTAACATCTGGGACCGGGCGGGGACTGTGGGGTCTTGCGCGCAGTTGGCGCGGCCGATGCGCCGTGCCAGAGGGTGAGGCTGCGAGGCGGGGCCGAGACAGAACTGGCACCTCCGGATCGGGCCCGGGGCGGCAAGGGCGCCGCCGCAATGCCAAGCGAAAATATCTTCCTGTTTGTGCCTAACCTAATAGGTGAGTGCTGCCATCGACTCCGGGCTGAGCGGGAGAGAGGGGGGCCTTGGGCAAGGTCCCTGATCCCGCCCTGTCTCTCTGCCCCGTCCCATCCCAAGGTTATGCCCGGATTGTCTTCGCCATCATTTCTTTCTACTTCATGCCCTGCTGCCCCCTCACGGCCTCCTCCTTCTACCTGCTCAGCGGACTTCTGGACGCTTTCGATGGACACGCTGCTCGAATCCTTAACCAAGGTGACAGACGACTCCTCCCAGCCAACCTTGAGGCACGACTACCCACTGCCCGCTTTTCCCGCCTCCTCAGGACCCAGGGATCAGGGGCTCCGTCATTTCCCATCTCTATAAAGCAGAGCTGAATGGTCTGGTTTTATAGCAAAAGGGATTTAAACTAGCTGTTGAGAACTCACCGGACATGGTAGTGGCAGTGCTGGAGTTCTCTGAATTATTATTCATTCAATAGGTGTTTACTGGATGTCTACTGTGTGCCAAGCACAGGAATACCCTTTCCAGAAGGTGTGTTTAGAGGGAGGATGGAGAGAAGGAAGATGGCTTCTGGAGGGTTGAATCTGTTCTCCAGACACACTTCCAAGACTTCCCCTAAGACTTTAAGTCTCCTTGTTTTGAGATGTGGATCCTTGGTTCTGGGATTGATGAGTTAGTTGTAAATTAGCTTTCTTACACCCTCTTCCACTCTCTCTTCACACTCCCATGCCTCGTTTCTTGTCATGGTGAGCATTGCCCACTGACTCACACCCCATGGAGAGCAGTCTGTTTTCTTCCCTAGGCAGTGGGTGGTGGACATTTTCCGTCTTTTAGACTCTGCATCACAGTGATACACCAAATATGGCCCCCATTGTAGATCCCCTGCTCCCTAACAGTGCCTTCCCAACTAATAGCTCCATTTTTCCAGGGACCCGGTTTGGAGCCATGCTGGACATGCTGACAGACCGCTGCTCTACCATGTGTCTGCTGGTCAACCTGGCCCTGCTGTACCCTCGCGCCACCCTTCTCTTCCAGCTCAGCATGAGCTTGGATGTGGCCAGCCACTGGATGCACCTCCACAGGTCTGCGATTCGCTGCTCGGGGGGTGTTGGCAGCTGAAGAAGACACTGCAGTAGGGAGGAGTGAGACTATATGGGAGGGTGTCAGGAATGGCTTCAGGCTTCTTGAGAGGTGCCCTTTTTAGCTTGCTTTGTTGAAGGACCATGGGCAAGTCCTCTCTGAGTCAGCTGCAGTCCTATTTACAGTTGAATTAAGCAATCCCTAAAACTCTTCTGACCGAATATTTGAAGATTCCAACTAGATGACAGCATGGGGGCTTTTGAATATGGCATTTGGATCCTGACTCTGTCCCCAACTAGGTAACTGGGTGGCTTTGGAAAAGACGGTTCCACCTCCGTACAACAGAGGCAGTCCCGCGAGGTTGCTGTGAGGGTTAGATGGGTGTCGTTGGTAATGAATGCTCATGGACTCCACTACTTTCTCCCCAAGTTCTGTGGTCCGAGGGAGTGAAAGTCACAAGACGATAGACCTGTCTGGAAATCCAGTGCTTCGCATCTACTATACCTCCAGAGTGAGCATTTCCTACCCTTCCCTTATTTACTCAGCTAGTGCCAAATCCTGGGCATGCCCTGGTCCCAGGTTAGGAGAGGGCACAAGTAGAAAGGAGGACCAACCAACCCAGGGGAGGAGAGGCCTCTAAGCTGCCTTATGAAAGAGGATAGGATTAGTGGGAGGGCCTATGTGAATTGCTCCAGGCAGCAAGTGGTTTTTAAAGAGAAAAGTCATATGCCAAGATTGCTCTTTATTTCTCCCCTCAAACTTCACCCGTATTTCCCCAGTAAAGTTCCAGCTCCCCATCCTCAGAGGGTTTTGATGCCTATCCCTGTGTGTCTGTATTGGGGTGGGGGGTGCATACCGTCCCACCCTCTTGTTTAAGCAGCCTTTTTGCTATTTTTGCAGCCTGCTCTGTTCACTATGTGTGCTGGAAATGAGCTCTTCTACTGCCTCCTCTACCTGTTCAGTTTCTCCGAGGGACCTTTAGGTAGGAGATGAGGGGCTGGGCTGGGGGATGGGAGGGGTTCTGGTCTGCCCAGGGAGCTGAAGGCCAAAGACTCGTGGGCCCCTCCCTCACCTGCGTCCCATTTTCTCAGTGTTGCCCTTGCTCCCTTCCTGTAGTTGGCTCTGTGGGTCTTTTCCGAGTGGGACTGTGGATCACTGCCCCTGTTGCCTTGCTCAAGTCCCTCATCAGCGTCATCCACCTGATCACAGCCGCCCGCAACATGGCTGCCCTGGATGCAGCAGATCGTGCCAAGAAGAAGTGACCCTGGCTGGAACTTCCGGCCTCTGACTGCACACCTGCCCTGGGAGTCTCACTGTGCCACACAGCTCCCCTTTCCCTCCTAGAAGGTCCAAACTGGTGTCTTCCTCATGTGTTGTTCAACTCGCTGGGAAGGGGGTCAGCCTCTTCAGTGATGTCATGTTCTCTGTAATCCTGAAGGCCAGTTCTGCCCCTGGACTCCAAATCAGGAAGAATGCTCAGGAACTCCCACCTACATGGGCACTGCTTCTGGGGCACTGAGAGGCTTAACTGAGGACTGGGTATTTTCATATCCGCTGGCTTAGGCCTGGGGTCTGGCTTGGCCTGAGACTTTAGGGACACTTGCATGAGGGAAATGGGGTAAGGGCCCGGTTTCCCAAAAGGCAGGGAATCAGACCTCTGCCCCTGGCCAGAGGAAGCCTGTGGGTACGGTGGCTGGGACACAAGGAGGTGTCTGGTTTCTCCTCCATTGCAGTGTCCTCTGTCTAATATACCCTAGCTCTGAAAACCTCGATAATAAAGGTAGGGGCTTCGCTGTCCTGGACTTGATTTCCTGGGAAATAGTCTTCGACTGGGACCTGGGGAAGAAGGAAAATCCATCTGACTGCTTTCCCCTCAGTTGTTTACTGACTGGCTCCTTTCAGCATTCCACAGAGACCTCAGAGACCCTCCCTGCCACCCAAGGTCACGCCATGTCCTCTTGCCCACCTGCTTTATTTCCTTCACGATACTGTCACTAGCTGTCTACGTTTATTTGTATGCCTGATATTTTCTACCCCATACTAGAAGTAAACTCTGTGACGGCACTGACCTTTCTTGCTCCTTCTCTGTCCCTACAATGAAGGTTAAACTTAACCTGGCATATTGTAGCTGCTTAATAAATATTCACAGGTAGGTCATTTAGTTTCTCAAGAGTGCAGTCCTTAGACCATCTGTGGGATATTTTTTTAAAAGTCAACATCTGGGACCTGCACCAGAGTTGAAGTCTCTAGGGATGGGCCCAGAAGTCGGCAATTTTAATAAATTCCAGGTGATCAATTCTTCTTCCCAAGAAGCTTGAAAATCACTGTTCCTTCTTAAACATTTTTTTGGCACCTACCAGATGGTAAACATTGTTCTAGACATTTGTCCCTAACAGCTACCCCTCCCATCTGAGTTTTTTCTGCTGTCTGGCACTGGCTTTCTCTTTAAAACTATATTGAGCCTACCACATGCCAGATCCTGTGCTGGGGGTTGTTGAAGATTTTATTCATTCTATTCTTACAGTAGCTTAACCAAGAGGCCCTTGTGTCCACAAGAGCTGAAATTCAGCAGGACTGTGCCTCAATTCCTGTGCTAAGCCCAGGGTCTGTGTGGGAACAGGTCACTGCTTCCAGCCAGCCCTTGGCCCTCATGGAGGTCACAGGCCAGGAAGGGGAGATAAAAATGCAGTTGGGGAGATGTTTGTTGGGGCCCAGCAGTAGTGAGTGCTGTAGCATACTTAGGTGCTGGTAAAGGATGTGGGCATCTTAGGAAGCTGGTAGGAATTGGGGCTGGAAGAGTTAACGCAGAGGAAAGAGCTGATTTTCAGCTGAGGGAACAGGGAGGCCACAGAGCAAGTTTAGGAAATGGGATGATGTTGCTGGAACGTGTGCTGGGGGTTGTGGGGAGTAGAGAACTGGTGAGAGATTGAGCGAAGCCGGCTATCAGGCAGCCTGAGGAGCCCAGTAGGGGATTTGGACTGTCCTGAGGGCCACGTGGAGCCATGGAAGGAATCTTTCAAAATAAGAGGGGGGAAAAAAATCGCAGGGTAAAAAAATTAAACTGCACACACTACAAAAGGATGATGAAGTCAACTGCCACCTTAAGTTCTCATTTCACAGAGGCCACTGCTGCTTATTGCTTATGTGTCTCTAAATTTTTCACACATGTATCTTTCCATAGGGAGTGGTGGGGAAAGTAGGCAGAAGGAGTCACTATATTTGATCCAGGGAATGTAGAGGAGTTGCATTATATATTGCTATGGTCTGAATGTGTGTGCCTACAAAATTAATACATTGAAACCTAATGCCCAATGTGATGGTATTTGAAGGTGGGGCTTTTAGGAGGTGACTAGGTTATAAGCCCTCATGAATGGGATTCATGCCCCTTATAAAAGAGGCCTGAGACCTCTCTCACCATGTGAGGACACAGCAAGAAGGTGCTGGCTGTGAAAAAGAAGAGGGATCTCACCAGAACTTGACCATGCTGGACTACCAGCCTCCATAACTGGGAGAAATACATCTGTTGTTTATAAGCCACCCAGTCAGTCTGTGGTATTTCGTTGTAGTAGCCCAGATGGGTTCAGATATGTGCAGTAATAACTTCAGGAATTCAACTGTGCGTTCAGACTGAATGAATAACCACCATGCTAGACGTTCCATTGGCTCACTCCGCTCAGTGGGCTCTGCCTCAGGGTGGAGGGTTGTGGGAGGGGCCCCAAGCATCTGTTCTTCCCTCAGGTGGCCTTGAATCTCCTGGTTCTCATACTGTGATTAAAGTTACCCTAACTGCTGTAACAAACTTCAACATGTATAGTGGCTCAAATATGAGAAGTTTATTTTTAACTTATATTAAGCCCTAATCAGATGCAGCTCTCCTGACATGGAGATTTGGGGACCAAGGCTCCTCCCATTTTATAGTTACACCATTTTCTTTCTTTTTTAGTTTATTTTTAGAGAGAGAGGAAGGGAGGGAGAAAGAGGGAAAGAAACATCAATGTGTGGTTGCCTCTCGCACACCCCCAACTGGGGACCTGGCCCGCAACCCACACATGTGCCTTGATTGGGAATCGAACCAGCGACCTTTGGTTCCTAGGCCAGCACTTAATCTACTGAGTCACACCATTTCCAACACGACTTCTAAGAGCATTCAGCTCCTGCACTAGCAACATCTCTTCTCACTGCCAATTCCTCCAGGACCTCAGCTTGGTCAAGGGAGTTCTGGAGTCTAATACTCTGGCTGCGGTTGCATCCATCCTGCCCTCAGCGCTTGGGAGGCTCCCTTTGGCGCCACCTCCTAGTCACACCTCATACCTGGCAAGCCTGCAAGCAAGGCATGTGTGCACTTGTCCCTCTCAAATGGTAATGTCTGATGGATGGGGAGGAGGATCCTGCCCCGGGGCAGTAGAAAGTGGAATGTCTTCCTGGGCTTCTAGTATGGGTTATTTGAGAGCATTAAAGGGAGGGTGTCCCCTCCCCACCCTCTACCATGACTAGTGAGGAGCCCTTATGTGGGGGAAGAGTCCAGGTGCCATCAGTCTGGGCATACAACTGGAGGCTGCAGGGTGAACCATCCCTTCGGCCCAGGTACAGCTGCCTGGTCTCCGTTGAGGAAGCAAAAAGATCTGGAGTGGAGAAAGAAGCTTGGGTTTACTGGCTGCGAGTCTAAGAGGGGGCGACTGAGCCTCTGATCTTTTTGTGAAACAGGCCAGCAATGCCCCTGTTGAGCAGGATTGCAGCTTTTTTGAAGCTGTTTATTCCCCCTCCCCTCCCAACCCCCACCCTGGGGCCTGACCCCATGAGCCTTGTCCCTTTCCAGGTTGAGTTGTACTTGTGACTAGCAGGTGGCGCCAAAGGGCAGGACGGATGCACCTGCAGCCAGGGCGTTATAGACTCCAGAACTCCCTTGACCAAGCTGAGGTGCTGGAGGAACTGGCAGTGAGAAGAGATGTTGCTAGTGCAGGTGCCATCCCAGAAGGGCTGGCCAGGCAGGCCCCACTCTCACCAGTGGCATCATCTCCCCCACCTGGAGTCTAAGGAAAGCTGACTGCCAAAAGGACAGTGGCTGATTGTCCGGGGGAGGCCCTGGTAGCTGACTGTGGTTTAAGATGGAGTCAGCCCTGGTTCCAGACAGTCAGTTCTGGACAGCAATGATTCAGCATTTGTTATATAACCTCTTGGCTATGAGCCACTTTTGTTCACGAAGAATGTAAAACTGCTTCACTGTGGTATATAGGTAGAGCGAAGAGGGTGTGAGTAGCCAGCACTCTCTGCTGCACCAGTAAAGCATGTAAAACCTCCCTCCATTTCCGCGCAAGTTTTTCTTCACTGCTGGACCAGAGCCCTCCCTGCTATCTGGGGGCCTTGGACCTGACACTGATGAGTAAGACTTTGGGGCCATGTCTATCAGGGTGACTTCAGGTTAGTCTTCTCCCTGCTTCAGTTTCCTTGCACATTACATATGGAGGTAGGCTCCAGTAACTCTCAAGATTTCAGGGGTATTCTCTATCCCTTCTCCCACCCCTGCATTAAGCTCCCCTGTGGCACAGACTTGAGGCAACAGAAGAGGGTTTAAATGCCCAAAAGTGTAAGTTTTATTTGTCAGCACAGTATGGAGCTAAGGCATGATGCAGTTGCTTCCAAGAACTTAAGGGACAGGAGAGGACTGGAGAAGCAAGCGTGGCTCGGGGCCAGCTGTGCTGGCCGCCTTCGTGGCTGGGGCCTGCACCTGCGCCTCAGACCCCAGCCCCAGCAGACCCAAGGCTGTGTTGAAAAGGTTGACAGGGGTGGAGCCGTCAGTGATGAGGGTGGATTTCAGGCCCAGGCTCTGAAGCAGTTTTACCTGGATGGAACAAGAAGAGGATGAGAAGACAGAGTCAGACCCTGGTCCCTTCTCATCCCCTTGGCCACCTCTCTAGGGTGGGCTGCCATCCACTCTGATCTGACACTGCAGCTGCCACCTGAGCCATCCTCTGGGATTAGTCAGTGATCAGTGAGAAGCATAAAGGGAGACTGACGGTTTCATCCTCTGGGTCCTAGAAGGCCTGAAAGATATGGCCCCTACCTGCAGTTACCTCCAGGGAGCTCACCATTTCACCCTTGGCTTGCTAGTTCTTTCTGTTCCTTAAATGCACCAAGTTTCATTCTCTGTGTGTCTTTGCACTTGGACCCTCTCCTGGGAAGTTCTTGTCAACTCTACATAGTGCTCAAGTATCCTCTCTTCAGAGTGACCCTCCTTAGACCAACTAATTAGAAATGTCACCTCCCTTTCATCATATAACCCCACTTGACTTTCTTCAAAGCACTTGTCACAGTGATGTCTCATGTTTCTTCCCCTAGAAGCTCCAGTTCACTGCTGAATCTGGTACAGTGCCCAGTAGGATACCATGCTCAAATGATACAGGTCAGGACATGCGATACAGGGACAGTTCCATCACTACCTCACCTCACCCCTCTGCTCCCAACATCTCTCTAGATGTTGTAGTTGCCTCCCTGGCTCTGCCTTCTTGGTTCTAAGTATGGTCCCCAGACACACACACAATTCCCTTGTACTCTCCTCACTCTCACCTGCATCTCCGGCCCTGCCACAGCAAGGTCCCTGATGGTGCTGGGGCCCAGGGCCTCCGTCATCTGCTTAAACTTATTCACCTCCACCTCAGCCAGCTGCTGGGCCTTGCTCACCTCCAGCTCCAGCTGGGCTCGAGCATAGACCAGTTCTAGCTCTCGTACTTTCTGTACCCGCTGGAGCTCAGCCTCCTGAAAGGGGAAAAGCCAGCATTTTTTCAATCATGTGGCCCCTGGGGACAGTCCAGCAAGTTACCTAGCCAGCAAGCCTGAGGGAACTGAGGTGGAAGGGGTGGAATTGTAAACTTACAGTCAGTTAAGTGTGAATCCTGGCTATGCCAACTTTTAGAGAGCGACCCTGGGAGCCCCTTAGATCCTCAGTGCCCTCATCTGTAAGATGCAATAATACCTACTTCATGGGGTTTCAAGCATTAAATAAGATCATGCATGTGAAACATACACAATACCTGGCACAACACTGTCCAATGTTTGAGCACCTGTTACACGTAAGATGGGTGTAATAATCTTTGATTTCCAGGCAGGTATTAAGTGAATTGATAGAAGGCAAAGGACTTTATAAAACACAAAGTATTTGATTAGAGCTGTACATTAGGGTACTTGGTATCCTACTCAGCTTCAGGCACTGCAGGGATTGGGCTTCTTCCAGACCCCAAAGCCCTACCCTTCCAGGGGCATTTCCCACTCACAGTCTCAATGGCCAAGGCCTCTGCCTTCAGCTTGGCCTGCAACACAGCGCCCTGTCCCTCGATGCGTGCCGCCTCTGCATGGGACTCAGCCTCCGCCTTGGCGGTCCCAGTGCTCTCCACTGCCGTGCTGGAGACAACCCCCGCACTCCCGGTCAGGCGAGACCCAGGAGAAAGCCCAGCCCTGCTCACCTCCAGCCTTGACTTTGGCTAGTAGCTTTCACAAACACACCTCTGGCGTCCCCCACCAGCTGCTTCACCAAGACTTTGGCAGGCCATCCTTCCCCCGTTTTTTAAAATCTTATTTTACTTTATTCTTTTAGTTCTTGACCCACCTCAGAGCCTCTAGCTCCAAGAGTTCCCTGCGAGCTTTCTCGGCTTCTGACTGGTCCAAGATTTTCTGTCGCTCAAGACGGCCACGGGCTTCTTGCTCTAGTCTCTGAGCCTCGTGCCTGGGTGGGAGAGGGGACAGGGAAGACACTGGTGTGAGGGGAGAGCTGGAACGGGAGCTCCAAGTGTGGAGACCCGCAGCCTGCTGGGTGCCCAGGACGGCCCCCGGCCCCCAGGCAGCACTCGACATGAAACGGGAGGAGGGCATGTGCGTCGTGAGCCTGGCACGATTCTGGGCTCGGGAACTGTGATAAGGCCCCTGCTTTCATGCAATTTACCTTCCAGTGGGGAAAGAAATGAGAATGATTTCAGATAAGGACAAGTTCCCTGAACATGAGTGATGTGATAATGAATTGGCAAAGAGGGTGCTGCCCCAGTGAGGGTAGAAAGCAAAGGGATCTTCAAGGAGGAGCCTGCCCTGAAGCTCCCAAGAACCCTGGGCACAGGGAGCAGCCCATGCAGAATGCCTGAAGCCCAACTGTGCATCTGAGCAGCAAAAAGGAGCTGCTGGGCCTGCAGCCTGGGAGAAGGCTGGAAGGTGAGGTGGGAGAGGCAGGGCTGGACTCCAGAGTGCCTGGAAGACCGCAGAAATGAGTTTGGGTTCTAGCACAAGCATGGTGAAAAGCCACAGGAGCAGGGTGGCACCTAGTCCCACTTTAAGTGGGCCAAACTATCTGCTGGGTAAGGAAAACAGCAGACTGACCATCAGGGGATGCCGTGTTATGCAGGGCCCAGCAGAGGGTGGAGATGGAGACCTCAGAGAGGTCCGGCCCACAGTGGGCAGCTGTCCTCACTCACTTGGCAGCTGCCTCCTGGGAGTTGGTGGTGATCTCGATTGCTAGCTGGACGCTACGCTGCAGGGCATCCCGGGTCCTCTGGTCCACAGGCTCCACTGACTGCACATCCACGCTGCTGACCACCAGTCCATTTTGGGGAAAGACAGCCCGGTCCCGGGGCTGGGGCAGGGCCTCACTGTCACAGCCCTTGGCTCCCAGAGTTTCAAAGCCAAAGACAGCAGTGCGGATGATGTGGGCTGAGTTCTTATGGAAGTCATCGAAGGTGACAGAGGCCACGGCCCCCCGCACCCGGGATGCTATGGCCTTACAGGCATCACCCACAAAGTCAGGCACGGAGAAGAGCTTAGCTGTCTCCTGGGGGTCCTTCCGGTTATGCAGCTCAAAGTGCCTATGAGCAAAGAGGGCCAGAACAGGGAAGTATTTTCCTCCAGGAAACAATTCTCTCTCATCTTTGAACGGGACTCTTACACCCACCCTCTGTAGCTGGGCAGGGTCTTTCAGGATAGAGAATGCTGGTTAGGACCCACCATGCGCCAGATGACATCCTAAGAACCTCACACATGTTCCCTTCTCGTTCTCTAACTCTGTGAGAGGGGGAGGAGCATTATCCTCTCTACGGATGAGAAAATAGAGGTCCAGAGAGATTAAGTGACAGATCCAGGTAGTGTGGTTTCCAGGGCCTATCTATGCTCTTAGCTGTCACGCTCTAGCACCCCAAAGGTAGCAGCGCCTCATCTGCCTCTGTCACAGTTCTGGCCGCTCAGCCAAGAGGTATAGAGCAACTCCTTGGGAGCATGAAGCATCGCTTCTGGTGAGACTTGTCTTCGCTATTTCTAGTCGCTGCCCTTCGAGCTCTAACTACACACAGGCATTATTTTCATGCTCATTGCATCCTTTCGTTGGCCTCTGGAATTGATGGTCATGTGTCATCCTCATTTTACAGATAGGGAAACTGAGGAAAGTGCCAAGTCACTGGCCCAGAACCACAGCTAGCAAATGGCAGGGCTAGGATGCAGACCCAGGCAGTCGGCCCCAGAGCACGTGCTCTTGACCTCCCGCCCACTCCCACCAGGAGTGTCTGATAGATCTTTTCATTGCTCTGCAGTTATGTGTTTTGCTGAACACAGGCTGAGAGTTTAGCTGGGGAGTGCCCTATCTTGTCCCCAAAGTCCTGCTCCCAGGATGGGAGCCCATATGCCCATATCTTCCCTGCCATTACCTGGGGCATCAGATTGGATTTTTGGGAGCCCCTGCATGGCCCTCGTGACCACAGCAGGGTCAGGCGCACCGCCCTCATCCTCAGCCCAGCACTTCAAGGAGGCATCTCTTGTTCTCAGGGTTCTCCTGGGGCCGCTCCAGCAGAAGCCCTCCTGGCCGCCCCCCGCCCCTTACCAGTTGTATGCGAGCTGCAGCTGCAGCCTGGCATGGTCTGCGGTTTCGATGGTGATGACATCTGTGAAGAAGTCAGGCCCGAGTAGCAGGCAGAGCACACGGCGGGCATGGGGACGCTTGGGACGCCCAGCTGAAAGGGACAACACCGTGAACTGCTCCTCAGGACCCAGCGTCACCAGCTCGGGCCCAAACACCACACTGCAGAGGGAGCAGGAGTCAGACACTGGAGAGCCTCTCCTGCCTCACTCCCCCTTCCCCGCGTCCAGCCCCTCACCGAGCTCTCTTCTCTCTGTAGTCGTACACCTGCACGGCAGCATTGTGCGGGACGCGGTAGCTGACCACTCGGGTCTTGTTCCGGGGAGTGGAGGGCAGAAGGGTCTTAGCCATCTCCTTCTCACCCCTGTCTGCCAGTGGGTCCTGCCCCTTTTTCAGCAGCTCCTCTACCCCAGGAGGCAGCTCTTTCTCCCACAGGACCTCGTCCTCAGTCAGCATGTATGTGCTTCCAATCACAGCACGCACCTCAAGAAAGGAGGACAAGGAGGGATGTCACCAGGAAGGGTAAAAGGGAGAAAGACCAACCCAGAACTGGTCTTGGGGGAGTGGAGCATTGTGGTTAAACACAGTCCTGGGGTGAGGCTCATTCCTGTTGGCCACTGCCGGCTCAGTCATGCTGGGCCAGCTGCCTCACCTCCGTACTGCAGTTCCTCATCTGCTAAACGGACCTGACAGACGCCAACTCATAGGGCTGAGGAATGAATGACATCTCCCATGTCTAGTGCTGAGAACTCGGCACATAGTAAGTGCTTGATACTATTTCTTCTGGAATTTTCCTCCATGGGGAAGCTTGGACAGTGTCCTAGGGACAGATGCAATCCTAGGAAACATGTAGCATACACTAACTGCCTGGATTCTGAGCTCTACTTCTAGGTTGGACTCTTAGAGAAAGAGGTCAGAGATGTCCTAGGTCAAACCAAGGTCGAGGTTTCAGGTAAGGGGGCAAAGAGGAAGGATTCCATCAGAGCCATATCGAGGAGGTGCATTCTTAGGGTTCCTGTGCAGTATCCTAGTCAGACCTTTATGCCAGGGCCAGATCTGCAGTGGGAACAGAGTCCTGGTCCTGAAGCCTGGTTCACCTTTTCTCTTGGGGGTTCTTAAAATTTGAAGCCAAATATTTAAGATAAATACTCCACAGAATCCCCTCATACCTACCAGCCAGCAGCTCAGCTGCTGCCACCAATGTTGTTGAAGTGCCCTCGCCACCTCCACCATGCACCTCTCCCCATCAGCGTCACCCACTTGCCCAGAGCCAGCCACCACCATGGCCACAGAGCAGTGACAGTGCCCAATCCTCAGCTATTACCTTTCCAGTCTTGATGTCCTGCACATAGATGCCCTCATTTTCGTCCAGGGGGATGGCCTGACGCTCTTCCACCACCTCCACCTTGGCAGATGGCACGTACTCCAGGGGCCCACGGATGAGCCAGTGGTCACCAGCCTTGCGTGAGACCTTCTCTTCACCTTCCCCCTCCTCCAGGGGCTGCAGGGCCCTCAGCAGAAGCCCCTGCTGCTCTGACAGCACGTACACATCCTCGATACCTCGTTCCAGCCTCTCTCCTGGCTGGAGGAAAAAAGACTTCTCTCCCTAGTAGGGAGACATGGGGTTAGTAGCAGTTGCCACCCAGGTTAGCAGGTGCCTTGGATGGCACCTCTCCCAACCTCATGGGGCCGTGGGCTCCTTTTGAGGACAGGAGCCCATAAGACACTTTTCCCATCCCCACACTATAACACAATGAAGTGTTATCTGGCCTGTGAGGCTCCCTACAAATGACTACAGATCTGGTCAAACCTGCCCTTAAAAGATTCTGTAAACTGTCAGGACCTGAATCCCCACAAGCTCAATAGCTTGTTACTCTTAACATATTGTTACTCTTTGTTTCTCCTATGTTTTGTTTTGGGATGGTATAGTCTAGGCATTGGCAAACTCTGGTCTTTGGGCCAAATCTAGCCTGCTGCCTTTTAAAAATATATACAGGGTGGGCAAAAGTAAGTATGTGAAATACAGAATTTATTGTATTATTATTTATTTGTTATTATTAACCTAGTTTTGCCCACCTGGTATGTATTGAGACATAATTCACATGCCATGAAATTTACCCACTTAAAGTATATAATTCAGTTGTGTTAGTATATCCACGGAGTTGTCCATCCATGACCACAATCTAATTCCAGAACATGTTCATTACACCCTGAAAAGAAACACTGTACCTAGTAGCAGTTACTGCCCATCCCACCCGTTTGCTGTCTCTATAAATTTACCTATTCCAGACAGTTCATGTAAACGGAGTCAAACAATATGTTGTCTTTTATGTCTAGCTTCTTTTGCTTAGCACGACAGTTAAGTTTATCCATGTTGTAGCAAGCCGATCATGTTCATTTCTTTCTATATTTGAACGACATTCCATTGTATGGATATACCACAACTTTTATACACTCATCAACCACTTTTTTCTGCCTGCTTATGCAAGTAAAATGGTACAGGAACACCGTGGCACTCGTCACTGTTCATAAAACAGCAGCAGAACTGAGTAGTTGCAACAGAAACCTCACCAGTCATGAAGCCCTAAACATTGGCAATTTGGCCCTTTATAGAAAAACATTTGCTGACCCCTGTTAATCCCTTATATAGTTCAGAGAGGGGCTAAGGTAGGGGCTGGGGAGAAGGGTAAACCAAGAGATTTTTTTTAATGCAGGATGACAAAGTTTCCAGAAATAAAGAGTTTCACAGTCTGCGGCACAGGACAGGGCCAGGGAGGCACTCCCAGAAGGCACCACGTGCGAGCTGAGGTCAGGGGCTGCTGGGGAGGTCATTGGGTCTGTGTCGCAGAGCTAGAACCTAGTGTGCGAAGGCGCAGAGGGAGCCATGACAAGCTTGGCATTTCCAGAATACATACCCAGGCTGGGAGGTGAGAAGGGAGTGCAGTCTGAGGCTCCTGCTATTCAAAGGCATTCACCCTCTGGGGGAGGTGGAGGCACTTACCTTAACCACAAGCTTTTGCCCCAGCTGGTTCTTGCCATCCAGTCCAACTGGGTCGAGAATCACACAGTAGTTGCGGGGGCCCAAGGTGGTAATAGGCACAACCCCCAGCACCTCCTCATAAACATCTGGCACGTGGGCCTCTGTGTCCTGCACGGTCACCAGCCACTCCTCCCCTGTGCGGCGGGTCACTCCCCTCAAGTCTCGGAAGTTCTGCCGAGCCTGGAGGTGCAGGGCTGTCTGCAGAGCAAGACATATTGGGTGTTTGAGTAAATCCACCTCCAACTTCCTCAGGGGACTTGGGAACCCTGTTGGCCACCAAATGCTCCCAGGTCTCAATGTCAATTTCTACTAACCTAAGAGGACTTTTGAACCCTTTCAGATGACCCAGGATACTCCTCAGGTTATCTGGTCTCTGAATTTTTCTTCTAGTGACCCTAGAAATATTGCTTTTTTTTTTTTACACTCCTATATCTGCCACCATTTCTGCCACTCTGAGTGTTCCCTACCCCAGGGTCTCTTAACACACATCCACCAGAGTACAGACCTTTTCTGTAAGGATCACAGCGTCCACCAAATCCAGAACCTCCTCAAACACTGCTGGGAGATATGCACCAACGGAGCGGACCAGCCATTCTTCTCCTGGGTCAAGTGTGAAGCAGTTAAGGGTCAAAGGTCACCCACGTCTGCTCCCCAGTCACCTGTTCCGAAGCCTCAACAACAAGGGACTCATGGGACTTTGTAGGCAAGGAGATGACACTGTCCCCAGGCTCAAGGGCCTGACAGGAGTCCATGTATTTATTCCTTTCTTCGAGGCTAAAGGAAAACTAACCCCCAACCAAGAAAATAAGAAGCCTTTCTAAGTACCTAGTTGTTGCTGTGTCAATACCTGCTATGACTTCTCTAAGCTCCAAAGACCAACTTGTTTCCTTCCCATAAAATGGGCAGCAGACTGCCTCTATTAGAATTGTAGATGTCGTTGAGGTTTTTGAAGAAGCAAGAGTGTCTGGTCCCAGTTCCAGTCTTGCTCTTCCTGGCCATAAACCCAGGTAAGTAACCTGATTTGTGTGCCTCCATTTTATTATACAGAAAATGAGAATAGTGGTGACTCAAGGTTGTTTGAGGACCAACTAAGTTATTATTTGTAAAGCATTTTGAATTACACATGGCACAGAATAAGCACTGCATTTAAGACACTGTAAATACAATTGTCCATTGCATGTGAACACCTGCTTTGTTGAACTAAAAAGAGACATAGCCACTACCCCCAGCTCATGAAAATGGGTGGGGTAGGGGAGGGATAAGGCATGTCAACATGATCATGATCACCGGATCAAGGCAGGGACATTGCCTGCATGACGGTGGGTGGGAGAAGCAGCTGTGGGCAGTCCCTGACAGCTTCTAAAAGATTCCAGGTAAGCACTTCCTCCCAGGCTGTAATCACTTATAAGTGACTTTTCCCAACCTTCCCCCGCTTCCCCTGCAGTTAAGGCAGTCAGAGCCATAGCCTGCCCACTCCCTCCTCAGGGCTCCTTCCCAATCCCACCTGTCACCCTCTCCTTGCCATCCCTGTCCCGGCACTCTTTGCGGGCCCTCAGCCGCAGGGCCTGGTTCTGCCTGATGATCGTGGCCTGGATGATCTCTACGACCTCCACCTCCTTCTGGGGGATATATGTGCCTTGAAAGGGGAGATGAGACAGAAGTGAAGATCAGACAATATTATGATGGGAAGGCAGGAAGCCCCTGACCCCACCTCCAGCCCGATGGGAAGAACTAACCAGGTCCTTCAAATAACCACTCATCTCCTGCGACAACCTTGTCTCCGTTGTTATCCTCAAAATCCAGCAACGCCTTAAGATGGAGTGCAGTGTTGGGCAGAACCACCTGTAGTGGGGTGATGTCCTAATAGGGGAAGAAGGGGGGTCATGGGGCATTCAGTGCTGTGACCCCAAGAGTCGCACCTGATACCTTGGAGGTTAAAATCCACAGCATCAATCTTCACATATGTCCCAAAGTAAGACTTGGAGTGGAATGTACAAGACAGGGGTAGCCCCAAAGCCATGTGCTCTGAGGAACTAAGACAGAGTGGACAGAGCAAGAGGATGCCACTGCTGATGAGCCAGGGACACACATTCCTCTGAAGAAAGTGCTTAGAAGCCATTCTGAACTAGAAATTTAGGCAGGAAACTGGGTAGAGGGCTTGATGGGAGATGTGGAAGACACATCTGAAAAGCTGAATTAATGACTGTCTCATGGCCTAGTGTGCACCGGGGCCCTGTAGGAAGTATAAGGAGGTGGGAAGGTATAAATTGCTATAACAGGCACATTTAAAGCATGCGATTTTGTCTCAAGGTTGCCTCCTGGTCACAAGATAGCCATTGTACTCCAGTCATCACATCTCCTACCCTCAGGAGTGGGGACCTGGAAACAAGTAGCTAGGCCTTTTAGAAGTTGGTAGAAGTGTTTC
The DNA here is from genome assembly GCF_987537825.1 of Furipterus horrens. Lineage (NCBI taxonomy): Eukaryota > Metazoa > Chordata > Mammalia > Chiroptera > Furipteridae > Furipterus > Furipterus horrens. The sequence continues at coordinate 121,714,052 of NW_028327175.1, forward strand.
TACAAATAGGATTTCACTTTATCTTTGATCTGAGGGAGGCAGGAAAGTAAGGAAAGAGAGGCTCACAGAGGCTAAGGAATATGACCAAGGTCACACAATGAGTAAGGGATGGAATCGGGACTTGAACCTCAGTCTTCAGTGAAGCCTACCTGCTGCTCCTTATTCCAACTGGGTGGCCCTGGGGCAGAAGGTCAAGTAACTTTACTATACCCACTGACCACACCCTGGGTTGAAGAGTGGCAGAGCTGGAGGTTACTGCCTTGGCAAGCCCCTCCCTACACACCTTACATGTGCATGGCACTCAGCGAGTGGTGCTGGGGGCAGGACATACCCCCATCATCATGGAGTTTAAGTGCCAGCAGGTGATAAGACTTGGACACAGACCATTCTCTCTAAGCAGACTGGGGGCAGTGTCAAGGGAGAGAGGTTGCAGAAGTTCAGATGAAGGAGAAATTAGAGAAGGCCCTCAGAAAGTGGCATTTGAGCTGGGGCTCAAAGGGGGAGCTGGCTTTTGATAAAGGTGTGGGAGGAAGGGAGAAGGTCAGCATTATGGGAAAAGCACATAGCACAGTTGTGTTTTCCACCCCCCACCCACATCTACTCTATCACCACTTCTTATCTGTTCCACTGAAAATTCTGTCTAAATTTATCTATCCCTGCCATCGCCCTCACCTAAGCTGTCAACAGCTCTCTCCTGGAGGATGCAAGTCTCTTCCTAATTGATCTCCTGGCTACCACCTTTGTCTTCTTCCAGTTGTCCCCCAGGCCTTTGCAGGCAAGTTCTCAAGTTGGGTGCCTGAGTACCCAGTAGTATCACCAAGTAAGATTGGCAATATGGGAGAACAGACTTGGGGTCAGGGAAAGTGTTGTTTGGAAGTCCAGGACGAGGTGGCTGTGGGAGGAGGGCTTCCTAAAGGTACTTAGGGGACTCCGAGCTCAGGTATGGGTGTGTGTTTTCAATCCAGACCATGAAAGCAGGAGAGGACATAACACAGAAGCTGAGGGCAGAGAGAGCAGGGAGAAGGGGAGACCTCCCAGATGGAAAAAAGACATCCACAGAGAAAAATGTAAAGACACGTTTTAATAAGAGCAGATCAACAATGGATGTGGTTGAGAAAGCCTGTGAGACACAGGACTGTCCACTGGGCCAGCAGTTTGGGTGTCTTGGTGCTTTGTCAAAGGGAGTAAAGTGGAGGTGGGGCCAGGGGCCAGATGCAGGGGCTTATGAGGGTATAAGGCAGAAAACATCAAGTACAAGTTGTCATCCAAGAGTGAGTAGGGAAAGTAAAGCAGTAAATAGCTAGAAATTAGATTCAAGGGCCACTCACAAAAGTGTGTACAAATTTACCATTTCCTAGGACCCAGCAATTCTTATTAGTTTCTATTCTTAAAAAGAAAACAAAACAAAAAACAACTAGCATGCACAAGACATACAGACAAGAATATTTACCAGAGGACCATGTTTTTTTTCATATAAATTGGAAACCTAAATGACACCCAATAGGGGAATGGCTGAACTTCTATATATCACATAGAATTACAACAACAATTTAAAAAGATATGACTTATGAACCAAGATGCAGAAGTTCATTCAAAAGACACTGGCAAATGACAATGTGATACCCTTATGCAAATATGTTATAATACTTTTCTGGTTATAATACATATTTATGTGACTGCATAGACATTTCTGGAAGTGTATACCCTGAATGAATGGTAGTAGATACCTCTGGGGAATGGAGAGCAGATATTGATGGTGGAAATCAGGGAGGACTTTACAGCCTTATGAATACATTCCAAAGGGTCGCCAGTTCGATTCCCAGTCAGGGCACATGCCTGGGTTGCAGGCCAGGCCCCCAGTTGGGGGTGCACGAGACGCAACCACACATTGATGTTTCTCTCACTCTCTTTCCCCTCCCTTCCCCTCTCTCTATAAATGAATAAATAAAAAATATATTTTTTAAATTCAAAAAAAGAAAAACTTACAGAAATAAGCCTTAAAGACCAGAAAAGGATGGAAGGGGCAAAGCACGTTAATTAGCCAAGAGAAAGTCATCAGTAGTGAAGAAGTAAAAGACAGGGGAGAGAAGCTCTAGGTGGGGAACAAAGTTTCAAGAGATAGAAGGATAAGTCTCCCTGGGGCCACCTGAGGAGGGGAACCTCCTGGAGGCTCCAATGGGTGGAAAGGAGGTAAGGGTGGAACACAGATCCAAATACTGCCAGATGGCCTCAACTTCTAACTAAGAAGGTGACCAAAGTTGTTCAAGAGAGAGAGAGAGGGCAGAATATAGGAAAAGAGTAGAGAATAATATATATTTAGAAGCATACAGAGAAAAAAAGGAGAGAAAGCTGGCTGGGAAGGAAGAGAACTGATGAGCAGGGCTTGGGTTGGAATGAATCACTTGACCTACTATTTACTTGCGGAACTATGGTGGTCGTGGAGCCATTCACAGGCTAGGAAACCACTCCTGGGTGTGAGGACAGGAAGGGTAGGGGGCAACACTGATCCAGGACCTGGTTTCGCCACAGGTCCAGAGCACAAGTGTTCAACTTATGAGGTTCAATTGGAGTAGGAAAGCAAGACCAGGAAGGGAATCTGAGGCAGTAAAAAATGAGATCAGACTTCCGGCCAAGATGGAGGTGCAGACAGACACACTGCATGTCCCTCCACAGCTAAGAAGGAATACAACTACCTCAAAACTAGAGACAACCAGAAGTTCCAGAAAATCAAACTGCATGAAGTCCAGCAAACAAAGATATAAAGAAGAAATACTCATCCAGACAGGTAGGAGGGGCGGAGCCAGGGTGGAGAGGACGTGGTGTGGTGGTGGCAGCAGCAGCAGCGGTGGCAGCAGCAGGCTGGCAGAAAGCACAGTCACACGTTTTAAAAAGTCGGGAGGGACACCTGGGGAGCGTTCCCAGCTCCTAATCAGGCCTCGCAGCTCATGGTCCTAGCACCAGGGAAAATCAAATTTCATTGCTTCTGACTGAGCAAACCAGTGGGGGTTGGGGCAGAGGCAAAAACTGCCAGTCTCTCAGCAGAGTCTGCTTGTTTAAAGGGCCCCCACGGTCCTAGAATGTCCACAGACCCACACACTCTGGGAACAACAGCCAGGGCAGCAGCTAGAGGGGTGCCAGTCCAGTGTGGAAGTGGGAGAAGTTCCTGGAAAAGGGATGAGTGCTGAGCAAGCAGCATTGTTCTCTCTCGGACCCCTCCCCCACATACAGCACCACAACGTGGTGAAACAGGTCACCCTGCACTGACAAATCCCTAAGGCTCCGCCCCTTACAACCTAACAGGAGCAACAACAGCTCTAACTGGGACTCAGAGGCAAACGAACACAGGAGCCTGTCAGAATGAGGAGACAGAGAAGTATGGCCCAAAAGGGGGAATGGATCAAGGTTCCAGTGGGAGAACTAAGCAATGAGGAGATAGCCAACCTCACAGATGAGGAGATAGACAACCTAACATGCAGAATTCAAAACACTGGTGATAAAGATGCTAACAGGCTTGACAGATATGCTTGAGTACGGCATATGCATAAGAGAAGAAGTGAAGGATATGCTAAGTGAAACAAAGGAAAATCCACACAAAACCAATGGTGAAAGGAAGGAAACCGGGGTTCAAATCAATGTTTTGGAACATAAGGAAGAAAAAAATAGTCAACCAGTGCAGAATGAGAAGCAAGAATTGAAAAAAAAATGAGGAAAACTTCCCAAATTTTGCAAAGATGGATATGCAGGTCTGGGAAGCACAGAGGGTCCCGTGTGAGCTGGACCCAGAGGGGAGCACACCAGGACATATCATGATTGAGATGCCAAAGGTGAAAGATAAAAGAGAGTCCTGGGGGCAGCAAGAGAGAGGTGGAGAGTTGCCTACAGGGGGTGCCTATAGGACTATCAGCTGATTTCTCAGAGGACACTTTGCAGGCAGGAAGGGACTGACAAGCAGTATTCAATGTGATGAAAGGTAACCTGCAACCAGGATTACTCTATCCAGCAAGGCTATCATTTGGGATGGAAGAGCAGATGAAGTGCTTCCCAGACATGGTGAAGCTAAAGGAGTTCATCATCACCAAGCTATTATTATAAGAAATGTCAAAAGGACTTACTTAAGAAAAAGAAGATCAAAACTATGAACACTAAAATGACAACAAACTCACAACTATCAACAACTGAATCTAAAAACTAAAAATAAAATCCAACTAAGCAAACCAGAATAGGAACATAATCATAGGTATGGGGATCATTTGGAGGATTATCAGCTGGGAGTGGGGAGGGGGAGAAATGGGGATATGGTACAGGGATTAAGAAGCATAATCAGTTAGTACAAAATAGACAGGGGGAAGTTAAGAATAATATAGGAAAGGGTGAAGCCAAAGAACTTATATGCACGACCCATGGACATGAACTAAGTGGGGTGGGATTGCTGGAGGGAAGTGGGGTACTGGGAAGAGGGGAGCAAAGGGGGAAAAAATTGGAACTACTGGAACAACATAATCAATAAAATACACTTAAAAAAATAAAAATAAAATAAAATAAATAATAAAAATAAATAAATGAAAAAGAGATCCAAGCCCTGGCTGGTGTGGCTCAGTGGACTGAGTGCTGGCCTGTGAACCAGAATGTCACCAGTTTGATTCCCAGTCAGGGCACAGAACTGGGTTATGAGCCAGATCCCCTGTTGGGGGCATGCAAGAGGCAGCTGATTGATGTATCTCTCACACAATGATGTTTCTCTCTCTCTCTTTCCCCTCTCTCTAAAATAAATAAATAAAATCTTAAAAAAAAAAAAAAGATGGGATCCAAAGCTTTGAGAGGACCTAGCAACAGAGGAGGGCTAGGAAAGGGAGACAGATGGTAGGAAGGAGGCTGGAGTTTAATTTCAGAGGTAGGGCAGGTGGGAGAATAATCAAGTCCAGACTGGACATGGCAGTGGGCAGGGCTGAAACAGAGCAGAAGAAGCAGAGTCAGAGTTGCAGTCAGGAAGGCCAAGTTGTTGACACAGTCATTGCAAGAACATTTATGAGGCCCTGAGGAGGACAGCGAGGCAAAGGAAGGGAGGCCCAAGCCTGGTGCCACCCTCGGTGAAGACTGGGAAAAAAGGTGGTGCAGGAAGAGGCAAGTCCTGACTCAAGAGAGGAAAAGAAGCATCTCAGAGGCATTGGGCTCTGAGGAGGGAGGGCCTGGTCCTCCTAGGTTGGAGCACATGGGGTTTGAGGGGATGAGCTGCTGTGGAAAGCAGAAGTGAAAGAGGCAGGGACGGGGAATGCTTCCTCCCTACCCTAGGGAGGTTTTAAATACTCGTGTTCCACCACCTCAACTATTCACCACCCAGCTGGGGATTTAGTTGGTCTGAAGTAGGCCCTGGATATGGGTGATTTTCAACTTTTGACAGTTTCAGACTTAAATAAAGGTTATTGTAATGCAAAGAATACCCCTACATCCTCAGTCAGTTCCTCAAGGGTTAACATTCTAATCATTCTTCGTCACTTTCTAGCTCTGCACACACACTTTTCTGCAGAGTGTTTACATCTAAGTGGACAGGAATGCCCCAAGTTCCCTGGGTCATGCTATTATGCTTCCAGGATCAGGAAGCAGTGCCTGGGAGAGGGACTCAGAGTGGAACAGTATAAAAGGGCAAGAAGGTGAGGCAGAAGAACAGTTATGAAAATAGAGACAGGATGTCCGCCTGCTCAGGCCCAGGGCCCAAGTGCAACAGGACAAGGACCTGGCTGCAAGTATGGGCCTTGATGCCTTCCTGTGGAAGAATCACAGGCATCTGAACCTGGACCTCATCTTGTCCACCACTGCTGTCACTGCCCACCAGTGTCTGGCACTGTTTCAGTGTACAAAATGCTTACTCTTGGCACAAGTCGTTTAGTGCCAGACTGGTCGGGAGCTTCCAGCAGGCTCTGGAGCCTGATTGTTTGGGTGGTGAGATGGGCTGACAGCTCTCAAAAAAGGGGCAAGTAAGTCTGTTGTGGGTGTGTGAGGAAAAAAGGGGTGTTTGGGGAATGGTGGAGGGGCAATGAATCAATTCTACCTCTGGTGAAAAGCAGGAAATGTTACCCCCCAACTCCCTCCTATGGCCCCAACTTGTTTTCCCTTCAGAAGGCAATGTGGAGCCCTAGGACAAGATGGCAGCATGGGGAGAGCAGATCAGATACCTTTTCCAGTATCTCCCCTGGGTACAGGGGGAAGGGGTCCTGGGCCCGCCGGATCTCCAGGTCAGCGTGGCGGAGCCGTACTTGCCCCGTGACATCGAACAGCACTGAGCCCTGGGCATCCCGGGACACTGGGTTGGCCACTGTGCAGTAGTGGCGTGGGGGGACAGTCACCATGCGCACAGGGGCAAACAGGACCCTGTTGGAGGGTGAGAAGTGGTGTGAGGACCCAGGAGACTTCCAATCCCAAAGGAGGCAGTGAATGGAAGAGAAAGGTCCCTGTGGCCGAAGAGGGCCAATCCACAGACGAGACAGACGATCGTGCCAGCTGGACTAACAGGCCCTCCTCAGCCCCAGCTGCCCCACAGCCCAGTCTTGACACCAACCTCTCATTGTCCTGTCGGATGTAAGTCTTTGGCCCAGTCTCCACACGGGACACATTGCTGTTCTGGTCCAGCACATGAATGTAGTGGTATGGGGGGATACGGATAATGGACTCTTCAGTTGCCATGGTAACTCCTGTGCCTAGGGCAGCATATAGAGTGATAGGTGGGTGGACAGAAGACACAAGGTGAACACAGGCCGGGGCCTAGGATAAGGCAGGCATGAACCTGAAAACTGGCTGGGGTTCGGGGAAAAGGACCCCTTCTCTTTCAACTCAGATTATTCTACCCTTCATTGTCCACATGCCCACTTCTTCCTTTTTCTTCCCATCCAGAGCAGAACAGAGTATCCAGATATCACCCCTGCCAAGATCTGCCAGACACAGTTAACCACAGAAGCTCAGGGTTCTCGCTGATCCTTCCCTTCATTCTGATCAGCTTTACAGCCTGAGCTGCCTGCATTTTCGCAGTCTCCAACCCCCGCGGTGTAGGAGGAGCTGGGAGTGCAGGTCAGTCTCTGGGGGTCTTCTCCAGTACAGTGGGGATTAGTGGATCCTCTAGGGAGCAGGCAGTCTTATTTCAGTGGATCCCAAGGACCCAAGCAATATTCAAATATCAGCCCATAGCCCAAGAATATTTGCATAATCTTTATCTGCTCCTCCCCCTCTACCCCTGTGCTTTAAGTGGTCCTGGGATCCCTGACGGAACTGATGCTCCTATAGAATCAGCTGGATAGACACAGCACAAATTATTCTAGTCCTTTTCTCTCCTTTCACTCTGGTTCCTTGCCACCCCCAACTCCCTGCTGTCCAGAGTAGGGGTGGGGTGAGTGAGAAGTGAGAAGGGGTAAATGAGTACTGTATTCCACCTACCCCACCCTCCCTGCTCCTGAACCTCGGGCAGTTCCACCCAGTGCTTGGTCCATTCAGGAAGTCGTACCTTCTACATAAACCCCATCCCTGCTGCTTCCAGCTGCCTTGGACTTTGGACAACATGGGCCTTTGAGTCACGCAAAAGGAACCCAATTTACTAAGCAACTCAAAGCCTTATCTTCTGAGACTTTGATCATCCAGCTTCCAACCTGGGTGAGAAACAGGAAGCAGGAGGGAGAACTGGCACAGGAAAAACAGGTAGGAGCTACGACATTACAGAATCAAGTGGAGGCCCACAAGTTTTACTTCATCTACGTAATCTGTACAATTTCAATGTTGGGGTTTAGAAACAGGGAGTTTTCACAAACCCCCAATTCCTGCTTTCCTTGAATTAGGAGCTAGGCCCTACATTCCCACATAGCAAAATTGGCTAGAGCCAAGTAGCAGCTATGCCCTTCAGCTGGGACACAGATTTTCCTGCTTACCAGTCCCCCCCACTCCCTGCCTTACTCCTGGGCTGTTGTACTCATAAGTACCTGCCTGGCTCCTGCTTAAAATGCTCTAACTCAGCAGCACAGCACCCAATAGGACTTTCTACAATGATGGAAATATTCTAAGTCTGCACTGTCTTTGGACTGGCCACACGTGGTCACTGAACACTTGAAATATGACTAGTGTAACTGAGAAAGTAAATTTTATATTTTAATTAAAATAGCCAAGTGTGAAGGTACCCCATATGAGGTAACGAATTGTTAAAAAAAAAAAAAAAGAAACCCCAAGTGTGTACAGCTGAAACTAATACAAAATAACATTGAATGTAAACCGCAATTGAAAAAACAATAGCCAAGAGTGGCTGGTTGATCCCGTATTAGATAGTGTAGCTCTAAGTAGCTAAGTCCTAGATAGGGACAGTGAGTCGTTCAAGGCCACACAGCAAACTAGTGGTACTATCCAGAAGAGAATCTGTCTCGATGGAGTGCCCCTCTCCAGCAGCAGCACAGTACAGTGGTTAGAGGTGCAGAGTCAGACAGCCTGGGCTTCCTTACAATTCTGATCTGTGGCCTTCATGCCTTGCATTGTTTCCTTAATGCCTTACCTCATTTTAAAAGAGGTTACAGTTTTGATGTTTCGCTGGTACACTTTTCACATCAGAGGTATGTTATTCTGTTCCTCATTCTTTTATCTTGCAACTTTGTATGGGATTTGACCTTGATACTTTTCCGATGCTTCTTTTTTAGGTGACGTGATTTCCCCTTAACTTGTAGGAGAGTGGCTTTTCTAAAGCCAGAGCTCCCTCTTCTGCTGATGTAAGGTAGTGTTTGAAAATACCAGGGCTGGCGTTCTGCTTTTGGGGTTCTGTTCCCCTCCTCACTCTCATCTGGACCTTCTCTTTTTTTCCTCTCTACTGCCCCATTCTGCTCAGCTATGCTTCCAATCCCAGAAATTGCTCCCTGATGTGGGGCCCCATGTGCTCCCGGGGGCTGGAAGTGTTCTTGGTTTGAAACTTACTGGATAGGTGATCTTAAATAAGTCCCTTGTCTTCCCCCTACCTGTTTCCTGGCCAATAAACTGGGAGTAGATAGGGCATTTACCCAAGTTATGAGGGCTGAGTTCATCATAAAGCACTTGGAACAGAGCCTGGCTCTTCAGAAGCACTGTCTTACTGCTGAGGCCTGAGGTGGCCTGAGGCCGCTGCCTTATCCATTTAGGGCACGTGACCTAGCACCAGAGGCTCCCCCTCGCTCTTGGCACCTCAGCCTCAATCCTGTGCACTGGTCAGGAATGTGGCAAGTCTGTGGTTGCCCCAGCTGTGGGGCTAGAAAAACAGAAAAGGGGCATCTGGCAGCCAAGTGAAGCCTCTCCCAGCTGCTCCTTTGCCAGGTTCTCTGCAGGGTGGAAGCCTGGCCAGGAAGCCAGATGGAGGAAGAGGAAGAGCTAGGGACGTAGGCGGAGGTATGGACAGGGCTCCATGAGGCCCCACAGGGAAGATTTGAACTCTGGGTTATACAAGGCTGGGAAGCAGGCTCTGGAAAAAGCCTCTAATGGCTCCTTGTTGGATGATCCCTCCCACCTGCTATGGCTGAGGCCTCTCACCATCTGTCACCCCAGCTGCACTCAGTCAGCGGGGCTAAGGGCCTGGCCCAGCTCAGTGACTCAGCTTCGAGTCATCCTTTCAACTGATCAAACTGGACTTTTGCCTTGTTCTGAAGCTGAGCCAATGCCAATAACCCTTGTTTCTATACCAGGACTTTGTCTTACTTCCCTGACCACCCATCCACCAGGCTCTAACGCTGTGCCTTCCACCTAGACCATCTGCCAAGTTCACCCAAGAACAGACTGCCTTTTCACTCACCGTCCACAGAAGTGAGTTTCAATGTAGGGCCTCTTGGGGGATCTACAGAAACCATCTGACGCAGGCAGCATGTTTGTGACAAGTCTCAGATTTAGACTTTTGTGGTTTACCAGGTGACATATATAGTTAGAGCATTTTACTTCTGATGTGTCAGAACCCTCGAAACACAATGGTTAAGGAGTCTGTTGACCTTTGGAAGGTCCTGCCCTGGACTTGGGTTTGGCCCCAGATTCTCTCATAGCTCTCCCTTCAGTGCCTGCTTCTGAGACCTGTCCTAGTCAGCTCCCTGGGTACATGTCCAGACTTGCCTGATCACATGTCCCTCAAGGGTCACGAGGCTCCTGTGTAATAACCAGTCAGTTTTAACCCAAAGCTTTCTGGCTGCACCACACCTCCACACTCATATACCAAGACGGCTGGGGTAATGGGTGGATGAGCAGAGAACAAAACAGCCTGTAAGGGGAAACTGGGTCCATCCTCTAGTTAAAGAGGCAGCTCTTCACCTGTGTCTTGGCTCAAAAGTAAACTTATGCTGCAGCAAAATTTAATTAATGAGCAACAAGTCACTACATATCAGAGATCTTCAGGGTCAGTTGTGAGTGGCTGACTGAATCTTAACTGATGCCCAAGTGGCCAGCTACACTGCATATTGGTCTGCAGTGAGCAGCAGCAGCAGCAGCAGCCTCAGCCTCGCCTGGAAACTTGTTAGCAACGCGGAGCCTTGGGTCCCACCTGCGAGCTGCTTCATCATTTGGCATCTTAACTAAACCCCAACTATTTGGGCTCACTTTTAAGTATGAGCAGCTCTGGTCTACAGTGGCCACACTCAGCCCTGACTGTACATTAGAATCACCTGTAGACCTTTTGGAACTACCCATGTCTGGGGATTCTGATTTAAATGGTCTGAGATGAGGCCCAAGCAGTGCTATACTGTATTTAAAAGCTCTCTCCTGACTCATAGAGCAAGAATTTTAGTCCTGTCACTGTCAGCATGATCTGGAGCCACTTGCTAGCCTCTGAGGCTTACTTTCCTAGACTTCGAAGTGGGAATAAAAGTGACTATTTACTAGGTTTGGATACTGGAGATCAGTGAATTTTAGAGGGTTTAGAGACTGAGGACGTCTAGGAGGAACAAAGATGAGCTCAGATTACAGACTGTTGCTCAAGGGCAGGGTATTTCATTGGTCTTCCCCCAGCGCCCTCATCTCCAAGGACAAGTAGTCCCCTAGCCAACACAACGCCCCCTGGCCAAAGTCCCAGACCCTTGGTCCAGGCACACCTGCAGTAAGAGGTGAGGTCAGTGACTCAGCCTTGTTACCACCACCTCCATCAAGCTTAGGTTTAGAAAAATGCACAGAAAGTGCTGCACAAACAGGTGCTCATCTTCCCAGTTTCCCTTCACTGACTTTACACATTCTAGTTTTTGTTTGGAGAATGCCAAAGTCATATTACTCAGGTACTGCAGAAGCTGCTTTCACCAGACAGCTCCTGGTATAGGGAAAATTATTTTCTGCTTTAGGGGACTAGAGTGAAAATTTTTGAGGATTTGTCTCACATAAGTCATTTAGCAGCAAAACTTTAGGGACTTTTCTTCCTAGGAAAGTCTTCTCTGAGCTACAGCCCACCTGGGCCACTTTGTGGGAGGAACAGCTCTGCCAGCTCAAGATGCCTCTCATCCTACTTCCGTCTGATCTGCTGCGTGCTGCAGTTCAACATGAACCACTGAAGGCAAGGATTGCCTCGATTAGAAGTGACCCAGGAACCGGTCTTCAGAAGCCCTGATCCGGATCAATGTTTTCTAAACTCATCCAGTCATAGGACTCAGCTGAGAGTGCTCCCAGGTCTCACAATGGGGCGAGGTATTCAAGAGACTCTGGAACTTGTATCACCGGCAAGTGCCCCTGGATTACAGCTCCCACTTATTAAAAACTTAAATCTGTCAGGCATTGTGTCAAATACCTTTAATTAATTCATCTGACCCTCACAAGAACCTATAAGTTAAGGAACTTGCTCGCGATCACAGATCAAAGGTTGAAGCCAGAATCCCACCCCAGGTACCAGGACTGCAGAGCACCCAAACCAGGAGCAGCTTGGCTTCTTGGGCACAAACGTCAACAAGATTCTAAACCTAGAACAAGGACTTGGGTGGGGCTGGGTACTCTCCAGGAAATAGTGCCAATGACAATTCAAAGGTGAGCATTTTCTGCAACTTGGGAGGGCAGCACCCACAAGTTAGCCTGAGTTACCAGGGAACCCTCAAGTGGCTGCCTTATCTACTCATGGCTTTGGGGAGCTGTCCTGCCCAGAAAGCACCAACCCAGGGCAGGTTGGGTGCCCTATGTGTCAAGGGCAGAAGACAGGAGTTTCTAGGGAATCAGATGGCAGGCTTCCTGATAGCCAGCCTTTACCCCATAACCCAGGGGTCAAGCCAGGCAAGGAGTAGAACACAGAGGACATCTGTCTCCACTACTACCCTCCAACCCCTCCAGGCTTCACTCCTGAAATCTAAGATCCCCAGAATTACATAATTACATGTTGTTGGGTTCAAATGAGCTCCCCTCCATACATACATACATATATATATAAAGGAGTGGAATATTTATTTATTTATTTATTTAAGTCCTCACCTGAAGGCATACTTATTGATTTTAGAGGGGAAGGGAGGGAGAGAAACATTAATTGGTTGTCTCTCGTATGTGCCCCTTAACTTGCAACCTAAGTATGTATGCCCTGACCAGAAAGCAAACCACAAGACCTTTTTGATTTACAGGATGATGCTCCAATCAACTGAGCCGCACTGGCCAGAGCTGAGCTTCCTGTTTTCCACTTTCTGCTCACAGGGATTAAAAAAAAAAAAAAAAAGTCTTGCTCACCAAACTCTACTCCTTCTGGAAATCAAGCCTGCCTTAAGATCGTTCTGCTAATAACTTCTTAAATGATCTGCAAAGCCCACAGCTGGCATAGCCCTGAGTGGCATACAAAAAGGGAGGAAACCTCAATATTTGGCAAAGTTGAGGGATCTCAATGGGGACAAATCACATTCTAAGAGCTCAAGGGGACAGGCCAGAGCCAAGGTCCCCAGTTAAGAGAGCCCAGATGAGGACAGTAGGACCCAATTTAATTCCAGGAGGGAAAGTGAACAGACCCCCTTAAGCTTCCCCTATTCTTACTTCTGATGTGGGAGACTGAAGTCAGAGAGGCCCGAGATTTTGGAGGTAAGGGGTGTTAGCGAGTTGGTAAACTGATCTACCTTTACTTCAAAAGACAGAAAAAACAAGGAAAGCAAAACCTTCACCCACCTTCCCCTTACTCTGCTCCAGAAAGGACTTACCTGCCCCAGCCCAAGGAAGGCCCTAGAAGGCAGGACTGGGCTACAGTGCCTTGAGGGACACAAGGCCCTGCCACTGATTCGAGGTTTGGGGGCCAGTATGAAGTACTCACATCCAGAAGTGAGGCTGACTGCAACAGACTCCTCCAATTCGGGAAATCTCAGGGACCCAGCCCAAGGGATCACTTCCCGGCAGGCAGGGCAGGGCAGGGCAAGCTCGGGGGTGGGGCTTGGGCATTTAAAGGGCCCTTGCAGCTGGTTCTCCTTTTCTTCTCTGGGCGGCTTTCACTGTAGCTGAAGGCACTGCAGCTCATTTAACACTCAGGGCTAGCTGGCCTCACTGGAAAGAGACTGTGAAAAGTCAGAGGACCTAAGGCAGGTGCTTGATTGAGTTCACCTCTGCCCCATAAGGCTCGAACTTCCCAAATTGGGTGAAGACAATTCTGCCTCTCTACAACTGTTTGGGCTCCAGCTGAAGCCCATCCTCTAAGAGAAGATACCTTTGTATTTTTTATTTTAGATTCAAAAACTTCAGCCCAGGTTTTCAAATAAATGTTCCACAGAAAACATAAACACACACACATATGCCCTCTTTCTGGCAAGGTGCTGTGTTGGGAGCTTGGCGTGTCTCTCTTCTTCCCAAGTTTCCCAGCTCCCAGAGTTAGAAGGCCCCAGCAGCTCCAGTCAGTATTTCCGCTGCCGGGGGAAGAGACTACTTCCTGAGGGCCGGAGTTGGGGGCTGCTGGGGCTGGAGTCCTCTGAGTCCAGGCTGAATAGGTCCCTGCCAGTACGAAGGATCTGCTCTTCCAGCTTCTTGTGTCGCTTCATGTCTGAGAGGACTTTGTCCAGGCGGGCTTCCCGTTTCTGACTCCGGGCTGAGCTTCCTGGAGAAGGGGAAGGTGAGAAATGTGGAAGGGAGTGAGGCAGTGTAAACCTGCATGGATATTAGTAACTACTTGGGGGATTACCAGTGAAGACCATCACAGGCAGTGGAAGAGCAAGTGCAAAGGCCCCAGGGCAGGAACAGGAAGGTCTGTTCAAACAGGGGGAAACATCAAAGATGAAGCCAAAGAAATGAGATGTAGGCAATGATAAGGGGTTTGGATCTCTTATTTTAAATGGAAATGCCTTTGGAAGCGTGGTGGGGTGGGTAGCATTCTCTCTCAGCATGTTCTTCCCCCTCTCCCCTACAATGACAAATCAACAAGAAATCAAGAATGGTTCTAAGGATAAATTCTAGGAAGGCATATAGAGTGGAGAGTGGGTCAGATTAGATGTACACAGTAGTATAGGGATGTGAATCTAGATAATAATGAATGACTAGGAAGACTTGGACTTCTGGGGAGATGGAGATGAAATGGGAGCCATGATAGAACTATCTATGACATTCTCTGACGGGAACAAAAGGTTATCAGTTTAAGCTGAAAGGATGGCCCCATTGTGTGAATGCTCTCTCCTGCAGCAAGGAGGCACCAAAGGCCTCTTTTAGGTAGCCATTTTTCAGGTAAGTGGGAGCAGCAACCCTTCACTCCCCCCAACTCTTCCCTCTTGTCAGTACCTGGGGTGCGTCTCCGATCAATCAGGGAGTCCTTTGGCGTTATTGGCTCATCATCAAAGTCAAATTCTGTGGGCATACGTGGTCTGGACAGGTGGACAGAGAGTGAAGGGTAAGGGTTGTCTCCTCAAACATCTACACATGTGCTTTGCCCAGCCTGCCTGCTCTTCCTCCCCTGCTCTCTTCCCACCCTCCACTTTACAAGCTTCTGGGTCCCACCTCCCTTCCCCATTTCCTCCTGGCTTCAGGGGAGCAGCCTCAGGAATAAGGTGTAAGCGTGTGCCCTCACTTTTCTTCTTCCTCCTCTTTGACCTCTGGCTCCTCATCAGATCTCTCCTCTTCACTCTGGGCCTCAGGCGTGGGTGGCCGGCGGGGCAGGATCTCAGCCTGAAGCTCCAGGGTACCGTGAGCAGCCAGCAGTTCATAGAGCCGCTGGATTTCCGAGGGGGAGGGCATCCAGGACTGCCCGTCGGCGGGCAGCTCCACCTCCTCATCACTGCAGGGCACGCACCAGTCCTCGGCTTCTCCCTTGGCATGCTCTTCCCCCTCAGCGCTGAGGGCTTCTCCCTGCACCTCCTCGATCTCCGACCCCTCACGCTCAGCCTCCTCCCGGACACCTTCCCCCTCTTCCTCGGCTTTACTGGCCGAAGCCGAGGGGACTCCGGTATCTCCTACAGCCAGAGCTTGGAGGCCGGAGGTTACTTCCCCTTCTTCATACAGAGGTGCTGCCGTGGTGGCCGCAATATCTCCATGACCCCGGACAAGGGACATAAGCCACTAGGGAAGGAACCCTGCGATTATGGGAGGCAGGAGTACTTAGCTGGGGATTCCCCCGACCCCCAGGAACTGGGCTCCCCAGGGGTGTCCCCAAGGATGAATCTCCAACCAATCAGGCTCCAACAGCGGTCCCTGTGACCAGACCGCCCGTTCCCAGGAGGTGGCGCTCAGTTTCCTCCAAGGACCCCGCCCCACGGATTGAGATCCAGTACTCGGATATTCCCAAGGAGCCCCCAAAACCACTTTCTCGGCCGGACCTCCGTTCTCGCTTTCACATGGCCCCCTCTCCACAGCTCGCAGTTTCGCCTCCTCAGCTGCAGTACGAACCTGGAGCTAAGACCTGCCTCGCAGGCTGCGCGGGGCCATAGTACGCAAGCGCACAGAGATGGCGCGTTAGGCTCCACTCTAGTGAAAGCTCCTGGGAAGAGGAAAGCGAGGGAAGGCTTGCACATGCGCAGGTAGGCGCTTGGGCATTACAGGCTTCGGCCCACAGTAAAGATGGCCGTCGGGACGCATACCGCCGAGTAGGTTCTCCCCCAAAGAGGCAGTACTTGCGCACCCGCTGACAAACCGGCGGGGATACGAACTGAGGCCGGAGGCGAATTTCATGCAGTCTCCATTTATTGATGTTTCAGGCTCATGCAGCATCCGGCATACAAAAAGGGAGGATCAGTTTGATGTATACCTTTTTTTTTTCAGCCCACATTTTTTTTTTTTTTTAAGAAAACAGAAAGCCCGCTAACTCCGAACCATGCCGTAGCTCGGTCTCTGCCTCTCTAGTGGACCATGGCGTGCAAGACACCTCCCTCCTCCTCTTAGAAAATAATTATATAGCTCCCCGATTCCCTCACTCCTTGAGGCTGGGGGCTTTGGTCCTATTTGCGGGGTTCTTTCGTTACAAAGCATATGAGTGACCCCAGCCCCCTATGCCTTTAAGACACTTGCCTACTGGGTTAAAAAGCCCAGGTGGGGGAGGTCAACTCCGGCTGACCATGGGGGTCAAAAGCCGCACCCCCTCCCAGGTATGTGTTTGAAACAGTGCTCACCACTCCTGCACGAGTCCCCAAACAACCCGGGGGGGGGGGTGACAGCTCTGTGACCCCATGGCGCCCTGTAGGTATTCAGACGTAGATGGTCCCAGCAGAGAACAGCCCCTGGCTAGAGTCCTCTCCTGACATTGCCGCCCTCCCCCAGCCTGATCTGAGTGCTGGAGTTTTTGCAGAATAAACGGTGGCAGGAGGGTGGAGGAGAGGATCCTTAGGGGAGGAAAGGATGCTGAGGGGAGATGAGGCAGGAAGAGGAAAGGAGAAATGATAAAGGAGAGAAGGAAGAAAGGAATGGGGGAATATGCCAAGACAGTGAAAGTTGAGGGATGGGCGAGATCAAGGTTGAGGTGCTGGGATTTCAGGAGGTTGGAAGGAGTGCAGGAAGGATGGGAGAGATGAAGGGGAGCTGAGTGCAAAGTTCGGGAGATGTTCAGGAAGGTTTCCAGAAGTGCAGAGATAGGGAGGCCAAGATGCTGGACTGGCTTGCAGGCAGAAGTGCAGGGAGAAGGGAGGCCTACAGTTGGCAGAGGAGCCTGGCAAGATGCAGGAGCAGGAAAGAAACTGTAAACAAGGCTGCTCAGGCTCCCTTGGTCCCTATGGGTGTGGGCCTGGGCCACCGATCGGGCTCCCCTCAGGGGAGCAGGGGAGGATGGGCCCAAGGCAGCTCCCAACAGGAAGAAAAGTCTTGGAATGTAGGGCAGAGCCCCTCACTTATACACTGTGGAAGAGGAGAGGGAGGAACGGACAGAGACAGTGGGGGGGTGAGACAAGGAAAGACAAAGGAGTAGAGAGGACAGACAGGAGGGGGAGGGGAGTTAGTAAAGCTGTCCTTGCCAACCCTTCCATTCCTCCCAGCCTGTTACAGACCCCCACTCACCGCCTAAGTTGATGACGCAGGAGGCGATGATGATGAGGACCCCCCCTACCAGCGCCACGATGCTTAAGAGCTTGGCCACTCGACCCAGACGCTGGGCCCCATCCACATCCCCCTGCTGCAGACTGTTCCGGGACTGAGGTTAGGGTGAGGGGTGGGATACCGTGACCCAGGTGAGGAGAAGCCAGCCCAGCAGGGATCAGGTGAAAGAGTCATCCAGAGGAGACACAGCCCATGGTTAGGGAGGAAGGAGAGAGGCAGGGGGTAGGAGGGCACAGGTCAGCAAGGCTGTGGGAAACATTTCTGGATATCCCTCCCACCTGAAGGGATGGGGCAGTAGTGGCTCAGAGGGTGAAGTCCTAAGGAGAGGCAAGCAAGGCCCTTTGACTTGGAAGTGAGATCCATGCAGAGAGGGAAGGCCAGGCTACTCCTGCAGCTTTGTTCCAGTGCGGGAAGCCAGGGTCCCATGGGGCTCACCATGACTGCGTAAGCGAAGGCCACAATGTTGACAGGCCACATGGGGCAGAAGCAGGACAGGATGGCGAGGATGATGTAGTCCCGAGGTTTCTGGGTGCCTTCACCCCCCTCTACCCCAGACCCCGCTAGCTGGGAGCTGGGGTGGCGGCTCAGGCTACCTCGGGGAGATCCTGGATGCCCACTGTGCACCCTTCCTAGTCGGTCTTCCTCAACAAGCTGCTGCAGCATGCGGGAGGGAGCCCCATTGGTTGGGGGAGGTTTTGTTGAGGGTGGTGGGTGGGGCTGGGGGGATGGGCTCTCCTCTCCATCGCCAGCCTGCAGGGGAACCACAGCCCCATTCTCCTGCTTTTCCCCCATACTCTCAGACAAGACCTCAGTGGTGGGGTCCTCCTGGGTAGGAGGCTCTGTCTGAAGGGTTGGCTTGGGGGTGGGCTGGGAACCTGACTGGGGGTCCAGCTGGGAAGTGGGCTCTGGGGCTGGCTCAAGGATGCCTGCAGACTCCAGGTTGGTCCCCTGGTCTGCAGTGACCTCTTTGCTCACTTCTGCCTTGGATGCTGGCTCTTGGCATGCTTCTTTGGGACTGGAGCTGACCTTTGGTTCCCCTCCTGAGCTTGAGCTAAGGTCTTTGGCCTGGGCTGTTTCTGGGGCCCCTGTTGGGATCTCTGTGATTTCTGGAGCCATCCCAGCTTTGGGCTCTGAGTCCACAGGGGCCCCAGCAATGTCTGGACCTGGCTGCAGTGCCTCTGGCTCATCTGGGACCCCAGCTGGGACCTGGAGAGGGCCTGTTTTGGTCTCAGAATGGCCAGGCCTTTCTCCTTGAGTCTGGAGACCCTCCTCTATCCCCTTCATCTCAGAGACCTCGGAGCTGCTGGCTGCCATCTTGAGATGGAAGAGGGGAGAGGACCTCTGTGGGGAGGATGGAGCAGCAGAGACAGCAGCAAAACCTAGAAGAGGAGGAGACAGGCTTGGTGTGAGGAGGAAAGAGGCTTCTCTCAGCACTGCAGCCTAAGAGGACTATACTCCTGTCACAGGGCCAGCCTTGGGCAGCCTCTGGGGAGAGGAAGAAAAGTTGCCTTGGGGTGGGAGATCTATGGGGAGGAGGGCTCTGCTGAAATTCTTCTGCTTGGAGAGCCCTGGGAAGATGAACTCTTTTGTAAACAGGACCCTCCCATGGTCTCCTCCTGGCTACCCCCAATAAGATCCAGCCTCCCAGATCCTAACAGATGCCCCAGCACCTAAAAATCAAGCTGTGCAAACACCCATATACTCTGACAGGCAGACTGGGCAGAGGCCCCTTACATTCCACTTCGCATCCTCCCCTCCTACCTGGGTGCCAGTGGGTGCGGTTTTCTTGCTGCGTGTTTTGGGGTGCAGACGCCCCCGCTCCTCCCTGGGGGTCCTGGGCATCTCCTCTGAGCCCCTCCTCAGCCCCCCTCCCAGGGATTCCCTTACCCCCGGGGTGCCCCCGGCACCTCCTCCTTCCATTGGCTTGGCGTGCCCACCATCACCAGCCAGTCGTCCAGGAGCCCGTATTCCCGTGCAGTGCAACCCTCCCCGGCGTCTGCCTTTTGTTCGTCCAGTCCTACCCGCAGCCTCAGTCCATCCCTGTCTCACCTCGACGCTGGCCTCCGGACTGCTCCGGCTGCTTCTGCTGCTGCCGCCGCCGCCACCGCTGCTGCTGCTACAGCCGCCGGTGCAGAAGCTGCAGCTCGGGAGGGAGCAAGGGAGGGAGGGAGATGGCGGGTCTTCCCTCTGCTCTGCTCGTCCCCTCCTCTCCCTCCTCTCAGGTCCCCTCCCCTACGCTCTGCTGCCGGCGCAGCTGCCCCCGCCCCCTCCAGGTCCGCCCAAGGGAGCCACGCGTGCCAGGCCTGCGTTACCCAGGCAACCTGCCGGAGGACCACTCGCGCCAGCTCTGTTTGCCATGCGCACCTCTTGGGGGTATCCCCTTTCCAAGCCCCGTGCCCCTCCCAACCGTCACCGGGTTCCTGGCAGAGGCAGGGTGTTGGGTCTGCGAGAAGCAGGTCCAGGGAGACAGGCAGGACCGGGTGGAGTACCCCTATGACCGGAAAGAAGGGAAGGGAGATGAGGCAAAACTTGGGGAGTTCTGCAGGGTGGGTTTCAAGAGAAGGGAGCCTGCACATCAGGACGTCCTTCTACTAAGGAAGCAGCAGCAGAAACTGGTACCGGGAGGCTCAAGAAAAGGGTCTCTGGAAAGGAGAGGGGCTGGCTTGGGAATTCCAAGGGGCAGGGCAGAGGCTACAGGGGCAGTCTGAAACAGCAGGAAAGGGCTGGGGCAGAGGAACCTGAGTTAAGGCAGGGTGGACCATGCTGAGAACAGACAAGTGTAGTTTTTATTCTCAACCTCTTTGCTCCCAGTCCTATGGCTCAGACTTCCCCTGCCTTTCTGCAGCTGCATCATCCAGCATCACCTCTCAGGACTTTAAAGGTGTGCAGGTATCCGGGTGGGTTCTAGCAACTATTTGGGTTACTAACCCAGGCCTCTTCAAACCTACAGTGGCTGGCTATTCTGGACCTGTTCAGATTGGGTATCCCCCAGAGATCTGGGGGTCCTGGAACTTGCTCTCCACAGCCTCTGGAGACTTGGCCTCAACCCTGAATCTGGGCTGCAGCCACTTGTGCTGCCTCCAGGGAGGGAGGAGCCAGAGCTGCAGGAGGCAGAGGGAGGCTGGGACTGACATCAAGCCCAAGAAGAAACCCCTTGGGGGTGGGAACAGGGGCCTTGGTGAGAGCAATTCATTCAAGCCAGAGCCAAGTTTTTATTTAAAATTTATTGTAATGGGATCCACGCAAGAGGGAGTGAAGGATTGGGAACATGCAGGGGACACAGGAACACGATGACATGGCCAGGGCCACAGCTTCTACTTTGGAGGAGAGGGATGAAAAGGCCAGGACTGGAGCTGGGGTGGAAGCAGAAAGGGGGAGACACTGCAGCTGCCTTCCCCCCAACCCCAAGCAGCACCTCTAGTCCCTGGATCCCCTCCATTTACCCTGGCCCCATAAAGTTCCATCTCTTGCCCTGCCTCTGGCCCAAGTGGCTCCTTCTTTTGCTCCCTTTGACTTGTTTTCCCCTGACAAATTTTCAAGTAGGATGATGCTTAGGGCCTGCCCCTAAACAACCCCACCTTTGCCTTCCCTGTTTCTGCCCCTTCTCAAATCTCACCTTTTTCCCTCTAGGGCAGAATCTTGGCTTCCCCTCCTTTCTCTCCTCCCTCCCCCTGGGGGAAAAAAAAAAAAAAAAAAAAAAAAAAGCACCAACTCCCCAGGGAGGGGCAGCAGACAGTAGGAGGGACTGGAAGAAGAGCAAGAAGGACCATCAAAGAGAGAAGGTTCACAAATCCCTGGAAAGGCAAGGCAAAGGGTTACAGAGAGGAGAGGGGGTGAGGGCAGTGGCTGCTCCTGTCCTCTGTCACCCCTGCCCATTGTCCAGGGGGCTTCAACATAACCAAGGGAATAGGTGTGTGTGGGGTCAGGTCTGATAGGAAGAAAGGAGCAGGACAAACAAATCTTTAAAACCTAGTGAATTCCCCTAAGAAAACATTTCTACCTCCTTTCCTTCAGGAGGCTCCTTGGGTAGTGGGGGAAGCAGTGAGGAGTTGGTGGGAAGAGAGGGGTGAAAAAGAGATTATTCCAAGGGACTTTCCTCCATTCTCCCCTCTCCCCCTCACCAACTTGGGAGTTCACCAGGGCTGGGAGGGAAGGGGCTGAGAGCTCACAGGCACCCCCTCAGGCCCAGAGAGGGAGCCCACAGCTGTGGGAGGGGCAGCTACTGATGCTGCCGCCGCTGCCGCCGCTGCTGCCGCCGCTGCTGCCGCCGCCGCCGCCGCCGCCGCCATTGGAC
The DNA here is from genome assembly GCF_987537825.1 of Furipterus horrens. Classification (NCBI taxonomy): domain Eukaryota; kingdom Metazoa; phylum Chordata; class Mammalia; order Chiroptera; family Furipteridae; genus Furipterus; species Furipterus horrens. Next base: position 121,735,743 of record NW_028327175.1, read on the forward strand.
AAACCTCACCGGTACCTGCATGGTAAGAAACACCAGATCACAGCGACATCTGAATGGCAAAGAGCCTTGCCCCTTACCCCAGACTCTTCCCCAGATTCCCTCCCCTGGGACACAGCCGTTGCTCACTTCCTGTTTGGTCCCCAGAGGCTTTGGCCTGCATTCTTACCCAGTTCTCCTAAAGGGCCCTCCCTGTCCCCAGAAGTCTCCCTAACATGAGTGGTAGGATGGACATCCCTGGCCTTCCTGAGATCCCCTACTGGGTCCCTTGAGCCCTGTTGTCCCACACACACCATCTCCCCCCAGCCATGCCCCACGCCTTGCCTGGTGGGTGCAGGGGTCCCCCTCAGCAGGTGGACTGTGGCTGGGGGGCATCTCCCGGGATAGGGGGTGCGGTCCCCCCCAGATGGGTCTGCATGTGGCCGGCCAGCTGGGCAGGGGTCTTGCAGTGCACGCTGCACAGCTTACACAGGATGCGGTCAGCCCGCGGGGCCTGGAGCCCATGGTCCTTCACCGCGTGGATGCGCAGGTATGCTGCCGTGGTGAAGCCTATTGGGGGGGTGGATGGGGGGATGGGGTCAGCCAGTTGGAGACCCCAGAGACGGGGTTATTCTCCTAGGCTGGGGACGCCCTCCTCAGATGGTGGCCCTGTCCTCCACCCACCACATCCTTGGTAACCTGGGGCCAACTATTTTGCTGGGACAGGTAAGGCACAGCCCCATCCTTAAATTGGGACCAGATTGAGTAGGATCTGCTTCTTGACACTGGTACCCAGAACCCATTCTCCATCTCTCCTGGGGTGACAGGCCACTTTTTCCTAGACACTTGAAGGGCTGACCCTCAGTAGAGACGGCTGTGTCCCCTCCCTCCAGTGTCCCCTACAGTCTCAGCCCAGTTACTCAGTGAATAAGTAAATCTATTTAAAAGCAACTTTCTCTACTACTGGGGCAGGGTGCATGCTTGTGAAACCCCTGCCAAGTACTCCACCTGTCCCAGGAGCTGAAGATGAGAACTTGTGGCTGTATAGCTAAGACCATCCCTCAGTCCTTGGGCACTGGCTCTCTTGACCACTCCTTCACCGAAGCAGCCATGTCCCACTCCCATTCTCCCCATGTACACCCAGAAGTTGATTCTTTCTGGCAGATCACCTTTTCCAGCCATGACCTCTTAGAACCTAATGATGTCCAGTGGTCCCAATGTCACTTCATTTGCTTCCTAGAGGGTTCTAGATGCCACAAGCTCTCAGCTACAGCACCTTTAACTCACATCTGTGAAAGGGCCTCTGGCTTTGTTCCCACCCTGTGTCCCTGGCCCTCCCAGCATCCCTCAGCATGTACCTTTGTTGCAGAGCTCACAGACATGATGAGGGCCCTGGCTGTGCACCTTCATGTGGTCCGAAATATAAGCCGAGCTCAGCATCTTGCCACACACATGACATGGCACCTTTTCCTCATGTCGTACTGTGTGCGCCCGCAGTCGATCCTTCGTAGCAAAAGCTGCCTCACATTTCTGGGGAAGGGGGAGGGGTGTGGGGGGGGGTGTCAGGAGAGTTAAAGCTTCAGGGAGTGGGGAGAGGGGAGCAAGAGGTTAAAGGAATCAGAGTCTTGGGGATCTTTGATCTGTAGGAAATGGTAGTGAGACGATGAGGCCTTGAAGAAGGGATGAGAAAATGGAGTGAAAAAGCAAGAGAGAAAAAGGGGGTCTGAGAGGCTGAACTCAGACAACTATAATGAGGATCAAAATCATGAAAACCAAGACAGGAGGAGGTGGATTTCCTACCTCACATTTGAAGGGCCGTTCTGTTGAGTGCACTTGTCTGACGTGACTGTTGAGGTGATCCGGCCTGGGGATACGTTGGGGGCGGGGTTAGGGCCCTGTGATGTGGAGGTGCTCCCAAATATGCCTAACCTAGTACAAGAGGCCTTTCAAAGGTCTACATTTTCTCCCAAGCCCGGGGCTTCAGAGTCCTAGTTAGGCAGGAAATATCTCCCCTGCCTTGTCCAGGCCAAGCTTTCCAACAATCCAAAGACCCACCTCCTTTGCTAAGTACCACCCCCTGCTCCCTGGTAACCCGGAGAGGCTTTTCTCCCTCCTTCCTGGGAGTGGCTCCCAGTCCCCATCCTCAGAAACCTCCTCCCTCCCCACCAGCCAAGGACAGGCCACCTCCATCGCAGTCCCTCCCTCCCCACCGCCTAGTGAGCGGCCAAGGCCCCGTGCACACCGGGAGAAGCTCTTGCCACAGTGGGAGCAGTTGTAGGGCTTGTGCACAGCGCCGTCATGTGAGCGCACGTGGTAGCTCATGCGGTCCTTGCGCTTGAAGCGCTGTTGGCACACAGGACACTGGTAGGGCTTCTCGTCGGAGTGCGACAGCTTGTGTCGGTTCAGATGGTAGACGTCGCGGAAGGCCTTGCCGCACATCTCACAGGCGTGGTTCTTCCGGATGCGCTTTCCCGAGGCGGTGGTGGTCACTACGCCACCGGCTGCCACTGCGGCCGCTCCGCCACCGGCACCCGCCTCTCCCCCTCCTCCACCAGCTCCACTCAGTTGGGGCACGCTCAGGAGGCTCAGGGGCACCATGGTGGGCATCTTCATAGCACCCGAAGGGACCCGGCCGGCCTTGGCTCCCGTGTGGATGGCCTCGTGCCTCCGGAGGTTGTAGCCGTTCTTGAATTCCTTGGCGCACAGGGCACAGATGTAGGGCCCCTTGCTCTTTGTCTTCTTCTCCAAGGCAGATGCTACTGGGGCCACGGCGACCGTCGAGGTTGGGGCTACCACAGCGTTGGCTGCGGCGATAGTGGCGGCAGAGACAGGGGGCGCGGCCTCGGCTGTGGGCGCCGACACCGGCGGGGGCGGAGGAGGGGGTGCAGGCGGCTGCTTCAGAGCCGCTGTGTCCACTGTGGAGGCGGCGGCCGGGGCTGGGGGTGCCGCAGCAACGGCGGCGGCGGCGGCGGCGGCGGCGGCCGCAGCCGCGGCAGCGGCGGACTCCTGGGCGGCGGCGAGAACCGGGAGCAAGTCCACCTGGAGGGGCTCGGCCGCCTGGGCCTGGGGCGTGGGTGGGGGCGCCGGCGCGGCCTGCGGAGACAAGGCACCATGTGGGCCGCGGCCTCTGATAGGCGCCCTCCCGGCCCGGCCCGCCACGGCAGGCCCCTACTCACCTGGAATGGACTCTGGGCGCAGCCCTGGGAGGCAAAGAAGCGGGACTGGAGCTCAGCCCCGACCTGCAGGGGGTTCTGGGCGTGACCCTGAGGTGGCGGGAAGGAGTTCATGAGGCCGCCCACCCCCCGGGAGTCCAGGCCCAGAACGGGGAAGGGGGGGGCCAGCAGCGTGCAAGGGAACACGGGGAACATGGCCTCGGCCACGGCGGGCCCCCTGGGGCTCAGCGGGGGCCGGGGGCGCGGGCCGCTCGGGGCCCGAGTTCGGGGCGCCGCCCCCGGCCGGCCGGGCTGGGCTGCGCCGAACGCATGGCCCGAGGGCCGCCCCGCCGCCCGCCCGCGCACCCCGGCCGGCGGGAGGGAGGGAAGGAGGGCGCCTGGCTGGCCGCGGAGCGCGGCAGCGACGGTGGGGGCAGGAGGCCCCGTGGGGCCGAGGACCGGGGGCGGGGGCCCAGGAGGTGGCGGCGGCGGCAGTTGGAGCCTGGCGGGGCGGGGTGGGGGAGCGAGGGAGCAGCCTCAGCCCCCGCCGCGCGCGCGCCCAGCCGGCGCCTCGGGGAGGGCGGGGGAGGGCGCGAGGGAGGGAGGGGGACAGCTGCGCGCGCACCGGGCTCGCGGAGGGGGTGTTGGGATGGGAGGGAGGGCAGTAGGGAGGGGGTGTGGGAAGGGGGGGGGGTGGGGGCGGGGGGAGGGGGTTGTTACCTGGAAGATGAAGCTGCTCCAGTTGCCGGGATCCATGGCGGAGGGAGGGAGGGAGGTGGTTCGAGCTCACCCTGGGGCGGGAGGAGGAGGAGGAGGAGGCGGCGGCGGCAGTGGGGGAGGGGGAACCTAGGGAGGAGGTGCGCAGGGCGGGTGGGAGGGGGGAAAGGAGGAGGGTGGGGGGAGCAGAGCACACTGCGCGCGGGGAGGGCGGGCGGGGGGCGCGAGGACACACAAGAGGCTGGAACGGGCGCGAGCGTGAGCGCGCTGGAGGCCAACGGGAGGGGGGAAGTAGGAGACGGACTCTGGTGGGAGGAGGGGCTGGAGGAGCCGCCCAGCAACCCCAGTCGTCCCAAGCTCGAGACCCCTGAGGTGGCCGCTGATTGGCTGATGATGGCACAGGTGGTGGGTGCTCGGGAGACAGCGGCTTCTCTCCCCCCCTTCAAAGATTTTTATCCCCCTTCTCCCTCCGCCAGCGGCCGTTATTTCACGCGCACGCGCATAAAACCGCTGTCGATGGACAGGAGAAAAAGGGAGCGCGCGCCAGGGGGTATAGATGGGGCGGAGCTAAAATCAAAGCGCGCACTCGCCTAACGGTCGTCGCCCTCAGGCTTTCGCGATTGCTTTTTGCTTCATATCGGCCACCGTCCTTTCCAGCTCCCATAGTTTATTTACAATCCTGTGCCACCTCAGGTTTTTCCAAAGATGGCGCCCAAATAAGTTAGCAAGGAAGGTGACCAGTCTGCAGAGAAATTATACCCCTGACCCCATCCCCATAGTCCCAAGAACCAGGCTGAAGCAACGGAGTTAAACTGTATTTATACAAGAAGGGGTTATACAATACAAGAACTGCAAAAAAAAAAAAAAAAAAAAGGCCTAAGACAGGGGCTGGCACTCAGGAGGAGCTACAGCGCTGACCCGCAGCGAGACTCAAGATGTTCGCCTGCAACAGGAAGGAAGGAGAGAGCAGCTTTAGAGCTAGGGGCAGGGAACAGGCCAGGGAGAGGAAGAGGCCAAGCCACGAGCTCACCTTCAGGAAAGATTCCAGCTGTTTCCCTGACATGACCTGCACACGTTCCAAGTCCTCCACCTGGCAAGACAAAAGCGATGGGCAAAGAAAGGGTCTAGCGGGTACCAAGCTTTTTCCCAAATCTTCCAACTCCATTCCATGGCTGCCCTCCCTGGGGCATTACCTGGCTGAAGGGGCCATGGAGCTCCCTCCAGCCCACAATAAGCTGGGCCTTTTTTTGGCCAATGCGCTGCAGGCTGCGCAGATCCCGGGCTGAGCCTTCATTCAGCATCTCTAGTATTTTTTGGCGTCCATGGGCCAGTAACTCGGGGCTGATCTGTAGCTCCCAGCAGTCCTCAACCTTCTCCTTGGGCTCTGTGGCATCCAGGCACTCCAACTATGAGGCAGTGGGAGGTGAGTGACAAAAACAGCAGAGTGTGCTGCTCAACACACTGCAGGCTTTGGACTCCTCTACCAAGAATAGGAGCCTAACAGCAGCTACTTTCCCCGCCCTCTCCAGCCTCTGTTTCTCTCCTGTCAAGTGTCTGTCCAAAAACTTTTTCCCTCTGGTCAGTGAATCTGATTCTAATTTTATCCAACTTGTGAAGGAATGGTAATAGAGTGAAGATAAAATGAGTCAATGAATGTAAAGCACATAGTAAGCTCTTAAATATGGTCCCTCATTTCTAGAAAAGAACAAGCTCTCTTTTCACCCCTAGGAAAACACATAGGAAAAGGTAGTCAATAAATGGCACCTCCCCCAACCATGCCATCTCAGTTTTTAGGTAGTTCTTCCACTGTTGTTTGATTTCTCCATTGTTTAGGTCATGTTTTCCTATACGGATTCCTAAGATTGTAGAGGGCAGGACCCAGCCTATACACCATACTAGTAATTAGTTACTGAGTGTCAAGAGCTTTCAGGAAGAAAGTAAAGTCACAAATAGTAGACAACCACTCTGCTAGGTACATATATATTGTGGCATTTCCTCCTAAATCCCCTGTGAGTTATCTCTATATTGAGACCATAGCAATTTGGAAGAGTTGTAAGTAGCTGATAAATGTTTTAATAGATCATGTAACTATGGCCATTGCTCTCCCACTACAGCTCTCTACCCCTTACTTCTAGACTCTAGGTATAGCATAAGCCTACAGCTACTCTCACCTTTCTCTTGCGGCTTTTCTTCTTCAGGATATGAATGTCGGCATTTGGGGATGCTGCCTGCTCCTGAACTGAAAGATCTAGAGTCATTACAGAAGCTACTTTTCACCCTCCCTAATAGCCACTTGGTTCTCCCATTTGATTCCCCAGCTCCCCTCCACCCAGAATTAACTAATTTTGTTGTGTTTCCATGTGACCATTCTTATACCATTATTTGAAATAATCTCAGTTGGTCTTGCATGATAATCAATCATGCACTTGTCAGTCTACCCCATTGTACTAAGCACCTGAGAGCAGAGCATTAGCTCTATTTCTGATCCTCTTCTCCTATCCCCAGGGTTGGCATATGGTGGGAGGACATGAGTGACATGAAGACTACTGCTAACACATTCTCTGTTATCTGTGCCCTTCTGGCCCCTAGAGCCACACTTACTCAGTTGTAGGGGAATCACCACAGCCTTTTTGAGTGACTTAGCCACTGTGACTGTGCGACGGGCAAGGGGTTGGAGCATTATGGGAGAGCAATTCTCTTTCTCTTTTGAGTCCATAGCCTCCTGGGCCTGCACCTTGGCTTCCAGTTCTTTTTGCTTCATTTTAAGCCTCTGTTGAAAAGGATCGGGGGGGGGGGGGGGGGGGGGGTGTCAGGGAGAGATGTGACCCAGAACCAACTTTAGGGCAGCTGGAAGGACAGTGGGTTAGGAAAGTGAGTGTGCAGGGTTCCAAGACCCTAGAGGGCAGGGTGAGGGCTGACGGGAGAAGGTACCAGGAGACAATGGGAACTCAATATAATTAAGGGTTTTCTGGTGATCAGAGCTGGTGAAACAAGCGTCTTTTTGAAATAGGGGAGGGACTATTCAAGCGGAGAGCCCTAATTTAATGAGAGCTAGGTTTTAAGATAATGGTAATGTCTTACATTTGCTTCTTTTACCTGGACTTCCCCCCATCCCCATCTCCTCACATCTGATCTCAATTATTTTTCAAAGTTCAGCCATGTTAAAGAAATTCAGGCAGAAGCTGAAAAACTGAGGGATTTCAGTGTTGGGTGAAAACTGGATGCTAGTCCAGACTTTCAGTGTCTTTCCTTGTCTGCAGATCCTCAGATTGCTTCTCAAGGCCAACAGGAATCCCAGCCCCCACCTCTCCAACACTTACTTCAATCTCTAAATCCTTCTCCTCCACGGTCTTCATGAGTACCATTCGCTCTCGCTTTGGGGTGCTCAGCAGAGGGGTCCCTTGGTTCCCCCGGGAGCCCAGCAGACGGTCTAAGCTCAGAAGGCGCTCCAGCATGGCTGGGTCCATGCTACTTAGCTTCTGTAGGGGGCTGAGTAGACAAGGAGGTTACTCCCCACCGACCTCTTCTCTCATCATCCTCTCCAGCAGCAGGATTCTTCTCATCATGCCTAACTTGATGTATTATGTGGTTCCAGAACTTTAGTGTTAACTTGTTGGACAACTCTGAGCAAGTCATCCAGACTCTGAGTGCAGTGTGGAGATCAATCACTACCTATCCAAGTAACCTCTCAGGGATACCAGATCAGATGAGAATGGGCATTTAATGAACACCTAAGTTCTAGGAATTCAGGGCCTGTGTGCCTGTCCATTTGGAGGAGCAATCAGGGAAGCTTCACAGAGGAGGTCATCTTCCACAGAGCTTTGAAAGCCACTAAAGACCTCAAATGCCAAGGCTTTTTTCCTGTGGGCAATAGGAAAGGGCTATTCAAGTAGAATCCTGCACATAATAATGCCTAACATCTGTTCCTTCTCCCCTCACATCTGATCTCAATTATCATTCAAAGTGAGTTTGATGCCATCTTTCCCATGATACCCAGCTTGATTATACATCATCTTTCCTACACTCTGAACTAGCTCCTCAAGGACAGGGACTGCCCCGTTCTTTGTGTGCAAGTGCTAGGAAGAACAGGACCAGAAAATATGGGTGAACATTAGAAGTCTTTTCTTCCTTTCTGACTCTTACAGAACAGCTTCTCCTTCCTTACTGCACTCTGTATTACCTACCTTGCATCATATACTGATGTTTCTATCTTATTTCCCCTACTAAAATGTGAGCCCTTTGAGGTCAGGGTCTGACTAGGTCTGATGTGCCCCATCTCTGAGCTCACCCTCAGAATGCCTATCTGGCAGAGATTTTGCCTGCTCACATGTGATACAGATATGCAAGTATATGTGTGTACATAGGAGAGGAGACTGCTGACAAAAAGCTTGAGAGGACAAGATGGAAAGATGGGTTTCTAATGAACAAGCACACTGTAATATATGTCATTCTTCCTCAGCTACAATAGCCCCCTGGGACACTGAGCCTTGGCCTCTTCACTTCACCTCTGTTCAGTATACGGTGTACAGAGGCTTTATTTGGGCTTGGTAGAAACGAGGCAAAATTAAAACCGCACCTGGCTCCTTGGAGTTAAGGAAGGCATGTGGCAAGACATAGAAAGCAAGATCACTAATTGGAGGTGACCTGAGGCTTAGTGCTTACTAGGCCATGAGGCTATAGGAACTGAGGAGGGAGGCCACACACCTAGAAGGGACTCAGTTTAGAGAGGCTTTGTTTGGATTGAGAGTATAAGCAGGGCAATGTTAGGATAGCAACCACGTCCTTAGAGCCATGATGAGATCAGACTCTTAACACAGACTGAGAGGTCTCAACCAATACATCTCTCTTTAACTCTTTGTCTCCTTTGCTTTGCTCTTATCCCCTGGACCTGAAAGACCTGATCCAGAGTACTCCTTGAGCCAGAAACAAAAGTACTTGTCCTCAAAACAGCTGCCCCCAAATGTGAAGTTTTTGATTAAAAGGGTTGGAAAATGTAAAGGGAGGGGGCTAGGTGCTAAAGTAGGAAGCCTTTGTAGGGCCTCAGGCAACAGCACCAAGGACAGGAACAGGTTCACAGCACAAGGATCTGACAGGCTAAACTCACTGCTGCTCTGCACACAACCCAGACATAACAGGAAAGGGAATATGCCCAAGGTCTGTCCCCATCTGCTCACCTGAAATTCTGGGAAGTAGAGACTGGAGGTGCTGGGAGCTCATGATTCCCAATCTCCTCTTCCTCAGGGCCTTGGGTGATCTTGGCCTCTGAAGGGCCTACTAGTTCTTTCTGAGACATTTTAACAGGTGCCAAAACTAGGAAGGATAGATAGGGTAGGGGGTATGTCAGCCTCTGTGCTACTGCTTCACGGATTCAGCAAACCCCCAATTGTCCAGACCAGCCTTTCCACTCCTGCCAACCCTAGCCCTCACCATGAAGCTGTAGGCTCTCATTTGTAAAAGGTCTGTTGATCACCTCCTTGGACCTGGCAGCAAAGTTGAGTGCAGAGACGGTGTCTAGGTAGAAGCATCTCTCGGGGGCAATGTTGGCAATGAGGATGCTGTGGGCTGAGCCACCCAGAGAGTCCTGAGGGATGGGCATGGGCAGGATGGACTGGTCAGAGGCCCCATATTTCCAGTCCTTGACTACTGTTTCTCAGCACCCTGGAATGCCTAAGTACCTCCTTCACCAGCCCCTTTTGCCCTGATATGGGTGGCCTGACCTGTAATAGGCGAGTGAGCTTGCTGTCCCGGTAAGGCACACGAGGGAGGCCCTGGTTCAGTGCATCCACCACCTTGCCCAGTACAAAGAGGGAGGAGTTGATGGCTCCGCTCTCCTTCAGCCTTAGGCCCTTGTTGCCTGTACGCCTGTTGTCCTCTGAGCCAGCCAAATCAATCAGGTAGAGTTTCCCCTCCCGCTGGCGAAATGGAGCCAAGCGTTCCCGCTGATCCACCTGGGGGTAAGAACAAGGCCCTAGGCTTAGCTCAGGCCCAAGAGGCTTCCCAGGTCCTCACCTGTCAGTGGGCCTCACCTTAACAAGGAGCACAGCATGACTTCGGGAGGAGCGCTGGTTGAGCCGGGTGGCTCCTACAGTCCGATTTCGACTGGCTGGCAGGAAGTGCTGCTCAAAATCAGCAAAGCTAGTGATGAGCTTCTGTGTGAGGCCCGGAATCAGTATGTTCCCTCGACAGTCTTCTCGGATCACCAGGTCGCCAGATGCAGGGTCCAGGAGGTCTAATACCTATTGGAGCAGGAGAGGTAGGGCCAATTTTCCTGTCATAGGCTCCCTACTTCCCGGGGATCACTCTCCTTTTCTCTGTTGGATTCTTAAAGTTGTACCATCTCCTACACCAACCTCTGTCTTTCCTGATCTTAGCTCCTTGCTACAGCAGAGCTTCATATTCTAGAACTAGGTCTTACTTTGACCCTTTGCTTCTCTCCTCCTCAACCAGCAGGGCCTCACCTTTTCCTGGTAGATCTCTAAGTAGGACATAGTGACAGAGAGGCCCCATGGGCGGCCCTCAGCACCCTCCTCCCTTGTGAGCTGTAGGAGGTCCATGAGAGCCCGGGGAATCACTCCAGGTTGCTCTGGGCTGCCCAGCATTGTGTGTGTCTTCCCTGGGAAAGAATAGAGAGAGCTATGAGATTTTCTTTCTGACGCCAGAGCCCTTTCTAACCCATAGCTGTTCCTTCTCTGGCTCCCTTACCTGCCCCTGTGGGCCCATAGGCAAGCACACTGGCATTCTGCCCTTCTAACAGGTGCCTTAGGATTGGCTGCACTGATCCAGCATAGATGTCCTGCTGAGAACTCCTCTCCCCGTAGAAGGCATCAAACCTGCAGCAGGAAGAAAGGAGGGAATTGATGGACGATTTGGATATCACCCAGACCAAGAGGAAAATACTGGCCCCAGATTTAAGAGTCTCTTTGCCTTTTCTTACACGAAGACCCCTGAAAGTACCCACTGAGCACCTGTTCCATCCCAGTCCCTGTACTGGTTTTAGGAATACAGAGATGAATCTGATGTCCCTGCTATTGGGAGTTCCGTAGTCTGGTAAAATGGATAGATACCCATACTTTGCTGTGATTTAGGAAACAAAAAATGCAGTAGAAGAAGTAACTGATACTGCTTGAGGAAGGAAGATTTTGCCAGAGAGGAGAAAGATACCCTAAGTATTAAAAATAGCACACAGACAAGACATGGTATGAAAGGGCAGGGCTTCCCAATCTTTTTCGCATCACAGTATATATAGAATAGTATTTGTACACCATAATGGAGTAAATAAAGGATGTTGCTTATGACTTAATGAGACCCAACACACCTATAGTTCATTCACTGTACTCTGGTGGAGAAGCTGTGGCCAAGGCCACAGCAGGAATTAATGTAAGGGAGTATAGCATGTATTGGGCAGATGAGGATGGAAAGAAATTAAAGCCAAACTGTTAAGGGCCTGGAAAAGGGTTGGCAAACTTTTTCTGTAAAAAAGCTAGAGAGTAAATATCTTTAGGCTTCGTGGGCCATATGGCTCATTTCACAATTACTCAATCTTGCCATTGAGAAGCAGACTTAGGCAATATGTGAATAAATGAGCATGGTTATGTTCCAGTTAAGTTTTATTATAAAGACTGGTCAAACTCCTGCAGGCTGTAGTTTGCTTCCCCCTGGCTGAGGATGACTTGGCAAGGAGTCTGAACTTTAAATCTCCAATGGAATTTTAAGATAGCTGCCCTTGTGAGTTCTGTCCCCCAAATCTGGGTGCTCTCCTGTGACACCATCCAGCTGCAGCATGGGTTGGTTGGCTGGTTTATGTTCCCCCAACTCCTCCCACAATGGATCCTAGTTGGGGCTCCTTCCCTACTTTGTGCCTATTTCCCCCACAAAACTGTGAACAGTAATGTATGCCTGATTCAGCCTCTGGTCTTTCCCCACAGTATCCTACAGAGGACCCATCACAGCGGGCAACTGTGAATATTTACTGAGTGAACAAATGAAGGTATGGGGAACAAAGGTATGCTAAGGAAGGGACAAGGATCCTGAGGAAGCAGGTCTGAGAAGCTGTGGGCAGGCCTGAGAAGCTGTGGGCAGGCCTAGGAAAGAGGTATGGGAAGAAAGAATGGCCTAAAACTTACTGGTATTTGAGAGTCTCCTGGTGGTTCCTCCAGTTGGCAATCTCTAGCGAATAGCTATCCAGGCCCCGTACACAGGGGGTGTCATTTGCTTCCACTGTTCCATCCACAAATGGCCTCAGTCGCACAGCCACCCTTACTCGAGCTGGAGGTGGGCGCCGACCAGCTCCCACTTTGCTTAGCCGACAGCGACCAGCTCCTGGAGAAGAGAAGTTTTAGCATGAAGTATGTGTAGCACAGAGGAATTACGGATGAGCTTTGGTGAGATATAAAGGGTAGGAGTGTTAGAGGAAGAGGTATCTGATATAGCTGAGCTCTGAAGGACGAATGGGAACTTGCCAAACATACCAGGTAGAAGAAATAGCATGTGCAAAAAAGCAGAGGTGTGAAAGCGTGCGATCCCTTGGAGAACGGTGAGGCAGTACTCTGTGTGTGTTGGTGGGGAGGGTGAGCAGAGAAGGGCAGGATGGAAGAAAAAATATGAATCAAATATATGGTCTTAGGCAGCATATGGTGTGGGGGGTGGTTGGAGGAGAGAAATTATATACAAATCAGGGACTGTAAACCATATCATGTACTTAACAAACATTAACATTTATTAAGCACTTTATTAACATGCCAAGCACACTTTAATCTTCATGTTCTATTAGTCCAATTTTATCAAGAAGAAACTCATAGAGAAGTAGCAGCTCTTGTGAGCACCTTGGTATTTTATACCTTGGGCCATGAGGCCAGTACTTTATCATATATCATAGCCTATATTGTCTTTTAAGCAAAACAAAACCCCAGCATCTTAGAAGACTAAGGACGCCCATAACCAGGGGATGAGAAGAAGGCCTGGAGGCTGGGACTCTGGGGATACCATTGGGTGGGCCAGTAGCCACAGCTCATTTCAGGAGCTCTTTTCCCCCCTGGCCATGCTGTGGGTGTCCCCAAGCTTGGCCTCAGTTCCTTCCCTGCTCTTCAAGTAGGTTCAGTGGGGTGTAGACTATAATGTGTACTCAGCTAACCTGGAAGATCTAGTTAAAATACAGATTTAGCTTCTGTACCTGGGGTGATAGCCTGAGATTCTACATTTTTAGCAAACTCCCAGGTGATGCTGCTGCTGCTGGTGGGACACACTTTAAAACTCAAAAAATAAAAATAAAAATCCTCACCCAAGGATGCATTCATTGATTTTAGAGGAAGGGAAAGAAAGAAACATCAATGTAAGAGATAAACATCCATTAGTGGCCTCTCATATGTACTACAGCTGGGGATCGAACACACAACCTAGGGTATGTGCCCTGACCAGGGATCAAACCCACAATCTTTTGGTGTATGGGACAAGGCGCCAACCAACTGAGCCACCTGGCCAGAGCAGGACACATTTTGAATTGCCAAGGTGTAGCAGACCAGCACCTGACAGGGTTCCTATAAGGTTTAAGAGTTGACATTTGCCCACACCTAAAATCACTCAATGAATTGATTTTCTGTGACTCTATTTCTTATCTGGGGTTTATAATACATATTTACATGCGATATATACATGGGTGAGCACACCAAACTGCTAATGATGGCCTTCTCTTAATGGGGGATTATGTAGGTTTATTTTCTGTTAGTTCTGTAATGCTGTAATGTTTTCATTAAAACAAACAAACAAAAAACACTTCCGGTCAAGATGGTGGCACAATCAGACATGGCTCACCTCTTCACACAACCCCATTAAAATTAAAGCTAAAATATAGAACAACCATCCCTCAGAACTGTCAGACATCAAGTTGAATGGAAGTCTGACAGCTACAAAATTAAAGAAACCACATCCATCAAGACAGGTAGGAGGGGCGCAGACATGGAAGTGGCCAGTTCCTCACCCACATGTGGCAGATGAAACTTCAGGAGGGACATCTTGGGAGCAATGAGTCCCAGCCCCACACCAGGCCCCCCAGCCCAGGAAGATAAGTCCCCGCAACTTCTGACTGCAAAAACCAGCAGGAGGATTGAGCCCCAAGTGGTCCCTCTTAAAGACCTCACACAGACTCACCTACTCAGACTCACATCCTCTGAGCTCCAGCACCAGGGTAGCACCTTGAAAAGCACCAGGGAGAACCTGAAGTGTCTGGCATCAAGGTGATCAGAGGCCATTGTTCCTTTTCTAAACCGCCCCTCAACAGATCCGGCAAGCTGGTGCCATATCTGAGACCTTATCAACTTGGCTAATGCTGTATGACTCCGCCCCATCCAACTTTTGGCCAGACCACCCAAGCTGCTTTTCCATATGAATGGCAGGTCTTAGCTCTTGCTTCACAACTTCCTAAATCCTGTCAAACAAGCAACAGCTGGCCTCAGTGGGCCCCAGGCCCAGCACTAGGGCCAGCGCACCCAGTGGACAAGCTACAGACTGTGTTGGAGCACCACCACCCTGCCCCTGCACAGCTGATCCTCCACGGAGGGTGGTGGTTGGTGGCAAGTGGTCACAGCCAATCCTTGCAGCTGATTGGCCTGGGTAAGTCCCTCCCATTGATCTGCCAACAGCAACCAAGGCTCAACTACAAGAGGAGCGTGTACTCAGCCCACACGAAGGGTGCACCTCGAGTACCCAGCTTGGGTGGTAGGGGAGGCTGTGCCACTGGACCCTACAGGACACCCACTGCATTATGCCACACAGGGAGTCCTAGCATCACTACCTAATACATAGAAACAAACACAGGAAGGCTGCCAAAACGAGGAGACAAAGAAATATGGCCCAAATGAAAGAACAGATCAAAACTCCAGAAAAAGAGCTAAACAAAATGGAGATAATCTATCAGATGCAGAGTTCAAAACGCTGGTTATAAGGATGCTCAAGGAACTTAGTGAGGACCTCAGCAGCATTAGAAAAAGATCCAGTCAGAAACAAAGGATACACTAAGTGAAATCAAGAACAATTTCCAGGGAAACAACAGTAGAGGGATGAAGCCGAGATTCAAGTCAGTGGTACGGAACATAAAGAAGCAAAAAAGAAGCAATCAGAAGAAGAAAAAAGAATCCAAAAAAGTAAGGATAGTATAAGCAGCCTCCGGACAACTTCACGCATTTCAACATTTGCATCATAGGGGTGCCAGAGGGAGAAGAGAAAGAGCAAGAAATTGGAAATCTGTTTGAAAAAATAATGAAACAAAACTTCCCTAATTTGGTGAAGGAAATACACATGCAAATCCAGGAAGCACAGGGAGTCCTACACAAGACAGATGCAGAGGCCCTCTCTAAGACACATCATAATTAAAATGCCAAAGGTTCAAGATAAAGAGAATCTTCTAGTTATTTATTTTTTTAAAGATTTTATTTATTTATTTTTAGAGAGAGGGGAAAAGAGGGTGAAAGAGAGGGAGAGAAACATCAATGTGTGGTTGCCTCTTGCACACCCCCAGCTGGGGATCTGGCCCACAACCCAGGCAGGCATATGCCCTGAGTGGGAATCAAACCAGTGACCCTTTGGTTCGCAGGCTGTCATTCAATCCACTGAGCCACACCAACCAGAGCAAGAGAATCTTAAAAGCAGCAAGAGAAAAGAAGTTAGTTACCTTCAGGGGAGTTCCCATAAGACTGTCAGCTGATTTCTCAAAAGAAACTTTGCAGACTAGAAGGGATTGGCAAGAAATATTTAAAGTCATGAAAAGCAGAGACCTACAGCCAAGATTGTTCCACCCAGCAAAGACATCATTTAGAATCAAAGGGAAGTTAAAGAGCTTCCCAGACAAGAAAAAACTAAAGAAGTTCACCATCACTAAACCATTATTACATTAAATGTTAAAGGGACTTATAATATTTAAGAAAAAGATCAAAACTATGAGTAATAAAATGGCAAAAAATACAAATCTATCAACAATTGAGTCTTAAACTAAACAAACAAGAAGTACAGAAATAGAATCATGGATACAGAGAGGTTTTGATGGTTGCAAGATGGAAAGGGAGTTTTGGGCAATGGGTGAAGAGGTGAAGGGATTAAGAAGTACAAATAGGCAGTTACAGAATAGCCAGGGGGATATAAGGTACAGTACAGGGAATGGAGTAGCCAAAGAACTTATACCCATGACCCATGAACATGAACAATGGTGGGGGGGATTGCCTGAGGGCGTGAGGGGAGAAGGGGGAAAAATCAGGACAACTGCAATAGCATAATCAGTAAAATATAATTTTTTAAAAAAATGGCACTGTGGACATCTTTGGAAGGGATGTGGTTGAGAGGCAGCCCCCTTGTCTCTCTCTGTCCCAGCTTAGTTTGCAAAAGGCACTGACATGCAATCTTTCTTTATTGTAAGGATTCTGTTTAGTTTGCTTTCAATAATTAAATTTAAGTCATTAAAAAAAAGATCAAGTATCATTAGAAAACACATGAAGAAAAAACTAAAAAAAAAAAGACCTATTTTTGTCAGGATTGAATGAGCTAAAAAAGAATGTTATGAAGAGGGTATTTCTCTATTTTATATTAGAGGAAACCATACCATAGTTCACAGCTAACAGCAAAATTCAAACCTGTTGTGTACCAACTAGGAAAGTTCTTGGCAGCTCTGACTCCTTTTTGCTGGTTGTAGGGAGTCATGGGCCTCATATAAGGTAGGTAACTGGTATGTGTTGGCCAGCACAGAAATAGCAAGATAAAAAAGGTAGACAGACTACCCCTGTAAAGAATCTTATACATAAGTAAGGCTTACCCATAAGCAGATGGCCTATTTCAAACATTGGGCCTCTGCTCCTTAAACTAACAAATGAAGCTAATTACATAATTTCTCACTTTATGGTTTACAAAATACTGGGGCATGCAGTTCCCCCCTGCCCCACTGCCAGGGGAGAGCGCGAACACAGTCCCCCACTACCACAAATTATGCAGTCAAGTTTCCCACATTTGCGGAAATGGCAGGGGTCAGCACATCTGAGTGCAATGGATAAGCCTTGCCCTGGGAAAACCACCTTCCTGATCACGGTCTCTCCCCTGCCAGGTAAGTATAAGGGCATGTAGTTTTAATGTCAGCCTCGTGGCAATCCTGAAAGTCATCAGCAAGTAAATAGAAATTAAATTCTCAGTTATTAGCTTGTGACCTTGATCAAGTGACTTAACATCCATGTATCCGGGTTCCCTTGTCTATAAAATGGGGAGGGATGGGCCTTGGAAGAGCTTAATGTGGACTAAAAGACAGCATAAATTCCAACACAATAACTAGCACTGAGTAGGTAGCCTCATTATTCAAGATAAGACAGCCTAGATTTAGATCCAAACTCTACCAGTTACAACTAACTAAATAACGTAAGGAAGAAATGTTCTATTCTTGTGCCTTAATTTCCACACCTGTAAAATGGGAATAAATAAAAATACCTACTCATTGGGTTGTTAAGGCAGTAAATAAGGTAATTCATGTGAAAGTGCTTAGGACAGCATTGGTTCTTGGTAAAAGCTCAGTAAGTGTTTTATATTTACCCATTTTTCAAATGAGGGAACCTCAGAATAGAGAGGTTAGCTAGGTTGCCCATGGTCAATAGCTGGCTAGTGACAGAACTTCAAAAGGTCTAACTCCAAAGTTCATTACAGTATATGACTCCCCAGGCCATCCCAGCCCCTTCATCTTTGTATCCCTATGTGCCTTGGAATCTAAGACAAGTTCCACCTACCAGCTGTGTGAACTTGGGAAGGCTTAATGTCTTCAAGACTCAGTTTCTCTTTATAAAAATAAGAGTATCTATCTATCTATCTATCTATCTATCAAACAATAGTATCCTCATAAGATTGTCAGGAGTCAAAAAGTAGAAAAAAGTATACAAACAATGTTTGGCACAGTGCTGTCAGCAAGTGCTCAGTAAATGTTATCTATTGTTTTGTTATTATTATACTCTTTCTCTTGCTACCCCCTTACCAAGGCAGCAACTAGCTTCAGCCCTCACCATTCAGCAGGGTTACCAATGACCTCCTTACTGCTGAATCCAGTACAGCTCGGTCCCCTTCCTATCTGACTTCCCAGCAGTATTCAGCAACCTGATCTGTTTTCCTTTGGGAAATACACTTTTCCCTTAGTTTCCATGCCACCCACTCTGTTTACACCTTCTCAGTTTATGCCATTCTTAAATGTTTTTCCTAGGCTCCTCCTATTCTCTCTCTAGATCAGGACTGCTCATTTTGGCACTATTGACATTGTGGGCTGCATAATTCTTGTGGTGGGGCTGTCCTGTGCATTGTAGGATATTTAGCACACATGCAAACACATATGCCAGTAGCATTTCATGCCACCCCTCTCCCCAACTGTAACAACCAAAAATGACCCAGAAAAATGTTCCCATGGGAAACAAAATTGCCCCTAGTTGAGAACCACTACTCATTCACTTCATGGGCATGGTCACCTGCTCTCTTGGCTTTAATTACTATCTTAAAGCTAATAAATCCTGCCACCTCCAACACCAGAGCTTTCTCCTGAGCTTCAGATCCACGTTTCCAGGTTGCTGCTCTGACATCTTCTCTTACATTGCTTGAAAGTGCATGGAACTCCACCTGTCCTAAACTGGACTCTTCCTCTCCTCTCTGCAACATTATCCTCCTTCTACGTTCTCTAAAAGAAATGAAAGGAACCAACCCCAAAATGGGAATCTTTCTTAACTTCACCTTCTCTCTTACCTTCCACGTAAGTTATTCATTACATCTGTCAATTCTACCTTTTTAAATGAGTCCACTTCTCTCTATCCCACTGCACGACCTTTGCCCAGGTGGTCGTCACTTCAACAGTCTCCCAACTGGTCTCCCTGCCTTCAGTCTCACTCCCCTCCAATCATTCTCTTTCCACTTCCTTCCTTACACTGTCAGCGCTCAACCACAATGAATTCCTTCAGTTCCCACAACACACCAAATTCATTCACACCTTTGGGCCTTTGCACACGCTACTCTGTCTCCCTGGAATATCTTCCCTACCCCACCCAACCCCACTAAGTGACTGAGGTAAACACACCTTACTTCCTATTAAAAAACAAAAACAAAAACAAAAAAACCTTCCCTTGTACTGTCAGGTGCACCCATGGCTCTCTCTAGCTCCTCCATCCAAGCACTAGTAACACACCACTGTAACTATCATTTGTCTGCCTTCTCCATCTAACTGTGAACTTAGTGAAAACAAATCTTACTGTGTTCACCTTCACATCCCCAATACCTAGCACAGAGCAGGCTCTCAGAGAGTATTTGCTGAACAAAATAAGACTTGATGAATAAACTAACATAAAACATTAACTTGTTTCCTGTTTTCATCCTAAAAATAGCTCATTGCCATTCTTGCCTCAAAGCTCAAAGTCCAGAAGAGGAGGGAAGAAGAGGAACATGTAAACAACTGCTTACAGGACAAATCTCTCCACTTCATTGTGAAAATAACTTTGAGGTTGTATGGGGCTTATTTCTTTTAATATTCCCCTCTCATACAATTTCCTAAGCCTTATTTAACTTAACTCTTCCCTCTTTTATGATGAGGAAATTGAGCCAAAGACCGTATCTTTGGCCTCTCTTTACATCATAAATAAGAAATCACTTGGTGGACTTTTTGTTCTGCCAAGGCCTAGCAAACTCCTATCTAACCTTTGAAGCACACCCCAAGTATCACTTCTTTAATAAGGTCCCCCCAGAACACCCAAGGGTTGACTTCAGATTCTGTACTCTCTATAGCAGTTTATACACGTCTCACATTGCTTTCCAGGTTGTTTTATGTTTATGATTATCTACTGAAACAGACTATAATCTGCTCTAGGGAAGGGTTCATATTCATTCAAGTGTTTTTATGATACCTCCTATATACCAGACACAGTGGGTCTCAGAAGAGTAAGAGCAGGCAGTGCTCAGACAGCAGGAATTTTATGTGCTTGGACATAATGGTGAAGGACAGAGGCTCTAGAATCAGACTGCCCAAGTGTGAATTCAGACCTCAATATTGACGAATTGTGTTAACTTTGAGCAACCTATTTAACTCACCTATGCCTCAGTTTCCTCATCTATAAAACCAGGACAACAATAGTAAACCACCTCAGGCCTTGTCGGGTGGTTCAGTTGGTTGGAGTGTCATCCCATACACTAAAAGGTTGTAGGTTCGATCTCCCATCAGGGCACATACCTAGGTTGCGGGTTTGATCCCCAGTCTGGCGCATACCTTCCGATCAACGTTTCTCTCACATCAATGTTTTCCTCTTTCTTTCCCCCTTCCTCTCTCTAAAATCAAATATATTCTCAGTGAGGATTAAAAAAAAACAATTGTGAGTCATCTCATGGCATTACGTAGATTAAAAGATTCACCACCATAAGTTTTTATAACTGTGCCTGGCAGCCAGCAAGGGCTCACCATGTATTTGACATTCTGCTAAATAGCATTGTTTCTCCACAGGGCCTGACAAAGACTAAGGGGCTGAATAAATTGCTATGGTGCCTACCATAACCATTAACAAGAATTCAGTGCACAGGAAGAGAGCAGAGACGTATGTAAACAAATACAGGATTCTGAATGTCCTAACAGCCTTTCCAACCTTAAAATAGCACTGACTTCCACAGCTAGAGTAAAGAAAACAGTCCCTTATTTCCCTTTTCTGTGGTCTCGGCATATCTTATGCGTCAACTCACACCCAGCTGCAATCCGTCTAAACCTCGCCTGCCCTCCTACCTCTCTTAGGGATGTCCCCCTACCCAACAACGCGTCATACACAGACTCCTTCCCCCTAAACGTGCAACCAGCTCCATTCTTTTTGTCCCTACGGTTGGAGTGCTTGCCACTTCTCGTTCGCTTACTCACGTAATCTCTTGAGATGGGATCATCGCCCCTATTTTGCAAAGAAACCGAAGCGCGTAAAGGAAAAGTGTGCTGGGCTCAAACGAGGCTCTAAGTGCCACAATCGGGTCTCAACCCGAGTGTACTGATCCGCGCGGAGAGTAGGAAACAGTGGAAACAGTGAGGTGGGCTTACTAGCTTGCGACCCTCATTTTTCGCCGCCTGTCCCCGCGCCCCTCAGGGACAACCTCTGGAGCTCGGATTACCTTCCGACGCATTACCCAACCAAGCTCCAGACCTCGGCGACCAGCCCAGGACCGGCTCATGTACCTGAGGTCACTGTCGCCATCTCGCGTCGTCTCAGATGCGTCGAGATCCCCACGTCCATTCCACTGCCTCCTTGGACCCGCCTCTCCTATTCGAATTTCCCGGTGCCCCGCCCCCTCTCTTAGGCTTCACCAATCATGGCTATTTGTCACCGGAAGTTCCTGCTGGGGGTTGCAACTTTCAGCTCCCTAGGCCTCGCCTCAGAGTCCTGCAAGAAAAAGATTCCCCAGCAGGAGGACGGAAGCGCGCACGTTAGCCACTCAGCCGTTGACGTCTCGGCCCGCGCTCCTGGCAAACTCGGGCACGCGGGGCATTGGTGACAGTGGCCTTTGGGGGAGCTGCTGAGCGCTCCCGGTTTTGAGGCGTAAATTGGCGTAAGTGCAGACTTTTCGCCCCAATCAGACGTAATCGAAAACAATGAATTTATCCAAAAATTTCCCTGGGCCGAATACTATTTTTGTGGCAGAAGAGGTGATTGATTATACGAATAAGGAAAATGTTGCGTGGAAACGGGATTATTCTAAACGACTGGTAGCGATCTTCACTTCCTCCAGTTTCTTGCCTCAGAAGTTCTTTAGGGCGCCTGTGAAGCGGGTCGTTTTGTGGATTGCGGGACTTGACCTCAGTGTCAGTCATTGGTGCTTTAACCACTCCAAGTCCTGTAGGTCTGAGCACGCTTGCTGCATTGTGGGCAGTCATGCGGCACTCACCTCTTGCTAAGCCGAAAGTCGCTGAGTGAGGTACAGAGACCAGATGTGCCCCCTTATGTCGCAAGTCTGAGCCAAGGAGACCAGCTCAGATGTTCCTTACTTTGCAACTCGGCTTTCAACATGTCGGTCCCATATCCTATAGGTTCAGCTGTCTGTTAGGTAGATCCCTAACCTTTCTGGACGCTTAGCAGTGAAGACCATCGCATCTTTGAGTTTCTGGTAGGGCCCTGGTTTAGACATTATGTCCAATCTATTAAAAAACAAAACAAGTATTAGTCCAGTGGTTCTCAATTTTTTAAAAAGTATATTTTATTGACTATGTTGTTACAGTAGTCCCAACTTTTTTTCCCCCCTTTGCTCCCATCTGCCCAGTATTCCCCTTTCCCTTCCCTCCAGCAATTCCACCCCCTTAGTTCATGTCCATGGGTCATGCATATAAGTTCTTTGGCTTCACCCTTTCCTATATTATTCTTAACTTCCCCTTGTCTATTTTGTACCACCAACCAATTATGCTTCTTAACCCCTGCACCATTTCCCCATTTCTCCCCCTTCTTCCTCTCAGCTGATAACCCTCCAGATGATCCCCATACCTATGACTCTGTTCCTATTCTGGTTTGCTTTGTTGGATTTTGTTTTTAGTTTTTAGATTCAGTTGTTGATAGTTGTGAGTTGTGATTTTAACGTTCATAATTTTGATCTTCTTTTTCTTAAGTAAGTCCCTTTGACATTTCATATAATAATGGCTTGGTGATGATGAACTCCTTTAGCTTTACCTTGTCTGGGAAGAACTTTATCTGCCATTCCATTCTAAATAACAGCTTTGCTGGATAGAGTCATCTTGGTTGTAAGTCCTTGCTTTTCATCACCTTGAATACTTCTTGCCAGCCCCTTTCTTGCCTGCAAAGTTTCTTTTGAGAAATCAGCTGAGAGTCTTATAGGCACCCCTTTGTAGGTAACTCTCTGCTTTTCTCTTGCTGCTTTTAAGTTTCTCTCTTTATCTTTCACCTTTGGCATTTTAATTATGATGTGTCTTGGTGTGGTGCTCTTTGGGTCTAGCTTGTTTGGGACTCTATGTGCTTCCTGGACTTGTATGTCTATTTCCTTCACCAAACTGGGGGAGTTTTCCTTCATTATTTTCTCACATAAGCTTTCAATTTCTTGCTCTTCCTCTTCTCCTTCTGTCACCCCTATGGTTCAGATGTTGGCACGTTTAAAATTGTCCCAGAGGTTCCTAAGCCGCTTCTCTTTTTTCCCCTCAATTCTTGTTTCCTCATTCTGTACTGGTTGATTGTTTTTTTTTTCTTCCTTATGTTCTGAATCGTTGACTTGAACCCTAGTTTCCTTCCCTTCACCATTGGTTTTGTGTGGATTTTCCTTCATTTCATTTAGCATAGCCTTCACTTCTTCCCTTATGCATTTGCCGTACTTTAGCATATCTGTGTCAAGCCTGGGAGCATCTTTATCACCAGTGTTTTGAACTCTACATCTGTTAGGTTGGTTATCTCCTCATCTGTTAGGTTGACTATTTCATTGCTTAATTCCCCACTGGAACCTTGATCCATTCCTCCTTTTTGGCCATATCTCTCTGTCTCCTCATTTGACAGTCTCCTGTGTTTGTTTGCCTGTGTCTTAGGTAGAGCTGTAGCACCTGTTATATTGTAAGGGGTGGAGCCTTAGGGATTCGTCATTACATACGTTATGTCACTGTATGTGATGGAGGGTCTTAGAGGGAACAATGCTGCTTGCTCAGCACTCGTCCCTTTTCCAGGCACTTCTCCCACTTCCCTAAGGGACTGGTGCCTCTCTAGCTGTTGCCTTGGCCATGGTTCTCAGAGTGGGTGGGTCTGCGGACGTTCTAGGACCATGGGGGCCCTTTAATCCTGCAGACTGATGAGATACCAGCAGTTTCTTCCTCCGCCCCAACTGGTTTGCACAGTCAGAAGCAATGAGGCTTTATTTTCCCCCAGCTCTGGACCATGAGCTGTGTGGTCTGGTCTGGTGCTGGAAGTGCTCCCCATGTGTCCCTCCTGACTTTTTAAAACATGTGACTGTGCTTTCTGCTGGCCTGCCGCTACCAACCCTGCTGCCACCATCACACTGTGTCCTCTCTGCCCCAGCTCTGTCCCTCCTACATGTCTGGATAAGTATTTCTTCTTTATATCTTTGTTTGTTGGATTTCTATGCAGCTTGATTTTATGGAACTTCTGGTTGTCTCTAGTTTTGAGGTAGTTGTATCCTTATTAGTTGTGGAGGGAGATGCAGAGTGTCTGTCTAGGCCTCCATCTTGGCTGGAAGTCGGTTCTCGATTTTTATGGCTTTGGAATCCCTTTACATTCTTTAAAAATTGAAGCCCCAAAGATCTTTTGTTTGTATGGGTTTTATCTGTTCATATTTACTGTATTAGAAATTAAAACAAACTTAAAATATTTATTAATGCACTTAAAAATTACAGTAACAATTCTGTAGAGACAAAGTAGATTAGCTGTTGCCAGATGATGGTGAGGGGTTGGTGTATTGGGATTATTGCTAATAGATATGGAGTTTCTTTTGTGGGTGGTGTTTTGTAATTAGTGGTGACGGTTGCACAACATAATGGACATACTAAGAACCGCTGAAGTATACACTTAAAAATGGTAAGTGCAAGGGGAAAAAAACCAAATGGCACCTTAGTTTTATTACGAAAATAGTTTTGACGTTGCAGAGCCCCTGAAAGTGTCTCAGGGACCTCCAGAGCTTCCTGAACCACACTTTGAGAACCACTGATATAGGGTCTTGACAGTTTGGGTTTCTCTTGCACTCAGAAAGGGCTATTAAGATTTTCACATTTGTTGCTAGATATTTGGTAAGATACCTACCAGAAATAGTGGAAACAGCGTAGGTCAGGGAGTCAGGATTTTTAAGGATGAATAAATAGCTCAGGTACCGGGCTTTGGTGCCAGGCAACACGTGGTAGAGATTTTGCCTCTTTGTGCCTCCATTTCCTCAAGTTTTAAGAGAGAATAATGGTTGAACCCAGTTCCTAGAGTTGGTTTAAGGGTCTGTGTCTGCCTTGTGTAAATTAGGGCTGATATTCAAAGAAAACAAGATAATTCAGCCCTGGCTGGTGTGGCTCAGTTGGCTGGAGCATTGTCCCGTAGACTGAGGTTGCAGGTTCATATGGGAGGCAGTCAACTGATCTCTCTCTCTCTCTCTCTCTCTCTCTCTCTCTCTCTCTCTCTCTCTTTCTCTCTCTCTCTCTCCTGTCCCCTCACTCTAAAAGCAATGAAAAAAATGTCCTTGGGTGAAGATAAAAAAAGATAATTCCATTCACAGTGTATTATTTGCTTGTAGTGTGCGGGCCAACTTTCCTAGGTGGTAGGGGTACGATGGTGACCAAGAAGACATACATGCTCCCTATTTTCCTGGAATTTGTTTTTTGTGGAGATAGGAGTGTGGGAGTGGGTGATGGTGACAGACAACAAATGGAACTTTTAAGGGAAGACTGGGTATCAAGGTCTGCATCTGCCTGGTGGAAATTAGGGTAAACACCTGATATTCAAAGAGAAATATACTGAAATTTTTTAAAGGGCCAAAGTAGGCCCTTAAAAAGCAAAGGAGAACAAAGTAGAACATAGAGTTTACATCATAAAAATTGGAAAGAGGCTAGTGGATGAGGAGATGATTCTGTTCTTCAAGCCTAGGAAGAGTAAATGAGGGTAATCTGGGGTAAAAGGCATAGTGGCAGTGATGAAGAAAAGAATGGGGGCTGTAAAGAGAGGACCACACTAGGAGGGCCAGGTGGAGAAAGAGTTCTTAGGTCAGCTGTTTTCAACCTTTTTCATCTCATGTTACACGTAAACTAATGACTGAAGTTCTTCGGTACACCAAAAAAATGTTATTTTTTGCTGATCTGACAAAAAATGGGTATAATTTTGATGCATTCACACCAGACAGCTATTGTGTTGGCTGTTGTCATTTTTTTAATTTGACACTCTAAAGGAAAAGAGGTCAGTGACCCTGACTAAATAGTCAGGTATTGCATGTTTTAAAAATTCTTGCGGCACACTGGTGGAAAATCACTGCCTTACATGATAGAGCACCACAGCTAGTCAGGAAGCTGACACCAATCTGCCCAAAGGGGCGCTGAGGACTGAAACTAGCTCTGGCTGCTGTGCATGGGCAAGTTTGATATGCTCACTGCAGAGTTTGCCTTGAGAAGACAAAAAGGAATAGTATATTAATGTTTAAGACAAAACAAACTATTGTGATCTCTAGAGCAAGAATTCTTAAAATGTGATCTGGGGGTCCCTGGCCTCTGAAAACTTAAAACTGTTTCATAATAATGCCAAGATGTCATTTCCCTTTTCATTCTTACTATCTTATAAGTGAAGTTTTCCACAGTCCACATAATACGTAGATGCAGTCAGAAGAGTGGTTGCCTCTTGGGAGCTGGAGCAGGAAGTGACTGGGAAGGGTCCAGAGGGAATTTTCTGAGGTGATAGTAATGTCCTATATCTTTAAAGGAGTTTGGGTTATATAGGCATATGCATTTGTCAAAACATGACATGGTTTTTCAACTGTGTGATCCTCATATTGGAACTTTTTGTAAGGTTTTGTTTCTAAGATGTTTGAAAATCATAGATGTGTGAAAAATGCTCAGGTTTTGCAACATCAGAAAGACCCGAGTTTATTCCTGCCACTGCTACAAACTATGTTTATTACTTCGGACAAGTAACAGCATTTAGCAGAGTACCTGACGTGTCATAAGCACCTAACAGATATTTGTAATGTGACTAAATGAAATAATATTATTTTTCTGAGCTCTAGTTTTGTACTAAGTCCAAATAATCTCATTTTAATTTGCTCTACCAAGATTTAGAGGGTTTTGGGGTGAGTTTCCTTTAGATGGCAAACCGAAGCAGAGAATAGGAAAGATGCTTTTTGCTCGAGTGTGCTTAGTTGTTAAATGCCAGGGAATAGTCATGGGTGTAGGTTTGGGTGGGTAAGGGGACACAGTGGCCTCTGACATCTACCCTTGTATCTCTCGTCTGCCCTACAAACATATAAGCTGCCTTCTGTCTGGGTGACTTCATCTGAAAAATGGAAATAATATTAATACTTTCCAACAGGCTTGTTATCACAATGAAATGAGGTGGTTTTGAAGAGTACCTGAGCCCATGACGGATGCTCAATAAATGTTAGTTGCCTCTTCCATTTTTCATCTCTCCCTACTGTTTTTTCTGAAATAACTCCCCCAAAACATGTATGACTGTTAATATAGTCTTTCTGTCTGAAGAGATCCTTAAATGATCTTTCATATGCCCTATGTTAATAATTGATCTATATTTGCTATCCTTCCCCAACACACACAAGTCCAAATTCATAACACCAAGGAATGCACACTTTTATTGGCTGGACTTGAATTTATTGAGCCCAAAACATTCTTGAAATCCATGAACTGTAGTCTAAGAGGAGTCTTCCATTACTTGCAGAGTTAATTCTCTTGGTAATTGTTGTTTAGGGATTTGACCTTAGCTGTCTCCTGGATGACTGCATCCATTGTGCAGGTTGAGACTCTAATTTTGGGACTGCTCAAGAGGCCTGTCCCTGTCCCCTTGGTACAGCTTTCTCCCTGCTTCCCTCAGCGGTGGGAGCTTGAGGATCCGTACCAGCCACAGTGGAGTCCATGATGATCCAAATGAGGAAGTAGTCAAATCACCCAGTTAATTTGGTGACATCCTATAGTCCTGGGGGGTCTTCCTTTTGAGAGATTACCTTTCAACTCCCAAGGTGTCATTAGAAGAACTTTGGGCTCCCTTTGTAGCCCATGGCCTTTGGGCCCTTTACTTCAGGCATAATCCAGAGCACCTCCTATGCGAGTTGGCCTCAGACTGCAGCCATTCCAGACATGCCCCATTCCAGGTCATCACATGCTATGTGTCTGAGACCTTCTCCACACTCATATCTCAGTTATTTCTATATAACACTCAACCACTGGACAATGATGCCAGTTATTTTTATGTAGCAATAAATTCCTAGAAGTATCAGTTTGGCTAGGCTATAGTATAATATTCAATCAAAACTAATCTGGGCCCTGGCTGCTGTGGTTCAGTGGATTGAGCGTCGGCCTGCTAACCAAGTGTCGCTGGTTCGATTCCCAGTCAGGGCACAGGACTAGATTGCACGCCAGGTCCCCAGTTGGGGGCACGTGAGAGGCAACTGCACATTGATGTTTCTCTCCCTCTCTTTCTCCTTTCCCCTCTCTCTAAAAACAGATAAATAAAATAAAATAAAAGTAACCCTGTTAAAAATAAAATAAAATGAACTGGAAAAAAAAAAAGTCCTTTTAAAAAAAAAACACAAAAAACCAATCTAGTTGTTGCTGTGAAGATATTTTGCAGACATTGTTAGCATCTGCAATTGTTTTAAGTAAACATTATCCTGGATAATCTGGTAGACCTCATCTAGTCAGCTGAAAGACTTAAGAGCAAAACTGATTCTGAATGTATCATTTTACGTGGAATCTAAAATTATAAAGTCAAACTGGGAAGTGCAGGAAATAGAGAGATGCTGGTAAAAGGTTGCAAACTTCCAGTTATAAGGTAAGTTCTGAGGATCTAAGGTACAACATGGTGACTATAGTTGATAATATTTTATTGTATCATTGTACAATTGAAATTGGCTGAGAGAGTAGGTCCTAAGCTCACTGAATTTTTAAAAGGGTAATTAGGTGAATGATGGATGTGTTAATTCGGGAACCCCTTCACAATATATACATATATCAAATTATGTTGTATACTTTAAATATGTTACAATTTTATTTGTCAGTTGTACTTCAATAAAGCTTGAAAAAAAATTTAAAGAACCTGCATTATTAACAGTATAAATTTTGAAAACCTAACACATTAATTTGCAGGGGGGAAAAGAAGTAAAACTGAGATTTCTGACAGGGCTGTTCTCAGACTGCTGGCCTGCCCTCCAGAGTTAAGACTTGCAGAGCCAGCCTCCACAGTTGCAGAAGTCAACCCTTTGCAACAAACGGCTTTTTGTATATACGTACTTATATCTCCTACTGGTCCTTTCTCATAAAATCTGACTGATACAGTAAATGGCTTTACTTATTTAACTAAACAACTAAAGGTTAGGTACTAACTCCCTCAAGTTCTACTCCATACCCCTCCCCATACAAACTAACCTATATCTTCACTCATTTATTTTCTTTCTTTTTTTTTAGTTTCCTGCTCCAATGACTTTATAACCTCCTCTCCAGTCACTTCTGAAACTTTGTTCCATCGGTTATCTCCTCTTTCCTGAATCTTAAGCCTCTCCCTCTAACTCTTTCTTCATCATATAAACATGCTCATGTCTTTCCTGTCTAGGAAAAAAAAAACCTCCTTCCTTACATCCTTCATAACGGTGACTTGCCTATTTTTTTGGCTTACTAGAGCCAAACTTATTCAGCTCTTATGGCCTGTATTTCTTATTCATTCCTTAACCAATTGCAGCCTGGTCCAGCTACCCCTAATCCACTGAAACTTCGTCAAGATAATTAATGACCTGATTGCCAAAGGCAAGGAAATTAAGTCTGTCCTTTTGTTGACTTAGTGACATTAACCACTCCTTGAAATTTCTCTCTTGCCTTCTAGTGCATCATTCCTCATTTTCTTTATTTCCCAGACCCTCCATTTTTAATTTCTTTAACTAACTCTTCTTCTTTGGACCAACCATTAAAAGTTGATATTCCCCAATCCCCTGACTCCGACTGTCTCTCATTTTATATGCCCATAGTTTCCCTGGGAGACTTCTTCTACACCCATCACTTGAATGTCAATATCTATGTGCTGATGACTCCTGAATCTAAGCCCTGTATCAAAAAGCTTTATTCCCAAATATCCCTCTGCCTAATGTTGGATCTCAACCAGGATGTACCACAGATCCATCAAAATGTAACAGGTCCAAAAGCTAATTAATGTTTTCTTTTGTGTTCCCTCATCTTGGAGAATAGCCCTCTCTTCTCAGCTGCCCAAGCTACAGATATGGTAGTTCTACTAGACTGTCTTTCTCCACTCACCCTTTTCTTCCAGTTATCAAGTTCTTCTGAGTCTACTCTCCCACTCAAATCTCTCAAATTCTTCCTTTTCCTTTCTTCCTCATACTTACTGCCTTTGTACAGACATTTCATCATTTCTGATGTAGATCTAGTCTCTTAAGTATTTTCTTGTCCTGCTTTCACCTTCAGTCCATTTCCCCCACTTACACCAGGAAATTTATTTTCCCATAAATTGTATCAATCCCTTGAAGGCACAGAATTTTTGTTCAGTACCTTCCTGTAGCCCATAACATGATATTCATGGTCCCCGCCTTTCCATGAGATTTCACCTTTTGCCAATTGTGCTTCACGTTTTAGCTGTGCTGAACCACTTTTGGTTTTCATATCTTCAGATGTCTGCAAAAGCTGGTCCCAGCACCCTGTACTGCCCTCCTATACATACACACACCCCTTCCTTCACAGTCTTCCATGACACTCCCAGAGAAATTTACCCCTCCTCCAGCTCCTTGCATCCAATGAAAAACACCTTTGTTACAGCACTAGTAAAACTATTTGACTAGAAGAAAAGAAATAAATCTTCAGTACTCTTTATGTTCCTAGCACCTAGCAGGGAATGTTTGATAAATGTGTGATTAGCTCAATTCAGGAATTTAAAAACTTCCCTGGCTGGTGTGGCTCAATGGATTGAGTGCTGGCATGTCAACCAAGAGGTCACCAGTTTGATTCCTGATCAGGACACATGCCTGGGTTTGCAGGTCAGGTCCCTGTGTGGGGGCATGTGAGAGGTGAGTGATCAATGTTTCTCTCCCTCTCTTTCTCCCTCCTTTCTGCTTCCCCTCTCTCTGAAAATATATTTTAAAAATATTTTTTAAAAAAGACTTCATAAAAAAACTTTATTAAGGAAAGTTTTCTTTAAATCTGCAAAATTCTAATATGTAGACTAGATAACAGCCAGGAATCCCATCACTTAGTCCTCTTCTGCTGTGGCTGCCTCTTAGGTGCCAGTGCTTTCACTGGGCACAGTGTGAAAACCACTGATTTAAAGGCTGTCTTAAAGTTGCCCAGATATATGATCTGTCAAAAATCTGTCAGATTCTGCCATAAAAAGGATTAAAATGCTGGTACATGCCACAACATGAATGAACCTTGAAAACATGTTAAATGGAAGAAGCTAGACCCAGCAGACCACATTGTTGTAAGAGTCCATCTGTATGAACTGTGTGGGATACGCAGAGCCCCAGAGACAGGGTAGATGAGCAGCTACAGAGCCTGGGGAGGAGAACGAGTGCCTGCTGGAAGGGCACGGGGCTCCTTTCTGAGGTGATGGAAGTATAATGGAGTTAGAGAGTGGCAATGGTTGTTCAATCTGCAAATGTACTAAAAACCACTGAAGTGAATTTTATACTATATGATTTATATCTCAATAAAGAAAATCACAGTGACGTAAAATTCCATTCCACGAAATTGATAGTTTAAGAAAAAAGGATTGTTATAAAAATAGGCTAGGCCTGAGTTTTTTCTATAATGTACATATTTATAAAATTACATGTGCATAACTGTTATTTTTGTCTAATTGGGAAGAAACATTTTAGGACTGGGAACTCGAGTCCTAAGAATTATTTTCAAAGCAGCTTTATATTGCTGAGTCTACCCAGTCACTCTGATGCTTCCCCTGAACTTCAACCAATCCCTTACTTATGTTCATGGAAACCCACAATGGAACCCACCCCCCCACTTTGGAATGCCCCCCTTTTAAAATTTTATTTATTTTTTAGAGTGAGAGAAGAGAGGAAAAGAACCATTGATGTGTGATGTGTGAGAGAACATCAATAGGTTGCCTCTCATATGCCCCAAATTGGAGAGTTGGCCTGCAACCCAAGCAAGTGCCCTGACTGGGAATTGAACTGGCGACCTTTCAGTTCATAGGCCAGTGCTCAATCCACTGAGCACACCAGCCAAGGCAGGAATGACCTTTTGATTTTATTTTTATTTTTTAAAAATTTTTATTTATTTTTAGAAAGAGGGGAAGAGAGGGAGAGAAACATTGATTTGTGAGCTACTTCAATTGGTTACCTCTCATATGCCCCCAACTGGGGACCTGGTCTGCAGCCCAGGCATGTCCTCTAGTGGGAATCAAACTGGCGACCTCTCAGTTCACAGGCTGGCACTCAATCCACTAAGCTACACACCAGCCAGGGCAAGAATGACCTTCTTTGAAAAAAATTTTTATTGATTGATTTTAGTAGGAGAAGAAGGGAGAGAGAAAGAAACATCAATTTGTTGTTCCACTTATTTATGCATTCGTTGGTTGATTTTTGTGTGTGCCCTGACTTGAGATTGAACCCACAACCTTGATGTATCAGGATAACACTCTAACCAACTGAGCTACCTGGTCAGAGCTGGAATGCCCTTTTCTGAGGATGGCATTGGCATCATAGAAGCTGTGAGGAAGTGGTGGCTTCCTAGGAAAGGAACCACAGTTCTGAAAGAACTAAGCAAGGATACCAGGGCTTATGGGTAAAGATGGGGAGGATCTAGGCTGGAGTAATAGGCAGAGCCCTTGACACATTAGGCTAAACTTTAGGAGTCAGGTGGGTTCTGGGAAAACAAAGGATAATAGTCCAGGCTACCAACGTACAGTGAATGGGTTAAGGTCAAGAGAGTGAGGTGATGGCCCTAGTGAAGAGGTGCTATCTCAAGGAGAGGGGAGGACAAGGAGAGAGAAGGGATGGAGAGCAGAACATTTTGGGTTTGGGCAGTAAGTCACAACGAGGCCTTACCCTCAGCCTCAGAACTCCAATTTGGGTAAACACTCTCAGGAGCTAACCTTGGAAAATGAGTTGGTGCAAGTCCGAATCTTATCACCTTTTGATAAATAATGAAGAAAACCCTAAGACTTGAACACCTTTCCCTCATCCTCCCACACTCACACTTCCCCAGACTGACATCCTACAGATAGCCAAGTATGAGACTCCCACATCCATACCCAGAGTTGGGAGGGCATCCCAGCTGCAGACACCCACATACACACAAGCTTTAGCCATGTCCTTTTATTTTTTTAAATTGAGCCACATGGATGAGGTTAGGGGTAAGGGGGTTCTCACACACACCCCCACTGCTTTGCTCCTGCCCAGGAGGAGGCTGGGGTTCAGCAGCTGCTACAGTCACTGGGGTAGACATCCCAGTGCAGGCCAATGGCATTTATAAGGGAACCAGATCGGCCACTGATGAATCGAAGCACGGTGTTGGGGTACAAGGGGAGAGCATTGAAACTTGTGCCTGTGTCTTTCCCAAAAGGCAGGTAGCGGCCCTTGTCAGTCACGAAGACCAGCTTCCTCAGATAGTACTTGTACTTGCCAGACACCTGGATAACCGACTCCCCAGGGTGCAGAAAGATCTCCTCCAGGTCTCCCTGGGTGCCACCCACATAGTCACTCCACACCTTGCCATAGCGCACCTGGAGACTGGGGACAGGGTGAGGAAGGAAGAAAGGGAGACACTGAGTAGGGCGATCAGAACTCCGAACCTCTTGGCCTATATGCTGAGACCTTCAAACTGGTGACAGGAACAAGTCTCCTGCCAGTCCCACAGTATGTGAGGGCTGGTAGATCATACAGGGAACTTCAGCTCCTCATGTTGACCACAAACAGACTCACAGAGTGAAGACAACTTGCCCAGAGTCACCCAGATAGTAAGTGTCAGAGCTTGATCTTGAAGTCTAGACTCCCACTGTGTCCCCCCCACCCTATACCTGAAAGAAGCGAAGCGATTTTTCAAATATCTGAAAGGCTCTCATGAGGAAGAAGACTTGTCTTTGTTGTTCCAACATGCAGATCCAGGACCAAAAGGATATGTTTTGAGAGAGGCATCATGCAAAGATGGGGATGCCAGAGGGGACTTAAACCTTGGGTGGGGCCCTGGCCAGGTAGCTCAGTTGGTTAGAGCATTGACCTGATATACCAAGGTTGTGGGTTTGATCTCTGGTCAGGGCACATACAAGAAGCAACCAATGAATGCATAAATAAGTGGAACAACAAATTGATGTCTTTCTCTCTCCTTCCATCTCAACTTAATAAATATAAATAAACCTTGGGAGGGGGCCAAACTCAACAACTTCCAGGCCCCTGAGAGTTTATGGCATCTGATTTACCCAAGGTCACTCATGTTTGGGTTATAGAGGTTTCAAGAGTGCAGGTCTCAAATCCAAGCTCTAACAACTTTCACATACCGTGTCGTCCCTGGGACTTGTTGATTGGAACAGATATGACCCAAAGTGACTGAGAACTTCCCAACTAATAAGGTCCACAAATCACAGAAACTCAAAGAATCTTACCCTACAATGTAGTATCTGTTGACTCGGACACGGATGGCAGTGATGGGGCCATCCATCTGGTTGCCAGAATGAGAGAATCGTGATCCGCCGCCACCTCCATACTCTCCATTGTAGGAGGAGGACCTAGCCTGAACTGGATGGGAAAGTAGGCATTAGAGGGAGAAATTCCCTGAGAGCTCAGTTCCTCCTTACCATCCCTATCCCCCTCCCCACAACTTAATTGCCACCACCCAAAGCCTGCTTCTGAAAGCCGTGGCCACCAGCAGTGACCCTGGTACTGGGCTCCTGGCTTCTCACTTACTGGCATTGGCAGAGGCGGACGCACACAGAAGGGCAAGAAGAGCAACGATCAACATTTTGGAGCTGGAATGGCAAGAAATGAGAAAGTGAAGATTTGCCCTTTTCCTTGGGACTTTATTTACCCAGGTGTCTCTGACCTCCAGCTGAGACTCAGGCTTCTTGGTCCTTTAAGTCATACCTAGCCCACATAACGTTGGGCTTTGAAAGAATCGCCCATAGTCTCTAGTCCTGCTACTCACAGATACCATTTTCTGTGTCCTTAACCCCTCTGCTTCTCCCTGGTCGGCCTACAGTCAACCTTCCTCTTCTGTGCCAAGCCAGAAAATCAGTCCTAACACTCCCTCTGGGTTAAGCTGTGTCATGCCTTGTTCCCTCCTGGCACAAAGCAGGAAAGGAGTTTTCTAAAGAAAAAATAGAGCCCTGGCTGGGTGGCTCAGTGGATTAAGTGACAGCCTGCAAACCAAAGGGTCGCTGGTTTGATTCCCAGTAAGAGCACATGCCTGGGTTGTGGGTTTGGGACGTGTAGGAGAGGCAACCGATAGATGTTTCTCTCTTCCATCGATGTTTCTCTCCCTTTCTTTCTCCCTCCCATCCCCTCTCCTAAAAATAAATTAAAATTTTAAAAATAAAAATAAAATAAAGAAAAAGTAGAGGAAATCGCCAAATCATAGAAATGATTGGGTTTACCAAACCAGGAATCTGAGAAAACCTAGCCAAAGTCCACTTGTGGTAGATTGACCTGGCTTATGGGGCATCTGGGGTATAGTTTAAATTCCTACCTTCACCCTGGTCTCAGAAGGAAAAGAGCATTTTAGAGGTGTGTCTCTGTGTCGCCTGGGGAGTGAAAGCAGTGACAGAAGAGACTATGCCAACACTGGTTTCCAAGCAGTTCTGGTGGCGGTGGGATAGACTGAAAAGTAGGATTCTGGACCAGCTTAAGATATTAGATCCTGGGTGCCTGGTCTATTTGTCATAATTCTTCCTCCACTAACACATTTTTGGCCATATCCATACCCTTGAGCATCCCAAATGTCCCCAGTCCATCAACTGAGACCCAGATATCGATATAACTATGTCTAGCTCAGATCCAGAATCCCCAGTTAACTGACACCCAGGTCACCCTCTGCTGTTCAATCCAGGTAGGCTCTTCTCCCACTCAGCTTGAATTCCCCCTAACTCAAGTCCAGGCATCATTGTCACCCTTAGCCCAGGCCTCTGGCACCTCTCACCTGGCAGTTTCAGGTGCAAAGTAACCCCCTAGAATCTTCCAGGTCTTTTATACCAGGTCTAAGCCCTCCCTCTGCTCTTTATCGTGTGAACCTCACCTCCTGGGCAAACATGATCAATCTCTTAGGGTCAGTTGTCAGGCAGGGTCTAGAACATCTTATCCTGCCCCTCCTCCCAAGGGTTACAGGTGGCAGGGTGGGGTCCAATCAGGAGGGGCAGAATAAACTTGAGAAAAGGTCTCCAAGCAAATAGCCAACAGCTTTCAGTGGACAAAGGTACTAATCACCTCTGGGTGTGACCTAAGGTTCTCCCCCCTCTATTGAATATTTGCAGGTGCTCTCACCTGCAATCTATCATCTTTAGAGATAACATTGCCTTCTCCTGACATTTGAAATATCAATTCTCCAAGAAAGGAATTACAGTGTCCACATCTTATACTTAGGAGTACCTGCTATTTGCCAGACAATTTTTCTCTCTCCCATGATATTTTATATGAAACAAATTTGAACATATAGAGAAGTTGGAAGAATGTACAGTGAACACCATATACATGCCATGTAGATTTTATCTTGGTTATATTTTGCTGCACTTGCTTTCTTTTCCCCTCCCATCTCTCCATCCTCAAATTTCCAGATTCTTCACAAACATTTTCTTTCTGAAAAGGGTGACTTGGGGCTGCAGGTGGACACTGAACACATGCGGATCCCCTCCCAGGAAAGCACAGAGTCAGTTCAGTGCCCAGGTTGGAAAATGAGGGGCTGAGAGTGAACAGGTCCTCCCGCAGAGGCCGCTCTGCGCTCAGGGCCCCCAGGACTCCTGGCCCTGCAGCCTACACAAAACAATAGTTTCTTTTAGTAGGTCTTAAACTTCCCCAGGGCTGATATAAGGGTTGATTTATTGTCTTTGCAGGCTCTTCTCTTCCAGGGTGATTCCTCTCCACCTAAATTCCCTAGGGCCGACACCTGAGTTCTACTTTGTGACCTCTCTAGGGTCGGTCCTCTAACCCTGAGTCAGCATGTCCTTCCAAGTGGAGAGAAGGGTGGGGCATCAGTTATTAACGACCATTAATGGGGCATTCAGAGCACCACACCCATTACAGGCTCACCACCTGGGACTGGGCACTCCTCCTAGGAAACAAGGGGATAGGATCCCCACCCTGAGGAGCTGGAGATAAGGTGGGGCTCCTGGCAGGGAGATTCCGGGTGCCAGGAGAACGGCTAAGGATGCCACGTCTGAGCTCTCCTTGTCCACCTCCTCCTAGTCCAAAACAAAATGTCCGGGTGACATGACTTCTACAACTCCAGCCATTCTGTTCTGTATGTCCCTGTCCTCTCTGTTTGCTTTTCTTCCCCAATTCTCTCATGATAAACAACAAACATAACTTCTGTGGCTGGAAGCCTTTTTAAAAGAGTTTATTGAACTATATGCTAGTCAGAAAAGGACCAGGTCCTGGGTCGTGAAGTCTGAAACACCAGCAGCAGGGCTGGGTGGAAACGACAAGCTTGTCCGCTGTCCTGGAGTTGAAGGAATGTTTTATGCATTATGTTTTGGGGAAGGAAGATGTAAGTTGTTATGAAAGGATTTGCACAGGCTACAGACAAAGGGGGCTGGAAAAGGTGAAGAGAAGCAGTTCTAGGATAGGTGCACAATCCATAGGGAAGAAATATTTATGACTCTTGATTGGTCCTGAAAGTTAGTGCGTATTCAGGATGCCGTGGTGTCCGGGGGCGGGTTGACAGACGCCTGGAGCTTGATTCAAAGCTGTGATACACACTCAGCAGTGTCGGTAGCCTTTTGCTCATTGGCCCACAGTGATTAACTGGTTAATTATTCTTGCCTGTTTTTCTTCCTCTCCTGCCCACTGTAATTTAATTTAGGAAGTTTCAGAATTTTTTTCTTGTCACAGACATTTCCCTTTATGTCTTGATCTTCCCACACATCTCTTGTTCTGAGACTTTTTCTTTAAATTTCCTCTCTCCATCCATTTTTCCTTCTGCCTCTCCTCTTCTTTGCTTCTCCAGCTCTTCCAAGCTCTTTCTCTCTTTCCTCTCTGTCCCCTCTCACTATTATCCATCTCAACTCTTTCTTCTTAGGAGCATATCACACAATATGTGACCAAAGTCAGGAAATCAATGATGGCCACCCCGAGAGGTCTGGGGTAAATACTATGGGAGCATGTCCTGGTATTTACATGCATGACACATCTGGGAACCTCAGACTACAAGCTCCCACAGCGTTAAAGTTTCACTCTGATGCACTGACCCCACCTGTGCAGAGATCCAGTCTCTTCCAGGCCTGCAGACTGGTCCCTGGGTTCCCCAAGACAAGTCTCCAGTCCCCTCTCCAGAGTGCAAGAGTTGCCTTTCCTGTGGTGGAAGGTGTCTCGGGTTCATCTTCTGTGGGTCCCAGAGACAAGGAAGTCCACTGTGTAGCTAACGCTGCTACCTCTAGGGTTTGCTCAGATGCAGTGCCTGAAGAGTCAGAAGGAGGAAGGGGAAGGCAATGGGACACCAGGACCCACTCTGCTTCCATCTCATCAGCTCCGGCTTGATATGTTTCACATTTGACCCACATGCCCACTGGGAGCCTACCTGCCCCTTAACATCCAGATGAAGTTGCCTTAAACCTTATCCCACCTGCAGTCCTACAGACAGTGAAACTCCAAACTCTTCCAAAGCTTCCTGCTATTGACAGCTTCCTGCTGACTCAACCCCTTTTGTGGTCTCCTCTGCCCCCTTGGCAAAGCAACTCACTCAACACACATTTATGGAACATCTATGTTGGAGGCACCATTGTAATGCTGGAAAGATAGCACAATGAAGAGAGTCAAATCCTGCCTGCTGGGAACTTTCACTCCAGTGTGGGCAGCCTGACAAATGAACAACTATGTTACTGCGTGCCATATACTACAAAAAATAAAGCAGAGAGAGCATGAGGAGGGATGGGGAGGCTGTTCCTGTGCTGGGGGCCCCCAGCTCAGGTAATATTTGTGAAGAGACCTGAGTGAAGTAAGTGATGGAGAGAAATACAGATATTTGGGTGAAGAGTAGACCAGGCAGAACGGACAAGAGCCAAAGCTGTAAGCAGGAAGTGTGTGGGATGACTGCAGAAACAGCAGGGAGGGCAGGGTGGCTAGTGTAGGCGAGGAAAGCCTGCGGGAGGCGAGGCCTGGGAAGCAGCCAGGGCGCAGGGGGTGTGGGGCCTGGGAGGCCATGGTCATGAGTTTGGGTTCGTTCTGAGAGTGAGGGGAGCCATTGAAGGGTTTTGACTTTTCCGAAAATCACCTACTCTGGACTTTGATAAAGGGAGAAAGGACTGGAGGGTGGGTCAGCGTGTAAGCAGGAGGCCACAGCAGGAGCCACGTGGACATTCCTGTTTCACTGGGTCTCTCCCCAGCCCTCCTAGACTGTCTGAGAGCTACTGCCTCTCTCAGACAAAGCAGCTTTGTCCTCTTCTTAAAGTCCTGATACAAATTCAGACCTTAAAATGACAATCTGCCGCTTTATCTCCATCAAGGATTTTTCAAAAAAATATTTCCAAACAATGGCATGTATGTTTCTTGTTAAGGAGAAAAAATTCTCTACCTCCTCACTTCCACAGTGGGCCTTCATAGCAGTTTCATCTGAACAAAGGATTTTACCACAAAAACAAATATGGACACTGCTTTTCTGTTCACCCTTCACTGTTCCAAGGAAGAGTCTGGTGAGCAGAAGTGACTTCACTAAGTTGCAAAGAGGGTCCCTGCATGTCCTCCCCTGTGTGCCCTGTGCCCCCATGCCAGCCCCTGCGGCTTGCTCACACTACTCCAGCCGCCTAAAATGCTCTCCTCCTTTTGCCCACCCATTATATTTTGCCCTCAAGACTTTCAGCCCATACTGCCACCGCCGCCACTCCCCTGCACCCGCCAACTAGCCTTCTGTCACAAACTCCTTGGGTCCCTTCTCTTCCCAGTGCCTCCACTTCAAACAGAATTCCTCATTCCTTTCTTTGGTCTCCAGCTGTTCTTCCTACATCACTAGTCTGCTTCTAATTACACTGCACTGTAACTTATCTGTTTATATAGAAGCCTCCTCTACTAAACCTGAACACAGTCTTCTTTATTGACTGATTGATTGATTTTAGAGAGAGAGGAAAGGGGAAGAGAGAGAGAGCACACCAATTTTTTGTTCCACTTATTTATGCATTGGTTGATTCTTGTATGTGCTCTGACTGGAAATTAAACCTGAACCTTGGTATATTGGGATGATGCTCTAACCAGCTGAGCTACCCAGCTGGGGCCTGAGCACATTCTGAGGCAGGGACTGTCTAATCCATTTCTGAATGCCCAGCTCCTACATTTCACCTGTCACAGAGCAGGTGCCCCATAAATGACTGTCAAATGCCTAGGGTGCAGAGACACTTCCATTTAATGCTTCTCCTTTGTCTTTTCACATATTTGTGTC
This sequence comes from Furipterus horrens, assembly GCF_987537825.1. Classification (NCBI taxonomy): domain Eukaryota; kingdom Metazoa; phylum Chordata; class Mammalia; order Chiroptera; family Furipteridae; genus Furipterus; species Furipterus horrens. Next base: position 121,775,811 of record NW_028327175.1, read on the forward strand.
TCTCTTCTTGGAGGGTTGTATTTGGGTTTTCTTTAGTTTCTTATTTCCAATTTCCCTGGGGAAACTCTGTATTCAGAAGAATATAGGACATTACCCTGGCTGGTGTGGCCCAGTAGCTCGAGACCAGACTATAAACTGCAGGGTCGCCAGTTTGATTTCCATCAGGGCACGTGCCTGGATTGTGGACCAGGTCCCCAGTTAGGGGCATGCAAGAGGCAACCACACATCGATGTTTCCTTTCTCTCTTTCTCCCTCCCTTCCCCTCTCTCTAAAAATAAATAACTAAAATATATTTTTTAAAGATTTCCAATGATAGAAAGTTTATTTTAAAAAAGAAAGAAACTGTCAGGCTAGAAATGGTTGAGACGCCTCTAGGGCAGTAACTAGAGCAGCACCAGAGACCCAGACTCAGGACAGGTAAGTGTACATTATTAATTATTTTTTAATTGAGATATAACTGACATATAACATTGTATTAATTTAAAGTATACAATATAATTATTTTATATACATATATGCTACAAAATGAGTTAATCATTTTGAAGTCAGAAACCTATAGCAATGTACTAAGAATTCACAGACAGAATATTGTATTATAAAGAGATATGGGCTTAAAACCTGATTCCAGCCCTTACTTGCTTCATGACCCACTGAGTTTCTTGGTCTGTAACTTGGAGACAATTAGACCAACCAATTTTTTCAACCTTCTGGTAGAGACCTGGCATGTGGTAGGTACTGAGTAAATGTTTATTCTCTTCTCCATGTGGACTTCTGCAAAACACAGCTTTTCTTTTTGGTCTCTCAGAGCAAGTTGATCTGGGCAGCCGTGATCTTTCATGCGAGTAGCTTTACTTGATGGCTTTGCTTGAGTTCAAATTCTAGAAATGTTGTCAAATACATAATAAAAGACTTTAAAAAGAATTTTATGTAAGTTGGTTTGGATGACTGGAGTTAAAGTCTCGTGGGAACTTGGTTTTCACTTCCTTTTATTGAGATACAATTATATGGTAGCTTTTAAAGCCTCCACACTTTTTGCTTTCAGTCTCCATGCCTCTTACTGAATTGAGTGATCCACTGCAACTCTTTTTTCCCCATTTTTTAGTTTATTTTCCCTTTGTTTCCTTTGTTTCCTTGCTCACAAAGACCAATCAGTCTCTAAACATATGGCAATCTAATATTCGAAGGGATGAAGCCCTCACTCATCCGGGTTGATTAGATTCAGCCAGACCCAGGGCTCCCTCTTCAGGATGAGCTGCCACCATGGGAGCGTGCTTAGATCATTCTACCAGCATGTGCTAGTTCTTGCTTTGTGTCAGGAAAAAATTATCTAAAAATATGAGCAGATCTGGTCTCTTGCACACGGTGTGTTCCACAGGTGCATTAGACAGGGAAGTGCAAGGTCCTAGCTCAGAGCAAGGCCCTGTGGGAACCCAGCTGCCACCACTGAGAGGCCGTATGCCTGAGCCAAGTTATTTCACTTCTGCTTCTGTTTTCTCATCTTAAAGAAGGAGGAAGAGGAGGAGGAGAAGGAGAAGGAGAAAACTGTACCTATGTCTCAGGTTGCTATGAGAATCCAATGATGAATGTGAATAAAGCTCCAGCACATGCGGGCATGGTGAGTGCAAGGAAGTCTTTCCATATGTAGCAAGTGAGCACAAGTAAAATCAGAATCTCATTCTAAGGGGTGGAAATCCTGTGGAAATGAGAAAAACCATAAAATTCCTAGTTATCCCTGCTGCTTTAGTTATAAATCTAAATCATGTATTGCTAGCATTCCATACATATGCTTCAATTTGCACTTTTTCTTCTCAACCGAACATGCTCCAGAACAACCAAAGCCCTGTGCGTGTCCGACTGAGGCCAGTCACTGACTTTAGCATCCACAGTACTTTTCAGCCCTATCACACCAAGGTTGTGAATCTCATATCTTTTCTCTAGTCTCATCACTTTTTTATGTCCACTCTATGTATAAAAGAATGAGGGCAAAATGCTCAACTAATCACAGAACACTGATACACAGGCAAAGATAGCTTGAATTTAAGGCAATGTAAAACATTTATAGAGGGCACTTGGAAATGGAAATGAAGCTTCCTGCCCTAGACGGGCTCAGAGCCACCTTGAGGGGCAAACCTAAAAGGACAGAATGCCATGAGTGAGCAAGGCCAGCAGATTTGGGTCAGGCACAGAGGAGGCAATGAGGATCCTGCCCATGGCCAGCAAGGTTAGTCACAGATGCCAGGACTGTAGAGTGAACAGAGAGAAGCTGGCTGAGGTCCAGCTCTGCCATTATCTTGGGCAAGTTACTTAAAATCTCTGAACCTCATTAGTAAAAGAGGGATAAGATCCACTTCAAAGCGTTATTTTAGAGGTTTAAATGAGATATAAAAAGTGCTTAGCAAATTGCTAGGCACATAGAGGACGCACAATCATTTATGACCAGAGCAATAGCACAGGAGGAGTGGAGACATTTGAACAAGGTAGAAGGATCAGCAGAGGACACAAAGGGACACATCTTCCTTCCCTACAGAAGAAAAGCATCAAGGCAGATAGGGCTGTAAGGACTAAAGGAAGCCAAGAAGAATCCCCAGGCTAGCCGTGAGTGGAGCCAAGAGCTGAGCACGATGTATATTTTCTGATTACTAATCTACCCTTGCTGGGGTGGCAAAGGAGGCTAACCCTTCCCTTGGAGTCTGAGAATCAACAAAGAAGAGAGCTGGAGTTCCTACTCTCTTTATGGAGAGAGAAGAAGAGGGCTATCCATTCATAGAGAGAGCTGCTGGAGTTGGGCAGGGCTCTTTAGGGAGAGTTTGGAAGAGCAACTCTAAGTAAGGGAGAAAAAGTTGCCCAGATCCATGTTACAGGTTGATTGGGCATCCAGGTGGAGTTGGAGACACTAAATGTGATGAGTTGTGTGACTTTCTCCACAGAACTTACTAACCTGGTATAGGACAAAAGGAAGGTGGTGTATTGGTCCAGGAGAGAAGATTTATGAGGAAGGGGTGGCAGAAGGACCAGGATGACAAGTGCTGAACAGAGAGGGGCTGAAGCAATGTACTGTACAGTCAAGGTTATAGGGGAAATGGAGTGAGGTCAGGGAGGGTGAGTAGTCGGTGATGAATTCCAGGGAAAAGTGTCAATAAGATGGACCAGCAGCAGGTGGAACGGGAGAAAGGTAAGTCTCAGAGCCTGGGGAATTTGATGGTCAATGTAGAGCAGTCTTGAATGGTATCAAGATTGAAGGTGAGTCCCTAATGTGAAAAAGTAAATTCTTCATGCTCTTTCAAAGATGAGAAGCAATGCTAGTTCAAGGCAGAAGGGGACCCAAATGTTGAATGCCCAGTGTATGAGGTGCTTTATATAAACTATCTAATATTATCCTCCCAACAGCCCTTCAAGTTCGGGATTTGTGAAAAATAGAAATGCAGATACAAATTAAATAGATTGCCAAGGGTCTCACAGCTGCTAAACTGGGCAGCTTAGATTTAATACCAGGACTGACTGGTTACAAAGCTCACGTGCCTTCCACCTCCCCAGATTTCCACAAAGAGGTGGCACTTGAGACCTTTCCAATTTATTTTTCACAGCTCTCAAGGCTGGAACTTCCGCTCTTGGTATCTTGGGGAGCTAGGTAGGTGAGATCTGGTCAGCCCTGAGAAGTGATGAAACTCCTGGGCTCAATTCTGTCTTTATTCCCTGTTGACAGCAAAATGGCTCTGGGTGGGGGCTGGAGCCCTCACTGGGCTGGGCCCCACTGCAGAGAGGACAAGTGTGAAGGGAAGAGCAGCAGGAAGTGCCTATTCTACTCCTGTTGAATCTCTGAATATGTTTCATGTGATTGACCTGCTCAGCAATTCATTCATTTAGTGGAATGAGGACATTGGAGATCTGGGTCCACATTCAGCTCCAGAACTTGGGTTGTGTGACTTTGGATGACCTGGACCAACTTTCTCAGTTGGCCCAGCATTGAAGGGTTTTCTGTGACATGGAACTTTCAGTGCTAAAATCAGGATATTCCCAGTTAGTCACTCCATACAAGCTACTCAAGTCCTTTGAGCCTCAGTTTCTGAGTTAAAATGCATCTTTCTGTTGCCCATTTCTCTGCTTCTCACCACCTGGGGGTGTGCTTTTCAGAAAACCCATGAACTGTGATTAAGGTTTAAATTCTGTCTGGTCAGAAGTTTAGGATTGACTGTATACTCCTGTATCTGCTGAAGCTGAACTTCTGAAGTGCAGAGCAACTTTCCCCAACATTCTGCTCAGAGCTCTCAGCTGTTGCTCAAGTTGCAGCCTGGACCATGAGCCAAGAGCCTCCTGAGTTGATCACCTCCCCTCCCCTACCGTTCTGGCTGCTGCTGCTGCTTGCTCCTTCACAGGTGAGCATGGCAAGGCCCAAGCACACCACAGTCAGCAGGGGGTGGGGTGTGTGTGGATGAAGGCAGCTTGAAGCCTAAAATCCAGAACTGCAGCCCCATTAACACTGCATAAGAAGAGGGCCGCCAGAATGGGTGACATGAGCATCGCAGGAAGGGATCAGACGTTTTCCTGCAGCAGTCTCCCCTGGTGCCCGCTGCTGATCCTTTTCTTGCCTGAAGTTGGTGGCCTCCACATTTGCCCAGGGGCCTGGTTCACAGTGGTACTCAACAACGTAGAGTGAGAAGGCAGGGAGCTCCTGTTGCTGCAGGAGAGCTCTGAGCAGAAAGTAAGGAAAAGTGGATGAACTCAGCAGATGTAAATTTGGCCACCCACAGTTCCCCAAAAAGTTACACATGGAGTTACCATACGAGAAATGAAAAACATATGTCTGCATAAAAACCTGTACAGGAGCCCTGGCTGGGTAGCTCGGTTTGTTGGAGCTTTGTCCTCATTCGACAGTGTTGTGGGTTCGATCCCCTATTGGGGCACATGTAGGAATCAATCGATGAATGTATGGGTAGGTGGAATAAGAGACCAATGTTTCTCTCGCTCTCTCCCTTCATCTCTCTTTCTCTCTCTAAAATCAATTAAAAAATTTTAAAAACCTGTACATAGCAGCATTACTCATAATAACCAAAAGGGGAAACAACTCACAAGTCTATCAGTTGGTAAATGGATAAAAATGCAGTATATTCATACACTGGAATATTATTCAACTATAAAAAAATGAAGTACTGATCCATGCTACAGCATGGATGAAAGGACAAAAGGTCACATATTATATGATTACATTTGCATAAAATGTCCAGAAAAGGCAAATTTATGGAGACAGAAAGCAGATAGTGGTTGCCAGGGAATGGGGGAGTGGGGAATGGGGAGTTACTCTACTAATGGGTACAGGGCTACTTTTTGAGGTGATGAAAATGGTCTGGAATTAGATAGTGGTGATGGTTGCATAATTTTATGAATGTCTTTAAAACCACTGAATTGTACACTTTAAAAGGGAGAAATTCATAGCATGTGAATTATAGCTCAATAGAAATAATACTAAATAAAATTTGGCCACCCAGTCCCGCTGCATGTAGAAAGTGCAGCAGTGGCTGGTGTATTCAGGACCCAGCTGAAGTCCCAGGCATTGGGACAGAAGCACTGGAGGACGGATGCATCTCCTGGAACAGGACCAAGTGCGTCCTCCAGCTGGATCTCAGGTGGCTAACAGCGCTCGGAGGTAGTAAACTTTCCTGATGGCCAGTGGTAGCCAGGTATGTTGTAGAGTGTATGGAGCTTAATGTTTTCTTGAGAACATCTATCTCCACCAGAATCAGGCTAAGAACCCAAGTATGGTCAGGCTCATCACATGCCCGAGCTGGGAAAAGATGTGGTTGGCCTTTGGGCCCTGCTTTCCCCTGGGCACCTCTGCTGGGCAACAACGTATCACAGAGTGACAGGGTTTCCAACTTTTACATCTAACAGATTCAATCACCCAGAGAGCATTCAGTTTCAAAACTCCAAGGGAAAGAGCTACAGTAATTAGTCTAGCATGCCTGAGGCACCCAACTCAATAACTCAAGATTAGATGGGAGTTGACATTGCACAAATGTGACTGCTCTTACTACCATTCTGGAAAGATAATTTCTCAGATAGTGGCACTGCTCAAATAATCCAGCAGGTGCCCACTACAGGGAAGAAGCTGTTGGACCCCCCAGGAGATGTAGACTAGAGCAGTGGTTCTCAACCTTGGCTGTATGTTGGAATCCCCTAAAACCTTAAAGAAGATTGATGCGCATCCCACCTCAGATGACTCAGCTCCCTGGATGCTGCTAATGTACAGCCAAGGCTGAGAACTTCTGGCTAGTGCCAAGCTTTGTGCCAAATGTTCATGCACCTGCAGATCACCTGATAAGATGCAGCTTCTGATTCAGCAGGTCTGGGCAGAGCCTGAGAGTCTGTATCCTGTGCGCTCCTAGGGAATGCTGACCTTGCTGGTCTTCAGCGAGGTTCCAACACAGCGCTGTCCAGCAGAACTCACTGTGGTGGCGGAAACATCTGTAGCCGTGCTGTCCGATACAACAGCCACTAGCTGCATGTGTTGACTGAGAACTTGTAATGAATGAGTTTGAAGAACTGAAGATTTTATTTTATTTTATTTGAATTAATGTGGAGAATCACACATGTCTAATGGCTACTATATTAGACAGAACGAGGCTGGCGGATCTCACCTAGGGGAAGCGCATGTCTGAATCCCCTGCAGTGTTTCTCAACCAGCTCAACACTTTTGTTGCTGCTGTGTGCCTCCTCATCCTCCCCAGTTCAGACCCTAAAATAGTGCAATAGAAAGGGGGCATGGTGATAGGGATATAGAGTGAACGCTGGAGAAGGCCCCACTGTCCTTACTCATCTGGTGAGAACCACTGGTGTAGAATGTTACAAGCCAGTCCAAAACTTAATGACCTAAAACAGTAATATTTATTTTTCTCACAAATCCATGTTTGGGGCAGAGCTCAAGGCGGCTCTCACCTCTGCTCTACTTGGCATCAGTTGAAGTGGGTGGAGGGCTGGGGCTGAGTAGTGGGCTGTCAGTTGGGACCCTAGCTGGTGTCTTGGGCTTTCTCACATGTGACAGCTGGGTTCCATGGACGTGCATCAAGTGGCAGGGTGAAGCATGCCCAGGCCAGATGGAAGCTCTATCGTTTTTTTAAAAACTAGCCTTGGAAACCATGCTGTCACTTCTGCCACATTCCACTGGAGTGAGTCACCAAGTCCAGCCTCTATCCAAGAGGCAAGGATTAAACTCACTCTTAGGATAGGAGTGTCAAGAAATTTGCAGACATGTTTTGAAACCATCGCATAGACTTAGAAGTGAATAGGACCAAGGACAGAATCTGCACACAGCATCACACAGCCAGCTGCCTCGTCTACAAAGAAATACATTTTTTTCTCGATGGTTCCAATCGCAGTCAAGATCATCCCAAACACCTGGCCCCTGGAGCACCCACCTCACAACTTAGAACACACCTCCTCAAGGACCTGTTTTCTAGATTTCTGTCCCAGGGACTTCTCTGTTGCACACAGTTCTCGAGTAACTTCCTGATTCCCTTTTTTCAGAAATTCTTGGGTGGATGGGAGGAGACCTGGAAGTCAGGACACCTGGGTTCTGATAACCACCCTGAAGAGCCTATTTAAAAATACAGGTTTAGGACTACTGGCCAAGATGGAGGCCTAGACTGACACGCTCCATCTCCCTCCACAATTAAGAAGGAATACATCTACCACAAAACCAGAAATAACCAGAAGTTCCAGAAAATAAAGCTACACGGAAGTCCAACGTATGAAGTTATAAAGAAGTGGTGCTTATTCGGACAGGTAGGAGGGGCGAAGCTGGGGCAGAGAGGTCAAGTTGTGCTGGCAGTGGCAGCTGCGGCGACGGCAGTGGGACGGCGGTAAGCACAGATACCCGTATTTAAAAAGAGGTGAGAAACACCTGGGGAGCACCCCCAGCTGCAGACCAGACCTGTCAGCTAGTGATTCCAGTGCTGGGGAAGGCAGACCCCCATTGCCTAACACTGTGAAGGCCGGGGAGGGGATGGGGATGGAGGAAGAAGACCCCAGTCTCTCAGCGGAGAGTGAAGGGCAAGAATCCATCTTGGACCCCCACCCCCACACACAAAATGCCACAGCGTGGTGAGAAGGGTTGCCTGGTAATGACAAGTGCATGGGGCTCCACCCCCTATAGCACAGGAGGTGTGACAGCCCCGCCCAGGAAGCAAAGGTAAACACAAAACTGTCAGGATGGCACAGATCATGATAGAGATCCTAGTAATGCAGTTGACCAGACAGCAAATATCTGATCTAACAGATCAGCAGATAGGAAATTTTTCTGAGGCACAGTTCAGAGCTTTGGTTATAAGAATGCTTACAGACCTAAGAGCAGATCTTAAACAAGAAGGGGAAGGAATGAAGGCTAGTCATGCTGAAATGAACAAAAGCACATATGAAACAAGTGGTGAGGGAAGGAAAGCCAGGGATCAAATCAACAAATTGGAACATAGGGAAGAACAAACAGTCAACCAGTGCAGAAAGAGGAAACAAAAAGTGAGGAAAGTGAGGAGAGGATCAGAACCCTATGGGACAGCTATAAGTGGGCCAACATCCAAATCATAGGGCTGCCAGAAGGTGAAGAACAACTAGAAACTGAAAAATTATGTGAAAAAATAGTGATACGGAACTTCCCTAACTTGGGGAAGGAAATAGACTTACAGGTCCAGGAAGCACAGAGAGTTCCAAAAAAACTGGACCCAGGGAGAACCACACCAAGATATATTATAACCAAAATGTCAAAAATTAAGGATAAAGAGAGAATCTTAAAAGCAGCAAGAGAGAAGAGAATTATGTACAAAGGGGTCCCAATTAGACTATCAGCTGATTTCTCAAAAGAAACTCTGCAGGCAAGAAGGGATTGGCAAGAAATATTCAAAGGAATGAAAAGCAAAACCTACAACCATGATTACTCTATCCAGTGAAGCTGTCATTCAGAATAGAAGGGCAGAGAAAGTGCTTCCAAGACAAAGTAAAACTGAAGGAGTTCATCAGATCCAAACCACTGTTATATAAAATGTTAAAGGGATTTGTTTTGGAGAAAGAGGATCAAAACTTTGAATATTAAAATGAAAACTGTATCACAACAACCAACAACAGAAGCTAGGGAATCAAAACAAAGGCAAACTAGGTAGGCAACGAAAGTGGCAAAAGAATTATAGGTATGGGGAACATAGTGAGGGCAGGTCACCTGGGAGGGGGAAGGGGGAAAGGGAGGGAGATGGTACAGGAATTAAGAAGCATAGTAGGAGAGAGTGGAGTAGACAGGAAGATACTGAGAAAAACTATATGCAAAACCAATGGGCATGGACTAAGGGGGGGGGGTGGACAACTGGAGTGAGGGGGCGTTACGGTGGAGGGGAACAAAGGGAAAAGAAATTGGGACAACTGTAACAGCATAATCAATAAAGCATATTTTAAAAATTAAATAAATAAAATGTAATAATAACAATAAAAAAATAAAAATACAGGTTTATTTGGGAGTAAGGAGATTGTTTGGAATAATTTTCTCCTCTGTGTTTCAATATTCTATAGTATTATTTAAATTTCTTATTGTGGTAAAATATACATAACATAAAATTTACCATTTTAATGACTTACAGGTGTACAGCTTAGTGACATTGAGCATATTTTTACGTTGCTGTACAACCATCGCCGCCGTTCGTCTCCAGAACTTTTTTATTTTCTCAAACTGAAACTCTGTGACCATTAAATAATAACTGTCCTTTCTCCCCATCCCCTGGTCCCTGGCTACCACCATTCTACTTTTTATCTCTATGAATCTGATGACTCTATGGCCTCATATGAACAGAATCATACAGTATTTGTCCTTTGTGACTGGCTTACTTCACTTAACATAATGTCTCAGAGGGTCATCCAAGTTGTATAATGTGTCAGAATTTTCTTTCTTTTTAAGGCTGAATAATATTACTCTGTGTGTGTGTGTGTGACATTTTGTCTCTCCATTTATCCACTGAGGGACATTTAAGTTGTTTTTATTTTTTGGCTTATTGTGAACAGCACTGTTGTGCAAATAACTGAGTCTCGGCTTTCAGTTCTTTTGTACATATGTAGAATACATCGAGTATAATTGCTGGATCGTGTGGTAATTCTATGTTTAATTTTTTGAGGAACCAGTTAAAATCTTTTCAGCTTTTTTTTTTTTTTTTAATGATAAGGAAAAAAAAACTGTTAAGAATCAAAACACTCAGTTTGAAACATTAGAAACAGAAAAATCATCTTTGATCTTTCTGGTTTTTAATAATGCTTACCCTTTCAGCATATTTATTTATTTATTTATTTATTAGTGTATTTTATTGATTATGCTGTTACAGTAGTCCAGATCTTTTCCCCTTGCTCCCCTCTTCCCAGTAGCCCCTTCCCTCCAGCAATCCCAACCCTCTCAGTTCATGTCCATGGGTCATTCATATAAGTTCTTTGACTTCACCCTTTCCTATGTTATTCTTAATTTCCCCCTGTGTATTTTGTACCAAACAATTATGCTTCTTAATCCCTGCACCACTTCCCCATTTCTCCCCCTTCTTCCTCCCAGCTGATAACCCTCTAAATAATCCCCATACCTATGATTCTCTTCCTATTCTGGTTTGCTTAGTTAGATTTTGTTTTTATTTTTTAGATTCAGTTGTTGATAGTTGTGAGTTTGTTGTCATTTCAATGTTCATAATTTTGATCTTCTTTTTCTTAAGTAAGTCTTTTTGACATTTCATACAATAATGGCTTGGTGATGATGAGCTCCTTTAACTTTACCTTGTCTGGGAAGCACTTTATCTGCCCTTCCATTCTAAAGGATAGCTTTGCTGGATAGAGTAGTCTTGGTTGTAAGTCCTTGCTTTTCATCACCTTGAATACTTCTTGCCAGTTCCCTCTTTTTTTTTTTTTTAAACAACATTCATGAAATGCTTTTTAAAAAAAATATTAATTAATTAATTAATTTTTAACAAGGTTACTTTATTTTATTTTTATTTTTTATTTTACTTATCTGTTTTTAGAGAGAGAGGAAAGGAGAAAGAGAGGGAGAGAAACATCAATGTGTGGTTGCCTCTCACGTGCCCCCAGCTGGGGACCTGGTGTGCAACCTAGTCATGTGTCCTGACTCGGAATTGAAACAGTGACACTTGGTTTGCAGGCTGACGCTCAATCCACTGAGCCACAGCAACCAGGGCTGCCAGTCCCTTCTTGCCTGTAAAGTTTCTTTTGAGAAATCAACTGAGAGTCTTATAGGTACCCCTTTGTAGGTAACTTTCTGTTTCTCTCTTGCTGCTTTTAAGATTCCCTCTTTACCTTTAACCTTTGGCATTTTAATTATGATGTGTCTTGGTGTGGTCCTCCTTGCGTCTAGTTTCTTTGGGATTCTTTTTGCTTCCTGGACTTGTATGTCTATTTCCTTCACCAAATTTGGAGAGTTTTCCTTCGTTGTTTTATCATATAAGTTTTCAATTTCTTGCTCTTCCTCTTCTTCTGAAACCCCTATGGTTCAGATGTTGGCACATTTAAAGTTGTTCCAGAGTTTCATAAGTCTTTCTTCATTTTTTTCAATTCTTGTTTCCTCATTCTGTACTGGTTGACTTTTTTTCTTCCTTATGTTCCAAATCATTGATTTGAACCCTGGTTTTATTCCCTTCAACATTGGTTTTGTGTGGATTTTTCTTCTTTCATTTAGCATAGCCTTATTTCTTCCCTTATGTGTTTGTGGTATTTAAGCATATCTGTCAAGCCTCTGAGCATCTTTATCACCAGTGTTTAAACTCTACATCTGTTAGGTTGGCTATCTCCTCGTCTGTCAGGTTGACTATCTCCTCATTGCTTAGTTCTCCCACTGGAACCTGATCCGTTCCCCCTTTTGGGCTATACTTCTCTGTCTCCTCATTTGACAGGCTCCTGTGTTTGTTTTCCTCTGTGTCTTAGGTAGAGCTGTCGCTCCTGTTACATTGTAAGGGGCAGAGCCTTAGGGATTCGTCAGTACAGGGCGACCTGTTTCACCACGTTGTGGCGCTGTATGTGGGGGAAGGGTCCGAGAGGGAACAATGCCGCCTGACCAGTACTCGCCCCCCTTTTCAGGCACCTCTCCCACTTCCGCACCGGCGCCCCTCTAGCTGCTGCCCTGGCCATCATTCCCAGAGTGGGTGGGTCTGCAGATGTTCTAGGACTGTGGGAGCCCTTTAAACAAGTGAACTCTGCTGAGAGACCAGCAGTTTCTTCCTCTGCCCCAACCCCCACTGGTTTTCATAGTCAGAAGCAATGAGGCTCTATTTTCCCCGGTGCTGGGACTGTGAGCTGCAAGGTCTGGTCTGGTGCTGGGAGTGCTTCCCAGGTGTCCCTCGCGACTTTTTAAGATGTGTGACCACGCTTTCCGCCAGCCTGCTGCTGCCACTTCTGCTGCTGCTGCCGCCGCCACCTCACCACATCCTCTCCGCCCCAGGTCCGTCCCTCTTACCTGTCTGGATGAGTATTTCTTCTTTATATCTTTGTTTGTTGGACTTCCATGCAGCTTGATTTTCTGGAACTTCTGGTTATTTCTAGTCCTGAAGTAGTTGTATTCCTTCTTAGTTGTGGGGGGAGATGCAGCGTGTCTATCTAGGTCTCCATCTTGGCTGGAAGTCTATTTATTTATTTTTTTAAAGAAAGACTAATTGAGCTCTAGCTGGTGTGGCTCAGTGGATTGAGTGTTGGCCTGTGAACTGACAGGTCATCAGTTTGATTCCCAGTCAGGGCACATGCCTGGGTTGTGGGTCAGGTCCCCGGTTAGGGGCACGCGAGAGGCAACTGAGTGATGTTTCTCTTGTACATCAATATTTCTCTCCCTCTCTACCTCCCTCCCTTCCCCTGTCTCTAAAAATAAATAAACACAATTTTAAAAATAAAAAAGACTAATTGAAAGGGATCATCCTTAACAACTTTTAGGTTTTGTTTATTTATATGGACTTTTTAGAGACTTTTTTATTGTCATACATACATATAACATTAAATTCACTGTCTCAACTGTTTTTAAGTGTCCAGTTCAGTGGTACTAAGTTCACATTTTAAGGTTTATAATCTCATCAAATTCTAGTCTCACCACGTTTCTACTTGTCACAAGGCCCAGAGCCACGGGGCTCTTCGTTTCTACCGACTCCCTCCCCCACTGTTGCATTTTGTGCTGCTTTCGTTCCTTTCCTCAAAACCACCAGGACAGAGCGATCTGAGTCAGACTGCCCTTGCGATCACCTTTTGTAAGACACTAACATTTCAACATATTGTTGTAGCTTTTCATATTAAATGGCTGTCAGTTTGCAAAGCAAAATACTAATACCTAGTAAGAGTTGTGTTACGTCCAGGGAGGTTGCCAGACCAGGAATTTACATTTGTGCTTCCCCATTCATCCTACGCATGGCTTGTGTGACTTGGGACATGACACCTCCCTTATTTGGGGCTTACTTGTCATCTGGCTGCTTTAGCTCAGTGGATTGAGCGTCGGCCTGCGAGCTAAGTGTCGCTGGTTCGATCTTCCAGTCAGGGCACATCAGAGAAGGAAAACTCTGATTCCAAAAAACCTCCGCTGCCTTGCGGCATACCTCTTCAGGGGAAAGGCTAAGGGAGTAAACCCCGACAGAAAATACGGAGCCGGAGTCCCTAAGGCGGTTTGACGTTGTAGTCAACACCGGCAACTCCTGCGGTGCACCTGAAGCCAAGCTGTATTGACTCCGTCTTTCCCTTGGACCCTTCAGCTGCCAAGAGAGGGGGGGTCTGCTGCATGGGCAACAGCAGACCCTCCATATCACCCTGCCCAGGCTCTGTAGCTTCAGCTTCACTGGAGAGGACACTCCAGCGTCATCGCAAGATGTCGATTCAATACGGGAGGAGACAGATACCGTGTCACTCCCGAGTCGGACTGCACAGCCATTCTCGGCGGTGCAGATAGACTCTTAAGAAGCTACACCATTGTCTCTCGAGACGGACGGCTGCCGACACACTTGTCATCTGTCAGTGAATGAGTCAAACTAGACAATCTGAAAGAACTCCAGTCCAGGAGCTGATGACACTCCACTGCATCCCGACCCAGGTTCCTCCCACCCCCAGCAACAGGAGAAAGGAGCTGAGACTGCTGGAGAGCAAGTAGAGGGAGGCACCTTGGGGTCAGGGTGGGGGTGGGGGGCAGGGGATGGACGTGGAAGGGGCACAGTCTCTGTCTCCTCTTGCTTGGCCTCTGAGTGAACATTCTGGAGCCTGACTGTGCAGTGACACTAAGTTCATCAGAGCCACTGCCCATTCCGGCCCCACCTCTCTTGCCAGGAACCCGCCTGCTCACCACAGTAACCACATCCCCCAGGTTGCTTTGGAGACATCCTCAAGGCAGGGGAGTTGGGGCACAGTTGCCCAGCAACAGGGGGTGCCCTCCCTTCCGCCCTCATCTGAAGCACTGCCCCGCGCCCTCCCATAAGCACAGGGAAGAGCTGCTCTGAAGGGAGAGAGGGGCCCAAAGACAGAAGACTGAGGCCAGGCTGCTGTAGGTGGGAATCCCAGAAACAGCACCCACCCCTTCCTCTCTAGGCCCAGCAGGACCTGAGGGACTGAGGAGATGGGAGGAAGGACGCCCTTGGGATCCTTTGTCTGAGGTGCCTTGGGTCTGGGAAGGAAATGGGGCTTCTGGGAGGGGCTGGGCTTTCTGAGCAGGAGGGCCAGACTGCAGGGCCTGTGGTGCTCCAGCTTCCTTGCGCCATCAGACTCCTCCAGCCTGTTCTGAGTTCTCTGCTCCTGTCCCTGTGTGGGTCTATTTCCCAGGCCAGATTCCCAGCCCCCTGACCTGTTTCTCTCCTCAATCTTGCCTGGGCACTTGCTGCCTCTGCCCCATCTCTAGTTTGTGCTTCCTCTCTGACCTCTGTCTCTCCAGATGCCTTGGACTCCAGAGCAACCCTCTGGCCACATGGAGGGGCCCCCTGCGTTGGAGCCAGCCTTGTGGCCCCCACTGCCCTGTGGGCCCTGCATCCCCATCATGCTGGCGCTGGCCTCCCTGGCCGCCCTCTTCCTCCTCAGCACAGCTGTGCTGGCCGAGCGCCTGTTCCGCCGTTCTCTGCAACTGGACTCCCGCACCCACGTGCCCACCCTGGTCTGGCGCCCTGGAGGTGAGCTGTGGGTTGAGCCAACAGGCACCCCCCGAGAACGCTCTGAGGACTGGTATGGCTCCGGGGTGCCCCTGTTGATGGACCAAGCCCCAGATTCTCCTACCCTTGGTGGCAATTTGGAGGCCCGAGCAACAGCCCCATCTGCCCCTTCAACTCCACACTCCTCTCCCAGCTTCTTAATCCCCCAGATCCCACCCAAGGCCCCAGCCCAAAGCACCTTCTGGGGACCCCAAGCCTGGGAGAGGAGGCCCCATGCTCCAGGCCCGGTGAGCTGGGCTGAGCCTGAACAAAGGCCAGAGGCCAACGCAAATTTGGGGAGCTCCCAGGCCCAAAGGCAGCGGCCAGATAGCCCTGATCCTGAGTGGGGCCTCCAGCCTCGGGTCACCCTGGAGCAGATCTCAGCTTTCTGGAGGCGTGAAGGCCGGACCAGTGTGGGCTTCTGAATCCCCGGAGCCTGGAGGACTGGCCTCCCAGAGACCTCTGAAGAAGGCCCAACCTCAGAGGGACCTTAAGACCCTGAGACTCCAGCCTGGGAACCCAGCGGACAGTTGGGGCCAGGGAAGAATGCCTCACGCCTTTTATATCTGGATTTAAATTCAGTAGGACCAGGGTTGGGTGTGGACAGAGCCTGTGCAGCAGGGGAAGCTAGGAGGAGCCTCTGCTTAGCTACCTGGGGGGAAGGGGAGGGGCTGCAGTGCTGAGGACTCTGAGCCAGAAGTTGCCAAGGTCACATTTCTGATTAAGAATTCAAGGTACAAGACAGGCATGAAATAGCATCACTACGGTGGCTTCCACCTTCCTTCGTTGTGCATCTAAGATGCCAGTATCAGAGGGACGGGATCTTGGGGATGCTGAAGAACAGACTGAATGTGCAGTGATGTGTGTCAGCTGTGCTAGCAGGAGATGTCAGGAATCCAGCTGCCAGAGCCACAAACCATTCCTCCAGGAAAACACATAAAGAGAGGTCAAGACCAGGCAAAGGAGCATTTTATTATATATGAACTGCGACTTTGACCCCAAGCTCACTGCAGCGAATGTGGGGAGACAAGCTGGAGAGGCGCTTTCTTACCTTCAGCTGGGACCTAGAGTGAAAGAAAATCTGTGGACGCTGCTGCCATCCTCTGACAGCTGACACATTCCAGCCTCTGAATCTTAGCCCTGCATGGTGAGCAGCACTCCCCAACCTTTTTGGCATCGGGGACTGGTTTCGTGGGAGACAAGTTTTCCATGGATGGGGATGGGGATTGGGAGGTGAAGGAGGAATAGAGCTCAGGTGGTAATGAGAGTGATGTAGAGCCCAATGAAGCTTCACTTGCTCACCGCCACTCACCTCCTGCTGTGTGGCCGAGGCCCTAGCAGGCCGCGTCCCAGTTGGTACCGGTCAGTTGCCTGGGGGTCAGGGAACCCTGATAGTGAGGGAGGCCTGGGCCAAGGAGGTCAGAGGTTGATCCAGTGGGGAAAGGAGCACCATCCCAGGGCAGGGCAGCTCCCAGAACGCAGCCCTGGCTGTCTTCCCTCTTAGCTTGCTGGAGCGTTCCAGAGAGACAGATTTCCCCCCAGGCAGGCTTACTTATAACCCACCACCCTGGAAAAGTGGAGTCCCCAAATGTCCTTGGCCCTATAGCCATCTGTATCAGCTGACCTTCTCTTTGGGAGCAGAAATAGAGGAGGAGGGTGGGGAGAGGCAAAAGAGTTTCCATTTCCCAGACGTCTGACTGCAAACTGCAGTCATGAATGTTAGGATTTTTGCCATATCAGTTTACCACCTGTACTATTATTTACTTTAAATTGGTTTTCTATTTGCTTAATAAATTTATTTTTAAAGGAATCTTTTTGTATCACCTCTGTAAACGGAAAACCAGTATCACTTGCCATAAATAGAAGGTAAAACATGAAAATAAGTACATTGTAAACAAAGATATTCAGTTCTAAGTAGACATTGTTTCCTGCTGTAGATACTGACCCAAAGATCAGATCTTTCTTGAAAAATGACAGAGTGAGTCACCAAGTGTTAGCTGTTCTATCAACACCCTGAGACTACCCCCAGGGAAATACTTAGCCCTCCACAGGGTGCAGCGACCCTGTGCTACTTAATGCCAGCCAGGGACCTCCCACACCAGGAAAGTGCTGCTGGGCAGAGGCCAACATTCGGCTCTTTCTGCTCACCCCTTGGATGCCAGAAGATGAAGGAGCAGCGGGGGGAATGAGAAGCCTATAGCCCAAGGGCCCTCTCCACAGGTGCGCTTACCCAGCACATGTCAGGGGTCCTTGCACCTTCCCTGAGCCAGGCCCTAGAGGTGGAAGAATCAGACCTGCCCTCGAGAAACTCCTGTCTCTCTAGTGGCAGGGGTGGGGGAGGGGGAGGTAAGAAGGGACACATAACAATACAAGACAGGGCTCCTCTTCCATCTCTGTCACTCATGAGCTGGGTAAGTATGTCACTTCATCACGATCAGCTGAAAGGACTGGGGTTATGAGGAGTGTGCCCACAATGAGTGATCAGTCCACAGGGAAACAGAACAGAGATGCAGTGTTCAGAGCTTAGACACCTGCATGCCAACTACTCAGCAGGAGCAGGAAAGTGTGGAAGGGACGCCAGAGACAAAGCCCTGGCTCTCAAGCTAGTTCTGTCATTCACTCAATTGGGGACTTCAGAAAGTTATTTATATATTACCAGGCCCCACATTTTTTCTCTGTACAACAAGAGAGCTGAGAGTTGAACAAGATGCTCTATTGGGACTTTTCTAGCTGCGACATCTTAGGATGGTATAAAATGAAAGATGCACACACGCATGTGTGGATGAAAGTGATCTTCCTGAGGCAGAGGCCAACTTGCTGTCCCCAGTCATCTTTATATTCCCAGACCCAGAACGTGGCCTAGAACAGAACAGGAGCCCAAAGAAAGTGGAGTGAATAAGTGGGTGGGCTAAGAGATACACTTATTTTACCATTTCTCTTTATTCTAGACATCTCCCTCTCCTTTTTAACACCATCTTATTGCTTACTCATGTTGAGTCCTTCCTTTATGCATTTAGGCTTTTGAAACCTACTTACTATATGGTCCTTTACTCAATCATTCTGTTGTCTGGAGTTCTAGGTGCTCACTCTCATTTATGACAGATGGTTCCCTCTTGGGCTTTCTAATTCCGGGCTGTGGACTCGGCTTCAGCAGGGCCTTGTTAGTAGGCATGCATGTGGCCAGTTCGAGGGGATATCTATAGAGATTCTGTGTCTGCTCTTGCCTAGGACACCTCATGGGTATTACCGATGCTGGACCACATTATTTGTGAATTTTATTTGGGCTTCTGAGACCATAGTGTAAACTTGAGCCCCAAATCCAAGTGAGGGCACACCTTTGGTTATGAACTCTCAGGGGAGACTTTCTGTTGCCCCCAGGTCTCAGGGTGAGACAACCAAGGTTCTTTTTGCTCCCTAGGCTGATAGGAAGACTTTTTTTTTTTCTAGTCTGCTCTTCCGCTGAGGGTGTCACCTTTATATTAGGGTCTCTGTTCAATGTCCCAGGCAAGACCTCCTCTCCACTCTGTAGGTGAACACAAAACTCCAGCCCCTTTATTGCCCAGGTCTCCAACCACCTAGCAGGTCACATAGCTGCGGTTTTCAATTTCCTCTTTGTGTGTTGCTCTTGGTCACTTCCCTTACTTTCTTGAAACCCAGCTGTGCATTTTAAAAGGATATTTGTTTGATTTTATGCAGTATTTTCTAGATGTTTCATGGTGGGGATGTGCTTATCTGGTTATAACATTCACAATATCACACACACACACACACACACACACACACATGAAAAGCCAGACTATTTCTTCTATAAACAAGCACACATCTCTCACACCTTAAAACAACAAATAACTGTTCTCCATCCCTCACCACATAACATTATCTCCTTCACAGACAAACTTCTGGAAAGAGCTGTCCATTCTGGCAGTCCACATTTTCTCCTCTTCCCATCATTCTGCAACCTACTACGGTTTCTGTACACTTTCAGCATTCTATAGAAACTGTTTTCACCAAGACCATAGCCTGCATTTTTTATTTTTCTAAATGCTTTCTCTTTTCCTGTCCTCAGACAAAAGTCCTGCCTATACTGGTGGCTACCTCCAAATCTATAAACACATCTTTATGTTGATTTGCCCTTCTCTGCTTTACTTGTTCTCCTATGGCTCCTTGGGTCCCTCTCCCCAGTAAAGTTCTTGCAATCAGCTCTGGAGGCTAAGAGAGTCAGTCAAGAAAGAGCTTGATTACTCCAGTCAGACTGCAGTAAGTGTCCCATTACTGTTGATAAGAGGAATGATGATAACTCTCTATGAACAATAATTTCATATTACTGAAGTTCTCACCTGCGCTACCAACTCAACATCAACAGATTAGTAACCTTAACAACATCTCCAAGATCCCTTTTGCCACAGATGTGATTTTTTTAAAAGTATATTTTATTGATTATGTTGTTACAGTAGTCCCAATTTTTTTCCTTTTGTTCTCCTCTGCCCAGTACCCTCCTTCCCTCCAGCAATCCCACCCCCTTAGTTCATGTCCATGAGTCATGCATATAAGTTCTTTGGCTTCACCCTTTCCTATATTATTCTTAACTTCCCCTTGTCTATTTTGCACCAAACAATCATGCTTATTAATCCCTGCACCATTTCCCCATTTCTCCCCCTTCCCCCTCCCAGCTGATAACCCTCCAAATGATCCCCATACCTATGATTCTCTTCCTATTCTGGTTTGCTTAGTTGGGTTTTGTTTTTATTTTTTAGATTCAGTTGTTGATAATTGTGAGTTTGTTGTCATTTCAATGTTCATAATTTTGATCTTTTTCTTAAGTAAGTCCCTTTAACATTTCATATAATAATAGCTTGGTGATGATGAGCTCCTTTAGCTTTACCTTGTCTGGGAAGCACTTTATCTGCCCTTCCATTCTAAATGATAACTTTGCTGGATAGAGTAATCTTGGTTGTAAATCCTTGCTTTTCATCACTTTGAATACTTCTTGGCAGTCTTTTCTTGCCTCAATAGGTCCTTATGAGAAATCAGCTGAGTGTCTTATAGGCACCCCTTTGTAGGTAACTCTCTGCTTTTGCTGCTTTTAAGATTCTCTCTTTATCTTGAAGCTTTGACATTTTACTTATGATGTGTCTTGGTGTGGTTCTCTTTGCATCTAGCTGTTTGGGACTCTCTGTGCTTCCTGGACTTGTATGTCTATTTCCTTCGCCTAATTTGGAGAGTTTTCCTTTATTATTTTCTCATGTAAGTTTTCAATTTCTTGCTCTTCTTCTCCTCCTTTTGGCACCCCTATGGTTCAGATGCTGACATGTTTAAAGTTGCCTCAGAGGTTCCTAAGCCTCTCCTCATTTTTTTCAATTCTTGTTTCCTCATTCTGCACTGGTTGATTGTGTTTTTCTTCCTTATGTTCCAAATCATTGACTTGAACCCCAGTTTCCTTCCCTTCAACATTGGTTTTGTGTGAATTTTCCTTCATTTCATTTAGCATAGCCTTCACTTCTTTCCTTATGCATTCGCTGTATTTAAGTGTATCTGTCAAGCCTGGGATCATCTTTATCACCAGTGTTTGGAACTCTGTGTCTGTTAGGTTGGCTATCTCCTCATCGCTTAGTTCTCCCACTGGACCTTGATCCATTCCCTCTTTTGGGTCATACCTCTCTGTCTCCTCATCTTGACAGGTTCCTGTGTTTGTTTGCCTCTGTCTTAGGTAGAGCTATTGCTCCTGTACCTGCATTTTTAAAAAGGTTTTATTTATTTACTTTTGGGAGGGAGGCAGAAAAAGAAAGAAAGAAAGATCAATGTGAAAGAAACATCGATCGGTTGCCTCTCACAAACGCCCTGACCAGAACTGAACCCGAAACCCAGGCACATACCCTGACTGGGAATCTCTTGCTTTGCAGAATGAACACCCAATAAACTGAGTCACACCAGGCAGGGCATAGCCTGTGTTTTTTTTAATCAAAGGACACTGTTCAGCCTCCTGTGGACAGCATTAGACATTTTGATTCCATTCTTGACACATTGTGTTCCCTGCCTTCTGTGACTCCACACATACCTGACCTCCCCTCTCTCTGGCCTTCCTTTCTGACTCTTTTGCTGGCTGCCGTCCTCAGGGATCAGCTCTGTACTGCTTTCTCTCCCTCAACACACTCTTCCTGGGCAATCTCACTGATGACCATGGCCTCTATTGCTACCTCATGTACTGGTACTCCCCAAGTCTCTACCTTCACCTGTGGCCAACATGGTCCACCTACAGATATTCTCCCATTATTCCAAAGTAACAGTGCCAATGGGAGAAAAAACATGACTAACTAAAAGATGATCTCAGAACCAGTCCATGGCCATCTCTGGGTACAGTGTGTATTTGTCCCCAGGATAAAATCAGCAGCCTTCCAAAAGTGCAGGGATCACGAATTCAGAGGAATAAAAGAGGCCAAGCCAGAGACATAGGTGAGTGATGTGGGCCAGAGGACAGAACTGAGAGGAGCCCACATGCCTGTCTCATGCCTGTCTGTAGGTATAGCTGCCCCTCGCTGCTATCAATCCTGTCCATCCTTTTGACTTCATCAGAAGCCAAAACTCTGGGTTTTTAGAAAACAGCAACCAAAATATTTACACTACACTACACAGACACACACACACGCATTCAATTTATATGAACATATACATACATTTTAATCTATTTATTCTTAAAAGCCCAATGAAGCAAGTCTGTGGGCCACATGTGCCTCGTGAACAATCAGTTGGTGGTCCCTTTTAAACAATTTTGCACAAGTGCTCCTGAAGTGGGTGTGGAGCATCCCTCATCATCTTGGCTTTTGGTGCTTTGAGGTGGGCAGCTTTTTCTCAGAAGGCCTTAAATCAGGGTTTCCCCCAACTTCACGTTATTGTCATTCGGGCCAACAATAATTCTTTGCTGTAGGAGACTTCCCTGCGCACTACAGGATGTTTAGCAGCACCTCTGACATCTATCCACTAGGTGTCAGTAGCATCCTCTAGTTGTGACAAACACAGCCTTCTTCAGATATCACCTTCACGCTGGGGGAGAAACAGGAACCTCTGATCTAAGTGAAGTATTTTAACGAGTTAACACACTGCCCACAGAGATTGCAGCCTATTCCAGGGATAAGGCTGTTGGAGAACCAGCCCCTCTCAGCTGCCAAGGAGAACCATATGGCCTCCTCTTACTAATTTTCAGTGACACCAAAAAGGAATAGGATGAAGAGACAAACACCAGCCCTAGAGGAAACAAATAAATAAGATAACACACCCATAACACAAGTAGAGGCTTCTGGGAAGACACTGCAATTGGAGTAAAAGAAAAAGTTCTGGAAATTACAAATACAATTTCCCCAATTAAAAAGTTAATCAAAGGAAGGTATGGGAGGAAAGCGTTTTAAACATTTCTCAGGATATAGAGCAAAATGACGAAGAAATAGAAAATATGAAAGAATAGTGATGAGATGAAGGATCATTCAATATTCATCAATACAGGCTGCAGAGGATATAATCAAAGATTGTATTTGATTGAGAAAAACATTTCAAGCAGAGGAAAGCGGTCTGTGAAGTGGCTCTCACCTGGCTGCGCATTGGAACCACCCGGGGAACTCAGAGACACGACTTTGAGACTCCTTCTTCTCACCAGGGTGGGCCAGCAGCCCAGGGTTCCCTCCCGCCTGAAACAACCACCGCCGCCACAACAAAACCAGACAAACGCAACATGAAATAGCAGTTTTCAAAAACACTTGCACCAAGCAATGAAGTAAGGAAGGCAGTAAAATCCCAAAGAGAAAGGAAAACAATCAAGGCTCGTCCTTTTAGGATGGCCCAGCTTACTGCTTAGAGAAATTCCTTCCAACTGCAGACAGAGGCAGGGGGAGTGAAGTGGGACCCAGAGGATTTCCAGAGCTGAGGAAATGGAACTGAGGGTCTGGGGGGGGCCACAGCAGCTGGAGGAGGGAGAACAGAACACAGAGAAGAGTGAGTGGTCTGGAAAGAACCCCATGATCTGTAGAGAGGCCCCCTTGAGTATTCAGCAGAAAACTAGTCAGCATGTGTGTGTGAGGAAACCATGCAAGGCCTAGGGAAGAGCCACCTGAAGAGTTAGAGGGAGCAGTGTGCCCAGGGTTCATGCAAGGCCAGGACCTTTTCCCACAAGCCAGACTGGAAAACATCACAGAGCACTGGGCAGGGAACTCGGGAAGGTCTTGGCTTGGTAGTGACAAACTATTAATTAACCCTGAGACTGAACACTGCTCTGAACCTGCCTGACAAATCATACAGATTACAAAAATATCTGGTGTTCAACAAGGTAAAATTCATAACGTCAGGTGAGCAATCAAAGATTATGACACAGGCAAAGAGGCAGCAAAACCTGATGATCCATACTGAGGAGAATAATTAATCAATCAACTGAAACCAACCCAGAACTGACCCAAATGTTAGAATGAGTAGAGAACATCAAAATAGCTATTCTTTCTAACTGTATCCCATATGTTTAAAGAGTTAGGTAGAGACATAGAGATATAAAAAAAATATGTCAAACTTCTAAAAATTAAAATTCGTCGGCAGCTGTCCGTCTCGAGAGACGATGGTGTAGCTTCTTAAGAGTCTATCTGCACCGCTGAGAATGGCTGTGCAGTCCGACTCGGGAGTGACACGGTATCTGTCTCCTCCCGTATTGAATCGACATCTTGCGATGTTGCTGGAGTGTCCTCTCCAGTGAAGCTGAAGCTACAGAGCCTGGGCAGGGTGATATGGAGGGTCTGCTGTTGCCCATGCAGCAGACCCCCCCTCTCTTGGCAGCTGAAGGGTCCAAGGGAAAGACGGAGTCAATACAGCTTGGCTTCAGGTGCGCCGCAGGAGTTGCCGGTGTTGACTACAACGTCAAACCGCCTTAGGGACTCCGGCTCCAGATTTTCTGTCGGGGTTTACTCCCTTAGCCTTTCCCCTGAAGAGGTATGCCGCAAGGCAGCGGAGGTTTTTTGGAATCAGAGTTTTCCTTCTCTGTAAAAATTAAAATTATAATACTGGAAATGAAACACACTGTTAATAACAGATTAGACATTATAGAAGAAAAGATTAGTAAGTTGATGGCATAGCAATAAAGTGATCTAAAATGAAACACATAGCCCTAGTTGGTGTGGTGCAGTGGATTGAGCAACAGTCTGTGAATCAAAAGGTCACCAGTTCAATTCCCGGTCAGGGCACATGCCTGGGTTGCGGGCCAGGCCCCCAGCTGGGGGCTTGTGAGAGACAACTGAAAGGTAACCAATCAATGTTTCTCTCCCTCTCTTTCTCCCTCCCTTCCCCTCTTTCTAAAAATAAATAAATATTAAAGTGTTAAAAAAATAAAATGAAACACATAGAGAAAAACTGCTCTTAAAAATTAAAAGCACATTAGTGAGCTGTGGAACAACCTCATGCAGCTCAATATGTGAGTAGTTGGAGTTGAAAGAGAGACACGGGTACAGAAAAAATAGTTTTAAGAACTAATTGCTGGGTGGAGGGATTGAGCAAAAAAGAAAAAAAGGAAGAACTCATGGACATGGACAACAGTGTGATGATTGGGGGTGGGGGGCGGAGGAGGTAGAAGATGGTATGAGGGGATAAGTAGTAATGGAAAAAAAATTAAATACAATTAAATTTTAAAAGAACTAATGGCTGAACAATTTCCAAATTTAATGAAAATTATAATTTACATATCCAAGAAGCTCAACAAATTTAACACACAAGAAACTACATCAAGACATATCATAATCAACTTGCTCAAAACAGTGATAGAGTGAAACTTTTTTTTGAAACTTTTAAAAGTATCCAGAGATAGCACAACATCACTAATCATCAGAGAAATGCAAATCAAAACCACAGAATATCACCTCACATCCATTAAGGTGACTACTAAAAAAAATGAAAACAACAAGTGTTGGCAAGGCTGTAGAGAAATCAGAAGCCTTGTGCACTGTTGGTGGGAATGTAAAATGATACAACCATTATGGAAAACAGTATGGAGATTATTTTAAAAATTAAAAATAGAATTATCATATCCCTCTCCTGGATATGTACCCAAAAGAATTGAAAGCAGGGTCTCAGAGCACATCCATGTTCACAGAAGCACTATTCACAATAATCAAGAAGTGGAAACAATACAAGTGTCCATCAACAGATGAGTGGATAAGCAAAGTGCAATGTATACATACACACACTAGAATATTATTCAGCCGTAAAAAGAAATAAAATCCTGTCACATGCTACAACATGGATAGACTTTGAGGACATTATGCTAAGTGAAATAAGTTAGTCACAAAAAGAGAAATACATTATGATTCCACTTCTACGAGGTACCTAGCATAGTCAAATTCACAGAGACAGAAAGAAGAATGGGCTGGGGGGCAAGGGTTGGGGAGCTGGTGTTTAATGGGTACCAAGTCTCAGTCTGGGAAGAGAAAGGAGCTCTGGAGATGGTTACACACCTGTGAACATACTTAACACTCCTGAACTGTATGCTTAGAAGCAGGGAAGATGGTAAATGTTATGTCATGTGTATTCCATCTCTATAAAGTCCTAAACAGGCAGAACTAAACTGGGTTGCTTAGAGATTTACCCATGGGAGAAAAGCTATGAAGAAAGTGAAGAAGATAGTGATCACAGCAGTCAATATGGTCATTACACCTGCAGAGTGGGACCAGCCTGGGATTGGGATTGGGCTCTAGGAGGCTGGCAATCTTATTTCTTGACCTGGGTGATAGTCCTTTTAATAAACATTACTACAATAAAAGAGAAAAAACACTTAGGAAATGACTTTCCAGATTGATGGCGCCCAACACAGTGAATGAAACAGATCCAGACCAAGAATTTTAGAAAGCTGGGGCCAGGGAAGATCCCCACCTGCTTCCAGAAAGACAAAAAGGTTTCCAGCAGTCATGAACCAGAATGGAACTGGATTTCTCAGTGCTGACAATGGGAGCCAGTAGAGACAGCTGTGCACTCAAAATACTGAGAAAAAATGATTTTTAATCTTGAGTTCTTCTATTCAATCTATAAATCGTGAAAGTAAAATAAAGACATTTAGAGACACAGCGAAGTCTCAGAAATGCACCCTTACTTATCAGGGGTACCCTTGCTTTATCCCTGGCACAAAGCAAGAAAGAAGGAGACACAGAATCCAGGAGACTTGGGATCAAATTTAAGAAAGACGTGAGGGGAGTCCCAACAGATGCTGAAGGGGCTTTTTGAGGAGACAGCTCTACAGCAGGCCTGGGGAGTAACCAGTCCTCATGCAGGCAGGTCAGAAGGCTACTCAGAGGGGTCGCTAAGAAAATTAAGCCATTAGAAAAACTAATGTGTTTGAATGTAATGAAATACTTAAGCCCCAAGGCAGAGTTTAGGCTTGAATTCATGTTATACATACAAAACAAGCAAAACAACAAAGATGCTTTCCTGTGGTTAAAAAGCAGCCAAATATCAGGAAGCAAGTGAGCTATGAATAGCTCTTGGCTGGTGCCAAGGCTTCTGAACTTTTTAGCTCAAAAGGAGGAAAGAGGTTACCCAAAGACCCACCAAACTAGAGCTATGTAAAAGGATCTCTTTGCCCCTGATCATTTTCTGGGTGTGCTGTGCTGGATTCTAGTGATCTGAAGAGCACTACAGACCTGAAATAAAGAAAGCCGCATTATCTGGGGTAAATCCCATGTGCACAGTGATTGACAGATATTATTCACATCCTAGTAATCCGCTTTTCGTCAGTACTGTGTAGTTTGGTCTTACATGCAGAGATACGTAAGGCCGCAGAAAGCAGGTCTTAAATGTTACCGAGTAACTGTCAAAATGACCTATCACTCTGGAAGTGACTGGAACAAAGTACGGAGGTGCTGAACATTTATGGAATTTTACCTACGATATTTTCTTGAAGGACTGTTGATAAATTAATACATGTGTTTACACCACATAATACCACAGTGAGATTTTTTTTTAAAGATCCAAAGTTGAATTGCTTTTAGACACAGTTTAGCTAGCTAATAATGTCTTGCCATTTTTTAATGCTTTCAGCTTTCACTGGCCTTGGCACTCTGAGACTCATACCCACTGAGTCCACTGACTGGTGGCCTGGTTTGACCTCTTGCCTTCCCAGACCCTCTAGACTGAGTGCCCCAGCTGGTGGGTGGGTGGAGATGTGGCAAGAGGGATGGGTAGATGGAAGGAGGATGGGTGGATGGGATGGGTAGGTGAGAATCAGGATAGATGGAAGCTGAGTGGGTGGGTAGGAGGGCGGCCAGGAGGGTATATAGAAGAGGATTGAGAACGAGGGTAAACAGAGAGGGGTGGAAGGTTGGTGAGTATGAGTCTTGGTGATCTCTGGAGTATCTCAGATCACTGAGATACCTTGGACAATTTGGATGGGGATCAGACAAGGAGCTTAAGCCGGAAAAGTAGGTGAAGAAG
Organism: Furipterus horrens; assembly: GCF_987537825.1. NCBI lineage: Eukaryota > Metazoa > Chordata > Mammalia > Chiroptera > Furipteridae > Furipterus > Furipterus horrens. The sequence continues at coordinate 121,803,398 of NW_028327175.1, forward strand.
GTACTGCTGCACACGCCTCCTCATCTTTCATTCTTGAGCAGATGCTACAGGCTATTCATAGCCTCCTCGGCTGTTACCTCCGAAACCTGGAAAGGGAGATGGATCAGAGAATGAACGGTGGCGGAATTACATCGCCCTCTGGTGGCCACGAGGGGACTTGATGTCTGGTAGTCTTGGGTATTTTTTTTTTCACTGTCTATTCTTGCCACCCAGAGAAGGAAAACTCTGACTCCAAAAAACCTCCGCTGCCTTGCGGCATACCTCTTCAGGGGAAAGGCTAAGGGAGTAAACCCCGACAGAAAATCCGGAGCCGGAGTCCCTAAGGCGGTTTGACGTTGTAGTCAACACCGGCAACTCCTGCGGCGCACCTGAAGCCAAGCTGTATTGACTCCGTCTTTCCCTTGGACCCTTCAGCTGCGAAGAGAGGGGGGGTCAGCTTCACTGGAGAGGACACTCCAGCATCATCGCAAGATGTCGATTCAACACGGGAGGAGACAGATACCGTGTTACTCCCGAGTTGGACTGCACAACCATTCTCGGCGGTGCAGATAGACTCTTAAGAAGCTACACCATTGTCTCTCGAGACGGACGGCTGCCGATCGATCGATTCTTGCCACCCTACTGCACCCCTTCCCCCCACTAGAATATTAACTCCATGAGGACAGGGGTTTTTATCTGTTCACTCATTGCTGTATATACAGTGTCTAGAATATTGCCTGGCACACAGTAGGTGTTCAAACCCTGTCGCACCACTTGAAGTTTAACCCTAAACAGGTCTCTTCACTTCATAAATCCTCAGTTCTCTAATGAATAAAATGGAGACGCTAACACCCCGCCCCCAGAGCATTAACTGAGGGAAAGAGAACTACTTGTGCTGAGCAAGGGCATTCAGTCAGTGCGTGTTCCCTTCTCACTCACCAGCCAGTGTGCCGGTGTACTCTCTGCTGACAGCAGCCCCTGGTTTGTGGGCACATGTGCCGTAATGGGCATGGGTTGTGTGCTGGGTGGGTGGCGGCCTAAGGAAACACACAAACCTAGACCCAGGCTGGCCAGATAAGGAAGTAGTTAGCCAAATAGATAGGGCAATACCATGTGAGGGTGAGGTTCCTCTTTGCAATCCACCCCCTGCCTCCCTGCCCCCACAGTCACACCCAACTCTTCCTGCCGCCCAGAACCCACCCGGCTCTGTGCGCCCCCGGAGCCAATGTAGGCACTGTTAGCTCTGCCTGTGCTCCCTCCCCAGCCCCACTGCCACGACCTACGTTCAAGCCCTCTGCGAAGCTGCTTCCGCCTCTTCCTCCTGCACTCCCTGCAGCCACTCTAGCCCTTCAAATGTATCTTCCTGTGTCAGATGCGCGCTAACTGCAAATAAGCTTATCTCCCTCTCCAGCTTCAAGCTGGCTGCTCTCAGGACAGAGTCCAAGTCCTCTGACGTATAGTTTTCTGGTCCACACCCAGCCCAACTCATAGCCAATTGAATTCTGCTGACCTAGGCCTCAAACCCCACACCAAACAACCCAAGCCACCCCCACCTTTGAGCCTTTGCCAGTGCTGTCTCCTCCATGCTGCTCCTGCCTGCCCAGAACCCCTTTCTTTCCCTCTGGAGGTGACTCAGGGCTGACCCATTTCTAGGTTCAAGTGTGAGCTTGACACTCAGCCTGGCAGATTTCATCTTTCACTCCCCCTTTGTCTTTGTCCAGCTTCCTCCATTTATTTCATCTGTTTGGGTCCTGGAGGCATTTGAGTTTGAGCCTCCCAGTACCCTTCTCCCATCTGCTTCTGTCAGGCCCTGATTCCCTCCTGGATCCCACGTGTTTTGCCTTCCAGCTCCCGCCTCATTCATGGGTCCCAATTTCTCTGTCTTGACACCCAGAAGTATCCCTGGTTCTTCGGGGGTTCAGCTCTCCCTCTTCAGGTCTGAGGAGCTAGGGCTCAGTGATCTAAGTTCCCCGGAGCGGGGAAGCCTGCCTAGCTGAGCTGTTCATGTTTTCCCTAGAGAAAGAACAGGAGGATTCAGAGGTGAAGGTGTGTGTGAGAGAGGACAGCAGCAGCCCCAGGTGGCACCTCTGAGCTCGGTCCTATAAAAATGACCCCTTCAGATCAGAATAGTAGCAAAGACAGCGTCCTCCTTGGCCAGCGTCTCTGCCAGGTGACTCTGCGCTGTTGCTCAGACCCTCTCGAGGCAGATGTGTGAGGTGGCTGGGGCTCACATCTGAGATGAGCTCATGGGTTTTTTGATCTGCCCCCTTCCCAGGCCCCTCACTGTCTCCAGGTGGGAGAAGGGGCTAAGGGAAGGATACCTCTCTAAAGGCAGAGGGGGCTCCAGGTTCCCCCTAGAGGTAGCCTCTGTGGATGAGAGCTGTTTTCTCTCCTGGCAAAGGCAGAGAAGAGAATGGGTTCTGGGAGGGGAGAGGCAGCCCCAGACTGGAATCTTTCTGAGAAGAGCCACTTCGGGGGCCACCTTCATCCTAGGGAGCCCTCACGTCCTGGTTCCTCACAGAGCCACCCCAGAAGGGATAGAGAGAGATGAGCCCTGGGCTTGAGGAAAGGGTAGGAACAGCCACACGAGTGAGCGAGACCTCAGGTGTGTGTGTTTGGGGAAAAAGATTCAAATTCCCTGCTTAGGTTCCTGGGTCCTGACTTTGCATGCAAGGAAATCGGACCTCTGAACATGTACCCCACCCACCCCATCCGTCACTCCCTCAGCAGACCTTTGTTCTGGCCCCAGCTGCTCTGCACCAACCATCCTCTTTCAACCGACGGTCGTGTAGAACCAGACCCTAAGAGGCATTTAACACCAAATAGGGGTCTCTCATTTTGGGCAAGATGCATGGTGAAGTCTGTGGGGGACCCAAGAAGTGAGGAATAGGCAGGTTCTCACCTCCACCAAAGAGATGATAACAGCAGTCAGAGGTGAGAGGCAAAGATTTAATAACCAGGACAACTAGGGCATCAACCAAGTGGAATGTTCCAGCTGAATATCCTACCTGATACCACATGTCCTCAAATATAAGATGCCATTAACTGTAAAACACAACCTGCCACTCAGAAAGAAAATTGTCCATTAAACTATGGCCAATACTTTCTTTTCACTCACCATTTCTATTTTATACTTGTAGAAAGAGCTCTTTGGGAGTTTTGTCATTAGAGATAAGCATGTGCTATCTACAACCTGCATGTACAGGCCATGACAGCTGCTTGACAGCTGATGCCTGGTAGACAGTGGCCATTAGCACCATTGATGAAGATACACCCTGACTTCAGAAAGGCAGCGTGTGAAAAAAAAGTGCATATTAGAAGAGATAAACTCTGGTAATTTCTAATATTTACTGAGCATTTACTACGTGTTAATTACCACTCAAAGAAATTTATAAAGTTGGTCATTTATTTAGACCCATTTTACAAATTAGGAAACAGATTCGGTGAGCAGAGGTAAAGTTCGTCCTCTGGGGTTACACAGCAGTAAATGGCAGAGCCAAACCTTAGCTCAGGCTAATGCCGAGAATGTCTTGTTGGCCACTGTTCTTAAAGATATGCAACCTTGAGGGTCCCAAGAAACCATGCTATTCCCGTTGCCAATGTCATTTTCTTCGGCTTTAGGACTGGTGGGCATGGGGCACTGGAGTGGCCCCATCAGCAAACAGCTTGAGGGAGAAATCGAGGGCTGGGGCCGCCTGGGTCAGCATCCCCAAAGAGATGACGTCGATGTGCGGCCCACAGAACTGGGGGAGGTTGCCCAGCGTGATGCCCCCGCTGGCCTCCACACCCACGCCTGGGAACCGGGCCTTCAGCGCTTCAGCCGTAGGGTGCAGCTCCTGCAGGACATAAGCCACGGGGAGGTGACATCCCCTAACAAGGCCCCTTCCCAGGAAATAGTCCTCACCTCACCTCTGGCCTGAAGTTGTCCAGCAAGACAAGGTCTGCTCCGGCCTCTGCAGCCTCCACAGCCTCCTGCAGGCTACTGCACTCCACCTCCACCTTCAGGGTGAAGTCGGCTGCCTGCCGGGCCCCTCTGACGGCCTGACAGGACAGGACAAAAGGGTGGGAGTGAGAACAGATGCTGGCGTTAGGAACACAGTGAGCTGACAGTGGCGTTCACAAGGTCTCAGATGGGTAACAAGTTTGGGGTTAATGAGGAAATGGGGCACTGGGATAGTTTCTTTCACATTAGTGAAACCATATGAGATTACCACTTATGGGTCAAAAAATGGCCAAGTAGCCCTGGCCAGGCAGCTCAGCTGGTGAGAGTGTCGTCCTGATACTCCAAGATTGAGGGTGCAGTCTCGAGTCAGGACACATACAAGAATCAACCAACAAATGCAGAAATAAGTGGAACAACAAAATGATGTCTCTCTCTCTCTCTCTCCCCGCTTCCTCTCTCTCTCAAATCAATAAATTAAAAAATATTTTAAAAATCTTTGAAAATGGCCAAATATCGGCAATATTTAACATTTGCACCTGAGTTGAATTTGACTCAGAACACTGAAAATGGAAGGGGTCTTCAAGAACATTTTCACAAATGGGAAACAGGTCCAGGGATTCAGAAGTGGCCTGCCCAAGGCAGGAGCCATCAACACTGGGCTCCCCAGTTTGTCCTTTGCTCTTGAACATCCCACCAAGCAGCAGAGAAGCAAGTCCAATTCCTCATTTTACAGAAAGAGCAACTAAGGGATTCAGGAGTCTCATCCCCCAAACCCCAGGCCATCACTATGTACCAGGTAGAGGGGAAGGGCTGTGGTGGGGGTTGAAGCAGGGCCGGGACAGGGGCCAGACATGCACCTTTTTCACATTACCAGCTGCCATGACATGGTTGTCTTTCACCATCACCAGCCCTCCCAGGTCGTAGCGGTGAGAGGCAGCTCCACCTACGAGGAGCCCATACTTCTCTACCAGCCGGAAGCCTGGTGTGGTCTTCCTCGTGCCTGCCACATGCCCGGCCCAGCCAGTACCCCTGGCCACCTCTACAGCTGCAGCAGCACAGCTGGCAACTCCACTGCATCGGGCCAGCATGTTAAGGGCCACCCGCTCCCCCAACAATAGGCAGTGGGCAGGGCCCCGAACCTCAGCCACCTTGGCCACAGGCACCAGCTTTGATCCCTCAGGGAGGAACCAGGAGACCTGGCAGTTGACTTGGGCAAAGATGGCATCAAAGAAAGGCCTCCCAGCCAGTACTCCTGGGGATTTGGCCCACAGCGCCGCCTGCGAGGGGGCTGGCCCTGTGACCAAGGCTGTGTAGTTGAAACCTGGACAGTCCTCTCGGAGCCAGCCATCTGCCAGGGTGGCCAGAGTGGCAGGGGGCAGCAGGAGTGCCAGCCCTGTGAGGGAAAGAGAACAGAGTTATATTTTGGCTGCCTCTCTTATAGTCAGAGGTGATTATCAAAATACAGTTGACTCTTGAACAACACAGGAGTTACGGATGGCAACACCCCATGCAATCGAAAAATTCCTGTATAACTTTGACCCCTCCAAAACTTCAGTAGTTCCTTGGTACCAGTGGGTATTTCTTCCAGGATCCCACCACCACCACCAATACCAAAATTCATGGATACTCAAGTCCCCTATAAAAAAATTGTTAGATCAATACATGTAGTTTGTCCTACATATTTGCGGACTCCCAACCATGGACTGAAAATGGTACAGGTATTTGGTGAAAAAAATCCACCTATAAGTGGTCCCACACAGTTCAAACCTGTGTTGTTCAAGGGTCAATTCCATTTAACAACCAGAGAAATTGGGCACTAGCCAATCAGGGTGAAGATATGGGGATCCTGGGAGAGGGGCTGGGGTGCTGGGTGGGCCCTGTGGCCTGGTCAGCGTTGCCAGATTGAGCAAATAAAAATATAAAACACCTAGTTAAATTTAAATTTCTGGCAAACATCGAGCTTTTTTTTTTTTCAGTATAAATATATCCTAGGCAATATTTAGAACACATATAACATATACTTTAAAATTATCTGTTGGTTATCTGATATGCAGATTTGAACTATGGCCTACATTTTTTCTGGCACTTAGTGCTGGATCAACAGCAAGGAGAGAAGTGAACAGCACCTCAAAGACACCCTGCAGCCTTTTCCAGTCTGCCTGCATAGAAGGGTTAGTTCTTTAAAAAAAATAAAAGATTTTATATTTATTTATTTTTATAGAGAGGGGAAGGGAGGGAGATAGAGAGGGAGAGAAACATCACTGTGTGGTTGCTGGGGACCCTGCCTTTAACCCAGGGACGTGCCCTGACTGGGAACTGAACCAGCGACACTTCGGCTCGCAGGCTGCCACTCAGTCACTGAGCCACACCAGCCAGGGCAGACAGTTAGCTCTTTAGGGGCTGAAACCCCCAGTAGAATATGAGTTGTGTGCCTTTTTCAGCCCAGGCTTCTCATAGGACCAAGTGTTTTAAAGCTGGAGGTTTTACTAGGTGGAGACAGGAACTGAGAGGAAAGGCAAGTAGGCTGAAGTTACACAGCAAACTGGCAGCGGAGTCAGACCAGCCAGGCATTGTGGTCATGACAGGCTGTCCCTCTGACTTTGTCCTCAAGCTTGAAGACCCCTCCCCCACCTGATGTTTCAACAAACTGTCATATTTCTGGAGATGGGAGCTGTATAAGGAGGCTGTAAACAGGGGAATTGGGTTTGAGCCACCTCTCTGTGGGACATAGCTTCAGGAGTTTCAGGAGTGTGGATGACTCATTTGCTTATAAAATAATAGTTATGGATATGGTGGTCTCTAAGGTCCTTCCCGCCCGCAAATGAAGTGCCCCTCATGCTGGTGGATGAATGAGGTGACCGCAGTGACCCAGCTCAGGCACGGTGCATCATCGCCATCTGTCCACCAAGAGAAGATCTGCAGCCTTGTAGAAACCCAGGTGAAGGGGAGATATGAGGAAGTTAGGTTGGGTTGGATTGGGATTTGTTTCCCCCACTTTTGCTCCAAGTTAAAGTTAATGCCATGCCTTCTGGCTTGCTCTACTCTCAGAAGCAGGCTCTTCTTGTCCAGCCCTTCTTCCCCAGAGCCACATACCTAGTCTTCACCCCTCATTCTCCGCCCTCAGCCACAGCCCTGTAGTTGAACCTGGCCCCCTTCCCCACATTCTTTCCCACAGCTATCCCAAGTGGCTTCTGTTCCTCACTCAGAGCCAGCTGAGCATAGCGGAGGGTAAGATCACCCGGTCAGGGAAGAAGAGAGGGGCTCCAGGAAACACCAATATTTAAAGGACATACAGAGGCATGGCTGTCAAAGAGAGAAGCAGCCCCAGGAGAGAGTGGGTGTCTGGATTCAAGAAGTAGGGTGTGAGCAGAAGCAAGAAAAAGAAAGGCTGAAATGGCCTAAATGACCTTTGGCAGAGAAGTTTTGGTTCTGTGTGGCTGGGGCAGAAACCACATTGTCATGGTCAGGAAGTATGGGGGAGGCGAGGAAGTATAGAAGTAGGTGTGGACACTTTTTCAGCAAAGGTTGAGAGAGCAGAGGCCTCCACCTGGAATCCACATTGGTGTCACCTGGGGAGCTTTTCAGACAGTTGGCTGCTCGGGCCCTTTCCAGACCACCTCGATCAATATTTGGGTGGGTGGGCGGGATGGTTCCCAGGCATCCAGGTTTTAGAAGAGCTCCCACTGTGACTTTCAGATTAATGGCCTTCTTTTCCTCTTTTCTCTCTAGGGAAGAGAAATGACCTCCAAATAGGGCCAAACGTAATTGCCCATCATACAAGTAGGAACACAAGGATTAAAAACCAATACACAAGACCACATGTTGCATGCCTCCATTTACATTAAACATCCAGAAAAGGCAAATTGAAAAAGTCAGATGTCAGAATAATGGTTGCCTGGGGCTGGGAATGAACTTTAAATGACATGAGATCTTATTGGGGTGATGGAAATGCTCTGTGGTGATGGCTGCACAACTCAGTAAATTTACTGAAAAAGTTTGGATTGTCCACTTAAGTAAGAACCAATGCTCTGCGGAAAGGCAGGAACCATTTTGTATCCCAGTGACCACTGCATCCAGGTATTGAGCGTCAAAAGCCAATGTCAAGAAGAAACACGCTCCTGATGGAAGGACACACTGCCACCAATTTACAATAAAAGCAGAGGACAGAGGAACATATTAAAGTATCCCACAGGGATACAACCAGCAAAATTCAGACCAGACGAAACTCCTAGAGGATAACCCTATTTCTTCAGCAAACACACTGCAAGGAAAGAAGATTAAATAATCTTCAAATATATTAACCACAATCACAGAGTATGGATCTTATTTGGATCTTAATTCAAACATACAAACTGAAACCAAATTAGAACATTTATGAGACAACTGAACATCTGAATGCTGCCCTGAAGGGAAAGGAGGGAGAAAGAGTGGGAGAGAAACAGGATGTGAGAGGAACATCGATGGGCTGCCTCTCCTACATGCCCTGGAGACTGAGCTCACAACCCACACATGTGCCCTGACTGGGAATCATGCCCTGACTCAGAATCAAACCAGCAGCGACCTTTTGCTCTGACTGGTGTGGCTCAGTGGATTGGGTGTCCTTCTGCAAACCAAAAGGCCACAGGTTTGATTCCCAGTCAGGGCACATGCCTGGGTTGCATTTGGGGCATGCAAGAAGCAATCGACCTATGTTTCTCTCGAACATCAATGTTTCCCTCTCTTTCTCCCTCTCCCTCAAAAAATAAATAAATAAAATTCCATGGCTGCAATGAGGAGGGAATAAGGTGATTCACACTGAAGTACCTGAGCCAGTGCCTGACCGTATTTTTTTGAACCCAGGTGTCTGACTCTGGCAGCTTTGTTCTGCCATCTGTTTAGTTGTTGAACCATGTGGCAAACACCAGATGGAGACAGAGGCTGGTTTCATTGCAGCTTCCAGATTAATGGCCTTTTCTTTCCCCTTTTCTCTCTAGAGTAGAGAAATGACCTCCAAATAGGGCCAAACGTGATTGCCCATCATACAAGCAGGAAAACAATCTACAGAATTTCAGAGCAATTAGAGAGTAGCAAAAGAGAGGGCTAAATGGTGGGGCCAGGCTGAGTAGGCCTTGCATGACAGGGAAGAGTTAGGGTTTTGTTCAGCAGGCAAAGGGAAATCATTAAAACTTTCAATCAGAAGTCACATCATCAGAAATGCTCTTAGAAGTCTAAATATTTCAATTGTGGCTAGGGTTTCTGAAGGATGTAAGCTGGGAGGCTATTCCAACAACTGGACAAGAAGCAGCAAGCCAGGGTGAAGGGCAACTGGGAGGGCATCCCTCCCATGGCTGTAAGAAAAAGGGCACACTACTTGCACCCCACGTCCACAGACTTTGGGTCTGGCCCCGCCCCCCTCGCACCTTGGCCAAGTTCTGACCTCTCCGCCTTTGCCCACCAGACTGCCATCTGCTTCTGCCCCAACTCTGTCCTCACTCCTTCTTTCCCCCTGTTCCCCAGCCTTTGCCTCACTCCCTTGACTTGTCTACTCCCTCCTGGCTTAATTCCCATAACTCAGTGATCCCAGCACCAGCCCTTCAGAGTTAAACATCAGGTGTGGTCACACGCAGGAAGGCAGCTGCTGCAAAGGAAGCCTCACCAGGCTGACTCCCAGAGGGAGGTGGGAGCAGAATGGGAAAAGGCTCAGATGATGCCATGGAGGTAAATCCATAGGATGCGACAGCTGTCTACATATTGGGGTGCGAGGGACAGTGAGCAGCAAACGCTGACCCTAAGGTTTCTAGTCTGAGTAGGAAGATGGGGAGGCACGAACAGAAATGGAGCTGGTGAAGGGGAAAGCTGAGTTTGGCACGGCAGGGAGCTGTCCAGGTGGAGATGGACACACAGGGATTCCAGAAATGTAGCGGGGCTTGGGGAGGGCTCAGAGCTGCAGAGACAGATATGAGGGATCGACATCACCAGCCTAGCTACCACCGAGGGATTCCTCCAGGCAGTCACTCCTCATTTCACCCTCACCACAGCCCAAGGAAGGCGCTGTTTTCACTTTACCAACGAGGAAGCAGAGGCACAGCAAGGCTAAGCATCTTGGCTGAGGTCACACAGCTAGCGGGTGGCAGGAAGGAACTGTGGAACCCAGTCTCTCTCTAGCTCTGAGGTAATTTCTAAGCCAAGAGCTTGTTTGGGCCCCCAAGAGCTGCCTCCACAGCCAAGCCAAGGGGTCTGGCTGTGCAGAGCCAACAGAAGCCCCAAACAAGGTCAGAGCTGGGGAAGAAGCCCAGTGAAAATTTAGAGCTCATAAGCGGAGCCCCTTTCATGCATCCTGTCATTTGCCGTCCCCAAAAACCTGTGAGCAGGGAACTGGTATTGTCATCTTACAGATGCAAGGAAATGAGGCCTTGGGAAGCCAGGCAACTTGCCCAAAGTCACACAGCCTGTTCCAGGTGGGGCTCAAATTCAAATAGGAGACTTTTGACCACAGAGCCTGGCCCCCATCATTCCGCATATAGCCTCCTTAAGGACATCACCACCCCCACCTCCCACAGAGGATCAGTGGACTCAAGCCCCCTCCCCCACCCACAGCAGATGGAACAGGACTTTGCCTCCACTTCTCCAGAGCTGCTAGCCAAGAGCAAAGTCCAGAGCTGCTCGCCATCCAGCCTCCCACTACCTGTCCTCTAGAGCTCCCGGGAGATGTGCCCTCCTCTGACCTTCCCTGGGGCTCAAGTCCTTTTCCTTCCCAGAGCTTCTTGAGACCAAACATAGAGAAAGAAGAGTGACAGGAGGCCTTTGACAGACGGAATGGAATGCTGGGCATTCAGAGAGGCTTGAGGGAGATGGGGGTGGTTAAGGCAGTAGATGGGAACCAGAAGAAACTTGGTCTTCCAGCGGTGGGGATGGGAAGATAAGGCACTGAGACAAGTTGGGATGGGGAGAGGGGCAGGAGGGCAGGGGAGAAGGTGGTGCAGGGGGAGAGGTCTAGAGTGCTTCTTTACCTTCAGGCTCCATGACAGCTCGGAGCAGCCGCGCTGGCGTCTGCTGCTCAGCTCCAATGTTCAGAGAGGCCTGAGGCTGGGGGTGGGGCTGCCAGAGGGAGGCAGGGGGAAGGGCCGGTCCAGCCAGCCCCTGTCTGCCCTTGCCAGGTTCTCTGGGGCTCCCTCTTGTACTCTTTCATCTTCTTTCCATACTCAGAAGAGAAGCTCTCAGTCTCGTCACTCAGAAGTCCTCTCCTCTCTGAGCAAAAGGCCGCGTTGTCTCCACACAGCCAGGTTTCCCCAGACGGACATGAGGCTGTGAATACAAGAATGTGCTCCCTTGTGAGGGCTGGAAAGCTTTTCGGGTGGTGCACTGGGAAAACCAGGCCTTAGAACTGGGTTCAAATCCTAATTCCATCCTTTTTTACCTCAACTACCTTTTTACCTTTTTCTGTGCCTCAGTTTCCTCCACCATAAAATGGAATAATACCTACCTCACAGGTTCAACTGGGGATCAAGTGAGAAACTTCAGCCAGTGACACAGAGTAAAAACTCAACCAATGTGCACTTCCTTTCCCTTCCCTCTTCCGGAGGGAGTGGGCAGATCAGAGCGAGACTTCTGCCAGGAAAACTGGGAAATTGCCAATAACCTCTACTGAACGTCAGGCAAGTTCCTGGGCCTCCATTTCTTCGTGGGAAACTGCTGACCAAGGTCACTGGGGCCCTGACCATCCACCTGTAAGCACCTCCCCAGCCTGCTCCCATCTCTTTCTCTGCAGCACACGACCCTGCCAGGACTGGGACTCGGGTGAGACAGGTGGAGGCCTGGGGTGCAAAGTGAAGGAGGACTCAGCCTCAGTTCTCTTTGGTGCCTCAGCACCTTGCCTGCCTCGCTCCTGTCCAGGACAGCTCCTTACAGCCCTTCTCAGAACAATTTCTTCCTTTTTCCACTAGATGTCATCTTCTCCAGGTTTCTCTCTTAAAGACTCTGTGCTGTCTCTTGCGGGTCCTTTCTCCTACATCCAACCCTCAAGCTTTGGTGTTACCTCAGTGTGATGGAATGGTTTCTCTTTTCCTCCTGGGCACACAACTAAACTACATTTCCCAGCCTCTTTTGTGCGGAGGCCACCACATGACTGAATTCAGTCCATGGAACAGGAGCAAAAGTGATATGTGCCACTTCCAGACCTGGCCCATAAAAGTCTTCCCATGACCCTGCACCCACCTCTACCCTCTCTCGTCCCCAGGAATGACAGAGCCATAAGATGGAAGGAGCCAGCGTCCCTGATGGCCTCATGGAAGGTCACCCTTCAAATGCCAGTATTGAACTGTTGTATAAGCAAGGAAACAACTTCTCTTGAGTTATACCCCTGAATTTTGGGGTTGTTAGTTATAGCAGTTAGCCTGCTCTAACACACTAAGGTTCTCTCCGTAGCTCTCTCCTTTTCTCATACTACACAGTGAATTCTATAGCTTATGCATTTATCCATCTATGCATATTCTCTTATTTAAGTTGCTACCAAAAATCAAATGACCCTTGCCCCGGCCAGTGTGCTTCAGTAGCTTGAGCACCAGCCTTCGGACTGAAAGGTCACCAATTTGACTCCCTGTCAGAGTACATGCCTGGGTTGCAGGCCAGGTCCCTGGTTGGGGCGTGTGAGAGGCAACTGAACAATGCACATCAATGTTTCTCTCCCTTTTTCTCCCTCCCTTCCCCTCTCTCTAAAAATAAATCAATAAAATCTTTTAAAAAAATAAAATAAATAAAATCAGATGACTCTTTAACCCATATCTCTCGCTCTGATATCCCTCTCAAGATCCAGGTCTTTATTTCTAACCATCTCTAAACATCTCTCCTAACACTTCTAAAAGAAAATGAGCTCATTATGTTTTCCAATAAAATGCTCACCTCTCCACGTTTCCACCTAATGATATCCTCACCTCAGTTTCCCAAGATAGAAACCTTGAAGTCTAACCTCATTCCTCCCCCTATCACCTCAACGGCCAATTAGTCCTAAACTCTATTCTCTGAATAAATATACTTCTGACCTGACCTTCACCTTATGCCACACTCTCACTACCTCTAACTCACACTAGAATAATGCCCTCATCTTGGGGCCACATGGCCTTCAGGCCATCCTCCTGAATGCCAGCTTCATTAAAAAGACAGATCTGGCCCTGACTGGCGTGGCTCCACTGGGCATCGTGCAGCAAAGCAAAAGGTTGCCAGTTTGATTCCCAGTCAGGGCACACACCTGGGTTGCAGGTTCGGTCCCTGGTCGGTCCCTGTACAAGAGGCAAACGATTGATGTTTTACTCTCACATCCATATTTCCCTCCCTTTCTTTCTACCTCCCTTCCCCTCACTCTAAAAATAAATAAATAAAATCTTTTAAAGAAAGATCTGATCTTGCCACAAGTTTACTTAAAAACCATTGTTTGTTCACTCATTAATTCATTTATCCCTCCATTCAGTAAATACGTTATCAGGTAGCTACTATGTGACAGGCCGTGGACTCTGAAGCCACAAAGATGACATGTGGACTTGGACACATGAGGATACCTTTACATAATTACAGCCCAGGTGTTGGTGCTGTCACACGAGGTGTTGTAAGAGTGGAGGAAAAATACTATGTCTGTTCAGGGTGGAGGCAGCAAGGGCGGCTTTGAAAAGGTAGTGACGCCCTGACTGGTGTGGCTCAGTGGGCTGGGCATCATCCTGCAAGGCAAAAGGTTGCCGGTTTCTTCCCGGTCAGGGCACAGCCTGGGTTACAAGCCAGGTCCCCAGTTGGGTGCCTGCAAGAGGCAGCCAGTCGATGTTTGTTTCGCACTCCCTCTCCCTCCCTTCCTTCCCTTGTAAAAATAAATAAATAAAATACTTCAAAAAAGAAAAAAAGAAAGAGAAAAGACAGTGACATTTGAGCTAATTGATACTTGACAGCTGAGGAGGACTTTGGTGGGACGTCAGTGTGTGTGCTGTGGGGCAAGCTGGGGCTGGGCTGGCCTCAGGCAGAGCATGCACAGACGCAGGGGAGAGTCCCAGGCTTTCTCTGTGGCTGATACTTCCTGAAATCCAGAGCATGGTCCAGCTAGGCTGTCCTGATGCCACAAGCTGGGCAGGCAGGTGCTGAGCACCCTATGGGACTGAGGCACACAGGTGCCCATTTGCAGCTCATTGTTGGGAGCAAGTAGATCGTCTCTAAAACCCTCTGGGTTTCTGTTGCTTAATGTCTCCACCCCAAACCTCCCCAGAGCAGGACAGTCACCCTTTGCGTATGCTTCCCAACCTGTTCCCTCTCAGAGCATGAAAGGGCTGGAGTGTTCAGAGCTGACAAGTGTTGCTTCTGCCTGAAGCCTTGGGTAGGTCTTCCTCCACAGGTTCTGCCTGCCGAGGGCCAAGGGCCAGAAATGCGGATGCAGAGGAAAATTAGGTGTAAGTGTCCATTTTCAGAAATAAAATGTCCTTAAAAACATACGTTGAAGTCCTTTTCCAGTTTGCAAAAGTCAATTAACAGATTTCTCAAGGCCTCTCGCACCCACGTCCTTTTCCATTTGGAGTTTTCATTTTGGATGACAAAGCTTTATTTGTAATCATAATCTTAATGTGCACTTTGGAGATGAAAATAGAAACATGTATTTTAAAATATAAGATGAAGAAAAATACACCGTATATGATTGTGTGTGTATGTGTGAATCCTATTATTTAAGAAACTAGAATGTGCTGGTAATGAACTTTTGCAAAAAAAAGGAAAAATATTATTTTACTGTCTGGACAAAAATGTTTCAGTGTCTTTAATTTTCCTCCCCTTCCCCAAGAAAAGCACAGGGCATGTTTGGGGAGCCAGCTGCAAGAGATTTTTTTTAAAAGTTTATTTTTAGAGAGAGGAGAAGTGAGGGGGAAAGTGAGGGAGAGAAACATCAATGTGTGGTTGCCTCTCGCACGCCCCCAACTGGGGACCTGGCCCACAACCCAGGCATGTGCCCTGACTGGGAATCGAACCAGTGACCTTTTGGTTTGCAGGCTGGCACTCAATCCACTGAGCCACCCATGCCAGGGGAGGAATTTGGTGAGGCAGGAGGGCTACCATGTTGGGGCCCAGGACTGACCAGGCACGGGGAACAGAGGAGAAGAAGGGCCAGATCTTGAAGGGGTCTTATACTGCACACTCAGGAAGGTGGGCTCTATCCTGACAGCCTTAGGGAGAGCAGGGATAATCTGGACAGAGTGGCTTGTTAGAAGTGTCACTAGGACTGCCACAGGCAGAGGGTGGAAAGGATTGGGGTCAGGAAACCAAAAGGGAAGTCTCAGCAGGACCAGGCAGGGTGGGAGGAGGCCTGGAGAGAAGGAAGGGGTCCCAGGGACTGTGGAAGAAGAATTAGCTGGACTTGGCACAGGGGAGCGAGGACAGGGGACAGAGTGGCATCTGATCCTATGTGTTTTGCGGAATGATGGCACAGGTTCCCCTCCTATGAAATCTTCCCTAAGCCGAAATGGGATAATGCGTTGAAGTGATTACCATTTATTTCTATGGAAAAATGAGGGGTGTTCCCAGAACCAAAAAATAACCTGCCAAATCATACCAACTCATATGTAAAACCTAATACGATGCTAGCATATAGTAAAAGCAGTGCCACTCTCGCTGCCCGGGGTGCATGCTGCCCCTGCAACCACTGGCTGCAAACCAAACGCTGACTACTTTTTTCTCTGTTTGCCTTTTTTGTGATAGTGAAAATCCTCTTCTTATTTCTTTTGTTTAACGGAAGCCGGCACTAACGTAGGTCTTTTGTAAAAGTGAAGTGGCAAACGAATGTGACTTTCCAGAGGCGGGAGATACCTATATTTACCACCTGCTGAGGCCCCAAACAGAGGGTAAATAAAACTGCCCTGAGGTTTAACTTCCCCACAGCTTCATTCCAGACTGAGAATTCTCAAGCCCTTCTTAGCACGTCTCCGCCCTGCCTTTCCAGCCTCATCTCCCCAAACTCTCTTCAAACCATACATCCCCATCCTGCCCAGTAAACACTTATTTGTTAATGTTTTTGTAACTGTAAAAGTGATTGATATTTATTGTATAAAATTTGGAAAATATAGAAAAGGTATAAAAGAATAAAAATCACTCACAAACCTATTACTTTATAGAAAACCACAGTTACTATATATTCCCACTTAACATTATATTGTAGACATTTTCCAAAGTCATTACATGGTTTTTGAAAATATTTTTAGCATCTATGATAATTATACTAAGCCATTTACAATTATTTTTATAATTGATATATTTGGTCCTCTCATTGCCATATTTTATATTTTCTTATTGTTTCTCTCCTTTGTTTCCTTTTTGGTCTTACAATATCTACACTCCCTTTGCTTTCTTCCCCTCTAGAGACCTGAAAGGCATCCGTTCTATGACTGTCAGTGAAAGAATCTATATTGAACTCCTTGCACTTCCTCAGGGTGCCCTGGCACCCACTGAGAGCGCCCTTCCCGCATTTCAGCCTGGCAAAATCCTTCTCAGCTTTCAAAGTCTCTGAGGAGTCATCTTCATTCATTCATCCATTCATCGATTCAAATGAATATTTGCTGAGGTCTAATACATGCTGGCATAACAGCTACCAGGGAAGGGGCAGTGGGTTTGACAAAGGCCTGTGAGACACACTCAGAGGAAGCCTCCTAACCTTCCCCCAGGAGCACTGTGCCACTACATTTTTCAATACACTCATAAAATTTTGTTCATGCTTTTATTTGAAAACTTTTCACATTTTTTGATGTTTACTGGGCTGAGAGGAGCCCTATTGGGTACCTTACCCACCCCCACCCCATTTCCTGCAGGATGCGACCAGGCCCCAGAAACCAGTATTGGTTCAAAAAGTGACTGCCTGTGTCAAGTGAGCAGGGTGGAGCTGATGGCCTCTGAGATCAGTGATAATGTTATCTAAACCTGAGACTGGGACACTTGATTTGATAAATCTAAGACAAGAATTGGGGTATCCCTTAGGTACTTTGGGAACTCACTTTTGCTGTTCCAGGGCTACTGCTAGTCCAAACAATGCCTTGTAAGATAGAAGAAGGCGCCCAGACACAGCCTCACGGGTGCAGCCTGCATGGTGAAGGCTGGATGTCCAACCCAGCTCAGCCTGTCCCCTCAGGCCACACACAGGCCTGTGGTAGCCACGTGGATCTTTGGCCACTCTGTGCCCCTTCTCTCCCCAACCTCATGACCTGACTCACCTGGCCCTTTCCCTGTCTCCTGCCTGCCCCCAGTCCAGGCCACGTGGCAGTCACACTCACACAGTTCCCACTCGCCTCTTACTTTGTAGGTCAATCTGTCTGCTCTCAGCCACTGCAACCTATGACTCAACAACTTCCTCTTTGCAAATTTCCTCTTTGCCCTGGGGAAATACCAACCACTTCTGGCCCATGTGGCACCCTGGGCTCTGCCCTAGGATGGTCTCAGAGACAGCCAGTTGGGTCTCGACCTCTCCTGTCTGTCTCAGAGCCACAGGGGGAGTCCTTGGTTCTGCCAGCCTGTCATAGGTCCTCATCTAACTCACCCTCACTGACTCCCACTGGAGAAGGGAAGGACCTCAAACCAGACAAACACATAAACATGTAACAGTGGAGATTCACCAAGATTGGCTGCCAGGTCTCCTGTCTCCCTACCTCCTATGTCGGGGAGGTTGTGAGGAAGGAACACAGCGGCTGAACTGAAAAACCACAGTTGGGTCACAAATGTAGTCTTTCTATCAAGCCCAGTATTCTTTTATTGGGCCGCAGACAGAGTTAAATCTACTACCTCCACCCCATTTGAGCAGAGATGAAGGCACAGGTGTTCTCAGCAGTTCCTCAGGTAGGCACATCCTCAGGTTCCAAAAACCTTCCTGCCTCCTCCCTCACGCCCCCTGTACTCACCTCTACCCTTCACAGATCACCAAATCCTTGCCTTTTGCACACAAACCACACCCATGAGTGGACCCACACAGGTGCTGGGGCTTCTGAGAACTACACCTGCACAGAAACTGGTCTCACCTCTGTCCTTGGGAGGAGTAATAGCTGAAGCCTTTGGCTGCCTCAGTCCATAGTCGGGGGAGAATGTGGTGGCTGTGACAAAGGCCAGCCTAGAGTCCAGGTGCTGTCACAAGCAGACTCGAGAGCACAGCTAGATGACACCACTCCAGGATGGCCTGGCACAGAGCACTGGGGCCTAGAGTTACATGAGTTTCATGGGATGACCCAGTGACTGTCCTAATCTATGGGGCCAAAGGTACTTTCCAGAATAATACTACTAGATGGGAGTTTGCTGGCTTGTCATTTCCTTCTTCCCAGACTCTGGTATCCCTCAGGATTCCTCTGAGCAATCATAGGTCAAGGAAATCTGGCCTTATAGAGAGAGACTCAGAGTCTGGTTTCAAGGACAAAAACATGGAGAAAAGGGTTAATGGAGAGAAGTAGGGGTTGATGAGGAAGCTTTGTTCATTCAGTCTTCAAGCCTTCAGTGGGTGTAGGCCCTGGCCTTGGTGCTGGGTTCAGGTGCTGGGTGGCAGTGCTGGTGTGGGTGTTGGGTGCAGAAGCTGGCAGTTCCAGGGTTAAGAAGCTAGATGAGGATTCAGAGTGAAGGTGTTGGGTGAAAATGCTGGGTGATGATGAGGTTGGAAGTGATGACAGAAGGGAAGGTGACGAAAGCTAGAAATGATCCTGACTTCCAGCCTTGTATTCACAAGCATGAAGGGACCTCCACATCTCCCGCTTCTGGCCCTTCAGAAGCGGGGGCCTCCGCAGCCCCATCCTCACTGTCCACCAGTGGCTCTTCCTCCCCCTTTAGGCTGGGGGCTGACCCAGCCTTTAGCTCCTCCAGTGCCAAGGAGCCCTGGCGAGACTTCTGTCTACCGAAGAAAGTGATAAGTGAGGGCTGATGGCCAGAACCCTCCCCTTTTGGGATCCCATGGCACTTGTCACCACCAGAAACTCCTGCCGTTGTTATCACAGCCTCCTCGTCAGACACTCGGGCTGGCCCAGCCCAGGCATCCACAACCCCATTGCGCTTTCCACCTCTGCTTAATGTCAGGGCACCTGTCCTCCGCTTCTGCCGCTGGCGCCACAGCAGGAGTAGCGCCAGGAGGACAATGAACACCAGCAGGGCCACAAGCACAGCCACCAGCAGGGTGTTATTTGTTTTCTGATCTGGACTTGAGGAGGGCCCACTGCCTGTGTTTGTGGAGATCTTTGGGGTAGTCATGATGAATATTTTTACCCCAGAGATGGGGGAGCCACTGGTTCCACTAGGAGTTTCCAGAGAGCTAGTTGCCATGGTGACAGGGAGTCCATTGGTCCCATTGGAGGTTTCCTGAGAGCTAGTTGCCACGGTGACAGGGAGTCCACTGGTCCCATTGGAGGTTTCCTGAGAGCTAGTTGCCATGGTGACAGGGAGTCCACTGGTCCCGTTGGAGGTTTCCTGAGAGCTAGTTGTCATGGTGACAGGGAGTCCACTGGTCTCACTGGAGGTTTCCTGAGAGCTAGTTGTCATGAATCCACTGGTCCCATTGGAGGTCTCCAGACTGCTAGTTGCCATGGTTCCACCAGTCATAGTGTGCAGTCCCAGAGTAGCCATTACTGGGAGAGTAAGGTTACTGACTGCATTAGAAATTTCCTGCAACATTGATGACTTCTCTGTGGAAACTTCATGGGGGATTGTCAGCTCAGATGTAGAAAGGCCACCACTGACAACAATGAATGTTTCAGGAGAAGACACCTCATTGACTATATAAGGAACTGAGGAAGGTGGGGTGATCTGGTGCCTGGTGCTGTCAGGGACCCTCATTGTTGTATGACTGGAGGTCATTGAGTTAAGGTTTGGTGCCTCAGAGATACTTGCAGGCGTCTCCAGAGAACTTGCGTTCACCTCTTGGGCCCAGAAACCCCCAAAGAAGAGGAGAAGCAGGGTCATTTCCTTGACAACACACATGAGCAGGAGTTGGGACCTGAGGGTGGGGAAGTTGAGAAATGAAACACGTAAGGAGCTGTGGTAGGACCTGGCCAGGCCGTTCCCTCCTGCCCACTTCCTTGCCAACTGCAAGGCCTAACCTGTGGTTTAACGGCTTTTTCCACACTTTCTTTTGCTATTAGCAGAAATAACAAGGGAACAGATGTTGGCATCTCCCATACCAACTCTATCCCTTAGCGCCCCCCGCCCCCTCGGCCTTGGGCAGCATGCACTCTAGCAATGGCCACCCCTCCTGGTCTTCCTGACCCTATTCAGCTCCAGTGGCTCCTGGTCCTCTTTTCTCATCATCTATCAGGGTCTTTTCAAGCCATAGGCACGTTTCCAGGCCTGCTGAGACCCTGCCCCACCAAGTCACACCGCCTTACCAGTTTACTTGATAAAGGCACAGGGCTGGGGCCGGGCTGCTCCAACTCCTCCTGAAGCTGGGGCAGGACTGGGCAGACAGGGCCCCAAGGGGAAAGGAAGTGGCCCTGGCTCCACCCACCCCACCCCAGCATCCTGCCCCACCCACACTGAAGTTGACATGTG
This sequence comes from Furipterus horrens, assembly GCF_987537825.1. Classification (NCBI taxonomy): domain Eukaryota; kingdom Metazoa; phylum Chordata; class Mammalia; order Chiroptera; family Furipteridae; genus Furipterus; species Furipterus horrens. Next base: position 121,823,814 of record NW_028327175.1, read on the forward strand.
TTGAGAGCAGCATCACTTTTTCTGGGGTCTGAAATGGTGCCAGGGGCTCTGGGGTCTTAGCTGATGTGGAGGCGAGGAGTCCAGAATGGGGATATTAGTTAGGAAATGGGGTGGCAAGAGGTGAAGCTGGGATAGGGAAGGGGGTCAGGTCCGGGGTGATTGGAATGTGCACTTGAGAACTAGGGGGTGCAGAAGAGGAAATGGGAGGGGAGGGTGGTTTCCTTTTCATTTGTGGTCTCCACACTGTTAGGCCAGAACCCAGGTGGCACTAGACTAAGAGCTCCCAGGAAGTACAGGGCAAGAGGAAGCCCCCGACTCTGCTGGGGGCAGAGAGAGCCTTTGCAAGCTGCATGGACCCCTGGTGAGCTCTTGACAACTTCCTAGTTGTGGGCCCTTAACTAAATCAAGGCAGTTACTAAGCACTGCATATGTTATGATCTTATTTTTGTAGAAGATTGATAAAGATGTGGGAATCTATATGGAAAGAAGTCTGGAAAGATATCTACTGAGATATTAACCAAGTTTCTACCAACTATCAGTAGGTGGTTCTTTATTTTCTCCTTTGGATGGTTACTGTTCTCTAACTTTCCCTAATTTTTAAGCTTTGGCTTTTGTTACGTGTGTGGTTTTATTTTTTGTCTTTCTTTTAAAAAAATCAAAACTAATTTTCATATTGTAAAAGCAATACATGTATATGACACATGACTGAAACAGACCAATGTTAGGGACTGGGATCCTATACCACTCACAAGCTAATGAATGAAACTGACACAAAGACATGAGACTCCTGGGTCAGAGACACAGGAATTCATCACTCACCAAACAGCAAGAAGCCAGAGCATTATGTTTCCATCAGCTCCCTTTGCCTCCAAGTCCCACAGGGGTGACACAAAGGGGCTTGCCCCACAGCTGAGGAATTTCCCTCTTTTCAAGCAGATGGTAAGGAAGCCTGCTCTTTGTCTTGAGGCAGAAATTACTTTATCCCTTAGACTTACTCACTGCAACACAAACCTGAGAAGTGGCCTGGATAGAGAGAGTCCAGGACTTTGCACTCTTGGCATACCAGCAGGAGCATACAGGGACGCTCAGGGCCATGGCGGATTGCCTCTCCAACAGTCAGGAGAGCATAAAATGAAAAGGCACCGTACCACCACCAGCAAACAAACATTTGTAACAATGTCTGTGTTTATTCATGCATGTATACATATATTGTTCTGCACTTTTCTTTTTTTTACTGAACTACCCTCAGAAGGAGAAAGGGAGGGGAGGAGGGAGCGAGGGAGGGAGAGAAGAAGAAAGGGAGGAAGGAAAAAAGGAAGGAAGGAAGGAAGGAAGGAAGAAAGGAAGGAAGGAAGGAAGGAAACCATTGCATTGCTGGACCTTTAGGTTGTTTCAATATTTTGGTACTGCAAGTAGAAAAGTAAGAATAATTGGCTGCAAAGTAATAGGAGGTTAAAATGTTTTTAATTCTAAAAAAATCAACAAATATGTTTGTAAGACTGCACAAAGATTCCCAATATTCCAATCTTTAAAAAAAAAATCACTGAAGCAAAGTTTATTTTTGACAAAATTGTCATTCTGATCAAACTGCTGCTGACAAAGTTGTATGTTCCACAGGCTCTAGGTGGGTCCTCATTAGCTTTTTAGTAGCTCACTCTGAAGCATGAATGAACTTTGGAGAGATACCAGATACTCAAAGAAACCCTACAATGTGACAGAAAGGGACCAAAATAAACTGACTCCAACCTCCATTCTGCCTCCTTCCTTTTTTTTTTTTTTAGATTTTAAAAAATTTATTTTGGGGCAGGGAGAGAAACATCAGTTGGTTGCCTGTCCCCAACTGGGGACCTGGCCCACAACCCAGGCATGCAGCCTGACTGGCATTCAAACCAGAACCTTTCAGTTTACAGGTTGGTGCTCAATCCACTGAGCCACACCAGCCAGGGCCTGCCTCCCTCCTTTTTAACAGCACCCCAGTTTGTTGTTCAGAGACCCACCCTCCATACAAATGAGGGACACTGATCCCTCCTTCAGCTCCAGAAGAAAGTCTGATTAATCTAAAGAAATTGCTCACCTCTGCCCATGATTGGGTCGGGATAGGGCATGTGACCCAATTCCAGCCACAGAGATGCAAAAAGGAGAGGCTTCTTAAAAAGTTCTTCCTCACTTTTAAAAGGAAACCAGAAACAGTGACTTCTCTCCCCCACCAGTCATGATTAAGGACATATCCTACCGCTCTGAGAGGAGCCAGTCCTAGGATGATGACAGTGTTGTGGGTGGCAGAGTAGGGAGACAAAGAGCACGGGATCCTCAAGGGATTGCAAAGGCCAGATCAACCAGGCCCTGAGTCCCACCTATGCCTTTCAGTGTTCTTCCCTCCGGTAAGTTGGATCTTTAGTTATTTATCGCCAAAGCATCTTAAGTACATAAACAAAATGAAAAATAATACTTGTGGAAACAATAAAAGTTATATAAAGAAAAAGAAAGAAAGAGCCCTGGCTGGTGTGGCTCAGTAGATTGAGCATTGGCCTGAGAACCCAAAGGCTACAGGTTTGATTCCCAGTCAGGGTGCATGCCTGGGTTATGGGCCAGGTCTTCGGTTGGGGGCGTGCAAGAGGCAGCCAATCGATGGGTCTCTCCCTCTCTTTCTCCCTCCCTTCCATTCTCACTAAAAACTAAATTAAATATTAAAAACAAAAAAACAAAGAACATAGATGACAAGAATGACAGAAAAAAATTCAAGCTTAAGAAAGGGCTAATAAAGTGACCAACTTTACACTTAACTGAGCTTCCTGGGGCTGACCTCAAAAAGAACAATTTGCATGATGAGTTCTCATAGTCAAAAAGGAGTCAGTCACTTCTAAAATTGATTTTCATGTAAGAACATATTTCATATTAGTTGATATCGTGGATGTAATGACCGATGAGCAATTCATCAGCCATGAGTAAGGGCGTGGGCCTTGGAGTCAAACAGACTAGACTGAAGGAGACTCTCCACCAGCCTTTAAATGTGTGTACTTGGGCACATTTCTGAGTCTCAGTTTTCCTGACCTTTAAAATGAGAATAACAGTCTGACTGGTGTGGCTCAGTTGATTGGGCATTGCCCCACAAAGTGAAAGGTCGCTGGTTCAATTCCCAGTCAGGACACATGCCTGAGTTGTAGGCCAGGTCTCCAGCTGCGGGTGTGCAAGAGGCAACCACACATTGATGTTTCCCTCCCTCGTTATCACTCCCTTCTCCTTTCTAGAAATAAAAATATAAAATCTTTAAAAAATTAATAAGATGAGAATAACATATTTACCCCAATGGATTATTTAATTTGTTCATTTATTCCACAAATTTTGTTGAACACTAACCATGTGTCAGGCATATAACATAGAAAGGAACCAAATAAAGAGCCAGTCATCTGTCCTGGAGGTGACCTTCTCCAGAAATGAGACAGAGACTCTGCACAAATATATAATGGTAAATACTATGGAGGAACATAAAGCAGAAAAGGGGGTATATGAAATTTTCATTTCTAAAGGAAGGGCTCTCTGAGAAGGTGACATCTGAGCAGAAACCTGAGGGCCTATAGGGAACCAACCATGCAATCCTTGGGGAAGGGGATTCCATAGGAGCACAGAGCCAAGTCAAAGGCCCTAAAATCAGGTCATACTTGGCATGTTATGGAAATCCCCAAGGAGGCCAGTGAGGCTGGAGCAGAGCACATGACAGGGAGAGAGTGGGAGGGGGAGGTCACAGAGGAAACAGAACCAAATCCGTTCAGGTGATCTTGAGGACTTTTTCTGAGTCAACGAAGAGAGGTTGGAGGGCTTTGCCTATGAAGAGGCCCCTTCTGGATGCTACAGGGAAGACAGGCTGTGGGGACAAATGTGGGAGCAGAAAGACCAGAGAGGGGGATCTTGCACCTGACCAGCTGAGAGATGACTAGGTCTGAATCAGGATGATCAGAGATGTGGAGAGAAGTGTTATCTGCAGAGTATCTTTTGAGGTAGAACCAACAGGGTTTTGTTTTGTTTTTTAACATATGTGTTTATAGGGGTATGAGAGAGGTTTATGGACAACCCCAAGGTCTTTGGCCTGACCAACTGTAAGAACTGAATTGTTTTCCAATTTGGGATGGCTGGGGGTGGAGCAGGTTTGGGGGAGAATGCTAAATGTGAGGTGCCTAATAGACACCCAAGTGGAGATTTCAAGGTGTAAATTTGGGGGACATCAGCATTTGGATGGTGTTTAAAGCCATGAGTCTGGATGAGTTTACCTCAAGAGTGAGTGTTGATGAAGTGAAGAGGGCAGCACTGATAGGGTACTACTTCAATTACAGAGAGAGCCATGGTGGCTCACAGACTTTCTAAGATCACCCAGCTGGTAAGAGATAGAACTAGGGTTCAAAACCAGGTCCTGGCATGCTCTTCCTCCCAGGAGCACACCTGTGCCTTTCCCTTCCCCCTCTCCTTCCTCCACAGGTGGGCACCTATTAAATTCTAAGGGTTCCCGCAAGACTGGCAACCAGGGGAGCAATGGGCAGCAGCAGCTCGTCCTGAACTAACCCCCTGAATCTGTCCCCAAGGCTCCCTTCTCTGACTTTCCAGTGAGCTGGCAGCAGTCCAGCCTTGGCTCACTTCTTCTCTATATTTCCAGAGAGCCAGAGCAGAGCCCTGCCCAGGCGCTTCTGTTGCTTCTTCTGTCCTAAGCCCTTCCTTGTTTCACTGTCCCTGCCTTTCATAAAAGTACTCTCAAAATCAAAACAAACAACAACAAAACACCACAGGTCCTAGTTCAGATCTTGTGGTACTCGTTTACAGTAAGCAGTCTATGTAGGCTTCTATCAATCTAATTTGACCCATGGCTATAATTTAGAAATTTTAGAGAATTTAACTAGCACAGATTTACAAATTTCAATCATTACATCAGGTTCTGTTGAACAGCACTGCTCCAGGACCATCTGAGTTATATTCTGTTTCCTGCTGGAATTAACTGGTACATGCCCCTACATCTATCAGAACCAAGGCATTTCCATTAGGTTTACATATTTGGGAATCCAATTTAAGCTGTCATCCATCCTCAACTATTCTAACAAGAATTTTTGAACTGCCCCCTCAGCCTTTTTGAGGTCTGAGGAAAAGGCCCAGGGCCCTTGGGAGGATGGTGCGGATATTGGAAATCGCACTGGACAACGACCAGTATTCTGCCACGAAGTAGCATCCCTCAACAGAACTTTCTCAACAGGGATGATGGTGCCCCCTCCTAAGGTTCCTAGACTTCCAAATGGGGTGGGCAGGCTGGGTGCTGTTCAATCCCCCTTTACTAACCTCAACCAGCAGCTGGTGGACATGGGGTTTCCCACAGTAGCATCCTGGCAACCAACCACACCATGGAGCTGGGGACTGCATCCTGCTCCTCTCCCTGCTCATGCTGCTCAACACTCATGGACTTCTGCTGGTGGGCCTCATCTACCTGGTGTCCTGAGTCAACAGGAACCTCTGCTGGGGCCAGTGGCCAGGTGTAGGGTGGAGGATGTTGGTAGGCTTTGGCGTTAGAGCAGGCACATGGGGAAGGGATCTAGTGGTGCCATGAAGGTGGGGAAGGGATCTAGTGGTGCCATTAAGGTGTGCTCAGAAAACATGGTTTCCACGTTAAGTATGATGCAGATGGAGTCTCTAGTCCAGCATTCCCAAAGCATTGGGTGGATACCTTCATTCTGTTGAGATTTTTTTTTTTTAATGGAAAATTAGAATAAGATGTTCTTTTTAAAATTTATTGTTTTTTTCTATTACAGTTGTCCCACTTTTTTCACCATTGCTCCCAAGATGTTTTTTTTAAGATCTTATTTATTTCTTAGAGAGGGGGAAAGGAGGGAGAAAGAGAGGGAAACACTGATGTGTGAGAGAAACACTAATTGGTTGCCTCTCACATGCCCCCAACTGGGGACCTGGCCCACAACCAGGGCACGTGCCCTGACAGGGAACTGAACCAGCAACCTTTTGGTTCACAGGCTGGGCTCAATCCACTAAGTCCCACCTGAAAGGGTAGCACTGAGATGTTTAGGTAGTATTGGGCCTGCATTAAGCACAAAGTCAAAATGAAAAAGGGATTCCCTTTCCATTCTCTTCCAATGCTTTTATGCCAAGAAGACAGTCTCAGGTTGGGTGCCAATATGTCCTCATGCCTCTGGAACACTGTTGTCTTCCCCTGTTACTAGGGAACAGGCCTTGGGCTTAGGACAGGTGGAAAAAGCTTCCAGACTTCTATAACACTGTTTTGTTTTAATGGTATATTTTTATTGGCTACCTCTTATTTATGACAGGTGGTACTGGCATCCTACTTATTGTGGTGGTGTTTTCAATAAATAAATTTAAGTAAAAGGAAAAAAAGGCACAATGTTTAACCCTCATACACTGCAGATGGAAACATGTAATGGTGCAGCCACTTTGTAAAAGTTCCTCAAAATACTAATTTTTTTTTTTTTTTTTTAACAGTGGAAATGTCACTTGTGCAAGTCAGAATCTGATACCAATGAGATGGTGACAGCTTTGCCAATAAACAAGAATATGCTCTTCCATGGCTAGGAAGGGAGACTGCCACAGCCGACGGGTCCCAAAGACACATGGAGTTTTGTTTTTTTTTTTAGAGAGAGGGGAAGGGAGGGTGAAAGAAAGGGAGAGAAACAACAATGTGAGAGAGAATCATTAATCAGTTGCCTTCCCAACAAGGGACCAAACCCACAACTGAAGTATGTGTCCTCACCAGGAATTGAATCGGCAATCTTTCGTAACAGTCAGGGCAAAAATACTAATGTTTTAGTAGAAGAAATAATGAGCCGCATGGGAAGTGGGAGTTAGGAAGCCTTTAGGAAAAGGAGGCCTAGTTGCTAAGTCACAACAGATATGTTAATTAGTTTTCCCAGATAGTCAGAGGAGAAATGCATCACAAGCTCAGCCTGGAGAAATGAAATGATCTGCCCTGTCCAGTAGCAGGCTGGAGCCCGGAGTAGGGAGGAATGAAGAGAAAAGGGAAACAAAGGCAGATGTGGAACTGGAGGAGCTGACTCCACAGCCAGGCCATGGAAGACCTCTCAGTAATCCTCAAGCTCGTGAACTTTATCTTGAGGGCAATGTGGAGCCATTAAAGGTTTTCAGTAAAAGATAAGGAACTTCACCTCCAGGATCTTCCTCCCCACAATCCACAACCCAAATCTAATCATGAGGAAAACACCAGACAAGCCGAAACGTTAGTAATATATTACAAAATAACTAGTACACCTCAGAACTCTCAAGGTCAGTGAAAACAAGTCTGAAGAACTGTCAGACCATACGAAGCTAAAGAGGCATGACAACTAAATGTAATGTGGTATCCTAAAAGGGATTTTGAAACAGATAAGAGACATTAGGGAAAAATTAGAATTAAAATCCAATAAAATGTGAGGTTTAGTTAATAGTAATTACCATACATACATACAATGGAATATTATTTAACAATAAAAAAGAATACTGTAACATGTCATAATCTTGAAAGATGCTAAGTGCAAGAAGCAGATACATAAAACACAAAAGACCACATACTATACAACTCCATTTGTATGAAATGTTCCGAATAGGCAAACCTAGAGAGGAAGTAAATTAGTGGTTGCCAGAGACTAGAGGGTGAGGGCAATGAGGAGCGATGGGAACTGTTAACGGGTGGGGTTTCTCTTCGGGTACGCAAAAATGTTCCAGAATTAGATTGTAATGCTGATTACACAACACTGTGAATAACTAAAAACCACTGAATTGTACACTTTAAATTGGTAGATATTTCAATAAATCTGTTCAAAATACTGGTTCAGTAGTTGTAATACACCACTGAAAGATGTTATAATAGAGGAAACTGAGTAAATTCTCTGTACTACTTTTGTAAACTTGGTAAATCTACAAAACTAATTATAAAAAGCTTACTTAAGTATTTATACAGTTAAAAAAAAAAACAAGGTAGTTATGTGTTGATAGGGGCTTGAAAGAGACATGCCACAGGGAGAATGTAGTATTAATGAAGGGAAAGGCATTCAGCTGGATGGGGTGTGGTTTAGTTTCCTATTGGGGCTGTTAACAAATGACCACAAACTTGATGGCTTAAAACAACATATTTTATTATCTTAGAGGTCTAGCCGTAAGAAGTCCAAAATTATTTTCACTGGGCTCAAGTCTTATCAATAGGGCTGTATTTCTTTGTGGAGACTGGACAGAATCCATTTTCTTGCCTTTTCCCACTTCTAGAGGCCACTGCATTCCCTGGCACATGGCCCTTCCATCTTCAAAGCCAGCAGCAGCGTAGCACCTTCACCTCCCTCTCTCACCTCTCTCCTTCCTTCACTTCATAGGGCCCTTGTGATTACATTGGGCCCACCTCAGTTATCCATGACAATCTCCCCTTCTCAAAATCATTAATCATTTCTGCAAAAAAAAAAAAAAACCTTTTGCCACGTTAGGTCACATATTCCTGGGTTCTGAGGTTGAAGATGTGGACACCTTTGGGGGGCCATTATTCTGCCTAGTGTCATCAGGGAGGTGAGCACAGGAACAGGCTGTGAGGGAAACAGGAGGTCAGCCCTGGATAGGTGGAGCCTGAGGTGCCTGTGAGACATCCAGGGGAGCAGTCCCTTGGCTTCCATTTATTGACCAAACACTAAGCATCTCCCATGATTCAGTCACTGGGGAATATAAAGATGAACACTATATTTCATTGGTCTTAAGATACCTGCTTTTCACTTCTGAAAAGGATGCACCTTTTAATCGATGACATATAGATAGGGTTTCTTTCTTAATGACACAAAGTAAACCATCTTGCAACCAAAGGTATCTTGGATTAAATGAAAACTAGGTCTGGCTTAGGACTAGAGTGGGTTTATTACAGAAGTTGGAGGCCTCACTAGAACATCAGGGCCCCTTCCACCCTAGGGGTCCCAGGTGTCCCTCAGCTCTGGTGTTCAGCTCTCCTTACTGACAAACCACCAGAGCCCTGGCCACACACACACTCAGCAACCATAGCAGGATCTAGGAACTGGCCCCTCCGCAGGTATAACCTTAATCATGGGAGTCAGGCCCTATGGTTCTCCACCTGGCCGCACTGTAAACACCTGGTAAACACCAACCTCCGGGTCACTACCTAGACCAATCATTCAGATTCTCTAATGAGTAACTTTACAGCTCCCCATGAGATTCCAATGGAGGGCCAATGTGGAAAAGTGGAGGAATCAACCTAACTTGGTGCAGGTGAGGAGAGGCCTAAGGCAGCACCAGTGGGATGGGGTGGTGGTGGTGTCAGGTCCAAACTATATAGTTATACCTGCCCACTTCACTCCTCACCACTCACCCCTCCCACTCCTGACTGAATTCCTGGGAGGGAACCAGCCCAGTTATCTCAGGTTCCTCAAGACACTAGCGCCATGCCAGGCACACTGTGGGAGCCCAGGAAATGTGAGCTTAAGGGCCTCAAACACCAGGCAGAAAAGACCCGGTAGTACCAAAAAAATCTGGGAAAGGAGCCCATTGGGTCTGGGCCAGCCCTCTGATTCACTGTGTAACCTCCAGTGAGGCAATACCCTGCTCAGGGCCTGCTCAACAGACAGCTGCCCCAGATGGCCTTGACGGGTCCCTCAAATGCCAAGGCTGAGTCTTCACTTCACTAAGGAGCTTGAGACAGTGGGGAGCCAGTGAATACCAGGTTTCTTGCTCACACCCAACAGATGCCCCAGCCTTCAAGGCCTAAAATCTCTACTTCTCACACTCTATCCTGTACTGGCTACTTCTCACACTCTATCCTGTACTGGCTGCAAAGACAGAGACTCTGAGGTCCTAAAAGCCAAAGACCTAAGAACAGCAAAACAGGAACCCCCAATACTAAAGAATGGTGGTGAGTGAAGGGATTTTTAGATGGTGAGCAGAGTTCAGGTGGGGAAGCCACAAGCCACCTGACAACCCTGGCTCTACCCCTAGGAGTGGTAAACAAAGATGAGATGGTTCAAGGACCAGAAACTCCCAAAGAGGAACTTCATGAGGAAACACTCAAGGACAGAGGCAAATCCAAAGGAGCTGTGGAGGTCCCTGGCTTCTGGCCATCAGCACAGCCAAGGACCTAATATACAACTAAAGGAAAGGAAAACTGACTGGTAAAGTGGCCTCCAATGTCCTCACTACCTGAGGCAGCTGGGGCCCCCTCCAGAGAGTCCAGAAAAGAAGGGGCCACCAAATTGGTCCTCAGAAGGCTCAGGAGTAGAGGTCAAAGTCAATACGTTTGGAGTTGTAGAACTGTCCACCAGGGGGATCCAACTTCCGGCAATAAACACCATCAGGGAAGTAGCCTTCATTCACCCAGGTCTGCAGGAAGAGAGGGCAACTGGAGAAGAATTGATATGGTGGGGGCTGGGAGGAAAGAAAAGAGGCAGAAAGGGGCTTACCTGCATCTGGGTGCTGGTGAAGGGCCCATAGAGCTCAGCATCCCCTGTGTTCTCCCACTTATATTCCCACATGACATCCTCCAGGCCATTTCCTGGAGACTCTGTTTCTAAAATAACAGGGAAAGTCATTTGGGCCTCAAGTGTCCTGCCCCTGCCCACAACAGCCCTCTGCTGCCCTTAAATCTCACCTCCTCTCTGGACAGGTGTTGGGTTCTCCAGCTCTCCCTCTGCCACCTCCTCAGCAAACATATCCAGAGAAGGCTGGGGTGTAGGGTCAGGTGGCGCCTGGGTCCGGCACCCCAACCCCTTCAGCTGCATGGCCAACCGTTCTCTTGTCTCCTGATAAACACCAAGGTTGCCCCGAGCCACCATCTGATCAGCCAACCCGGACAGCCGGTCCAAGCGTTGGGGGGAACTGGGCCGCCCAGGTCCCTTGCTACCCCCTTTGCCCCCTCCTCTGGCCCCTAGACGCCTCAGTGCCCCAGCCACTGTCTCTCTTGGCAACAGGAGCTCCAGAAGGCCCTCGAGGAGGGCTTGGGCACTCATTGGTGTCTGGCCCAGGCTGTCCTCCTCCTCTGAGTCTGACGGTGAGTGCTGATCAGGAGGTCGCTCCCTGATCTTCACCTGTAATGTGAAAATACGGGGGTTATTTCCTTCAAACTATCAGCAGGGACTAAGTACTTGCTGCCTACTGTATAACCTCCAGCCACACCAGTCCCTGAGTCACACCCAGTCAATGTTGTCCAGCCAGCTGTCTCGTATGTGAGCATCCCGATTCAGGAAGTAGTTGCCATCTGCATCAAAGTGGCCTTCTTCCATCTCTTCCTGTAGGTTGAAGGGTGTGATCCGCACACCTCCCTCACTGGGGAGTGTGGCTGCTTCCTGACCTGTACCAAAAACATAGACATCCATGCTAGGCAGGCGAAAGAGACAGGAGCCTCCTTCGCCCACAGTCCCAGAAGCCCGTCTGTTCCCCTAATAGTGTCAATTCCTAGGTATAGCTCACCCTCCACATCTTCTGAAGCCAGGATGTCATATTTGCTGGACCCCTCATCATCATCATCCTCATCGCTGTCCAAAGAGTGTTTGCCTTTGAAACGGCTCCCGGGACCTCCTGCCCCAGCCACAGGATCCACCAGCTGTGAGCAGGAACCAGACAGTCCACAGATGCAGGTTACTGGTTATTGAAGGGAACCAAAGTTTTGCCACTCCAAAACTCCCTTTTTCACATCTTAATTTTAAGCTGCTTATTAAGAAACAAGACTCAAAAAGAACCTTTGCCCCTCCCCCCTTTCCTGCCCAAGAGATTCAGACAGAAAAACCTACTATGGGAAGGAAATCTTAGGAAGTTCACCTCAGTCTAATTTGAATTAAGTATGGTAAATAAGATGGCTTTACACAGTAGCCTTTTAGGTATATATTCTCTGTGACTCATTATTTCTTCCAGTTGCCTAGCAAGAATTTACCTTTCATGTGTGTTCTGCTCTTCCTCAACTGTAAATCGCCAATTCTCACTTCTGAAAGCTAAGACCCCATTACCCACCTTAACTCCTCTGTCCAAAATGTCACATATATGTAATGTTGCCTGTCTTGGAATTTTCATGCTTATATGAAATTCCCACATGCATGTATTAAAATTTGATTTTCCTCTGTTTGTTAACTTGACTACTGGCTCAGCTACAAGAACTTAGATGGGAGGTAAAGTACTAATTTTTTTCTTAGTACCCACACTATTCCTCAAAATGTCCTAAGATTTGGACTCAAACTGAAAATCCTCCAAACCCATTTCTCAGAGATCATGTTAAACTAGCCCTTTCTACCCTTTCTTTGTCCCCAAAGCTTTTTTCCTCTTCTAGCCTCTAGTTCCTTTTTTCTCCTCCTCACTCTTCCCCATAATGTAGGAGTCTGGCCTCCTCACCTTCTTCTTGGGGACATTGATTTCAGCCTCATCATCCTCATTGCCCACGCCTTGGAAGGTCACTTTCCTCTTTGGCATGACTGGACAGAGGGTCTTCCCCAACTGAGCTGAGGGAAAGGGTGCAGGTTAAGGGAATTGGGCAAGGAGGATACTCGCCACAAGAGGGCTTCCAGCTCAACAAACATCTCCCCAGGTACGTACTAGATCCGGTATATGAGGGGAAGGAACTTACAGAATCAGGGACCGAAAGGGGAATTGGCAGCCAAGGGGCCCCCGGGACCTGGTTTGGCATCCAAGACTTGCTGGAGCAGGGTCTGAGAGGTGGACATGTGGAGGAGCTTCCATAGGCACCCCCACCCTTGACGAAAGGAGACGGGCTTCCCCTAATGACCACCTCCATTCCCGGCCCCCGAAGTCCTGGGCTGACACCTGCTCCTCCATCCCCAACTCCCTCAGATTCCGTGAGGCCCCAGCGGACCCAGGACTTCGTGCCCTGGCTGCCCCCCTCCTCCCTGCGCCGTACTCCCAACTCCGCGGGTGACCCCCAAGTGTCCCGGGCTATGTGTACAAGTTAGAGAGGCGATACAGCCACAGGGGTTCGAGCAGCCCCACTGACTCACGCTCACCTAAGGACCAAAGGAAGACTGCAAAAGGAGAGAGGAGCGGCTTTCACCACGGCTATATCCGGGGCACGAGGCCGCCATCACCGGAAGAGAACTGCGGAAAGCGCCAGGGAAAGCCGGAAGTGGCTTCACTACAGTGGGAGGACTCACTGAAAGAGTGGGCGGGAGTGCTGTACTTGCTGACCGGGGAAAACAGCCCCCTCCCTTCCCCGAGGTGAAGTGAGCAATAGGGCGAGAAGAGGGGGCCTGTAAACATATAGAACCTCTTCTGACTAGAGGAATGTCCCGGAGTGCTTTTGATTCCCTCCCACAGTAGGGGCTCTGGGGAGAAAGTGGAGCGCCCTCTATTTAAAGGGAGCCCAGAGTCATGGTGGAGAGTAAAACCGGAGCAGGGCCAGTGGGCTCCTGCCTTAGTTGCCCTTTCCAAGGTTACGTCACCTTTCCCCAGGGCTGGCCAAAGATTCCGCCCCTCCATATTATTGGAAACCCTTTCCCCCTCTCAGCATCCAGCTGTCTGCCCTCTCCTAGTCCGAGATAGTCTTGCTCCTCTCCCAGAAAGGAGGCCCAGCTCTTCTGATGGCCCCCCTAGAGGCCCCTGACTGCTGCGGAGCATTTCCGAACCCAGCTCCCTTTAGGACCCAGGGGAAGTCATTTACCCCACCATACCCTGGGCTAGTTCTTGGTTTCAGAGGTAGAAAGGGCCCTCACAAAAGAAGTTGCAGTGACACCTATGCCCAGTACCAAACCCAGAGCCCCTTATGCCCCGATCTCAGGTAAGCCTGGAAAATGGCACAAGTCTCAGACTAAAGCCCCTCTCTTAGCAAACAGGGCCCCAGCCCAGTAGCCCCTGCCCAGGTTCTGTTTGGCCCAAGAGGCAAAGCTGGAGTGGGAAAGTGGAAGAAGTGGGTCTCAGGGCTGTGAGGGCAATACTGTACCTCTAGCTCTCTAGGACACTCAGCCTGAATCCCATTAGGCTAAGGCTGTGCCCAGGAAGAGTCTACTAGAACCATAGGAGGGCAGCATGGGGATCCCCAGGGTAACAAGATGGACCACCCCTCTCCTGCTCTCAGTGTTTCCCCTAGATTGTACTACCATGAAACTGCACGGAAAATCCGTGCTGTTTCTTTGTGGGTACAGAACACTGGTTCCAGACCAGGAGGGCATCTTGCTAAGGAAAAGGGCTGGGCCCTAACTACCAGCTACTAGTGCTGCTGAATCATGCAGGGAAACCTCTCCTACCATGAGCAGGCAGACCACACACCCTTGGGCCTCATCCTTTTGGAGAACTGCCAGGTGAAGCCATGCCTTGGGGCCACAAAACCCTATTCCTTTACCATCCTGACCCCCAGGGTAGAGGGCACAGATGGGCAGCTGGCCCACAAGCTGGCAGCAGAGCACAAGCTGGGAGTTTGCTGTGGCTGCGCTAGCAAGAAGCAGCTGGCTGTGCTGTCTTCCCTCAACCCCCAGTACCAGCAGCTATACCAGGCAGCTGGACAAGAGTCCAGCTCCCCCCGATCTCCTGCACCTGACTGTGGCTATCTAGCCACCCTCAGTCCCCCTCCAGTTTCCATGAGTTGCAGGAGCACTTTGGGAAGGAAATCCAGATGCTGCAGGTGATATGGAGGGCTTCAGGAGACCAGTGATAATAGAGGCAGTAAATCCCAAGCAAAGGTGGAGCAGGAACTCAACCATTATTTGTTAACAACTAAGAGATGGACCAAAGAGTGAGACATACCTACCTGTCAAGACTAGACCACTGCTTCAACAGATATGGCTCACTCATGGCTCCTTCCCTCCTCTTTAGTCCTTATTCCAACCCCCTCATCAAATAACAAGGCAGGAGACAGACCCAGGTACAATAGCAGGTTCTTTTCTGGTTTCTCAAAGCGCTGCACAGGGTGGGGGCAGGTACAGAAGAGAATGTAAACATTGGGTTCTACCCCCTGGAGCTCAAAAAAGGACCCCTTTCCAAGATAGGAGTTGGAGGCTTAGAAGGGAACAAGGTGAAAGGTAGGGGTCCTGATGAGGCAAAGCAGGAAAGGCCTGAGAATAGAGAAAAGTGGGTGAATAGAAAGGACAGCAGGAGGGTGGGGGGTGAGGGAATGGGGGACATTTCCTGTTCCAGTGCATGTCCCCTTAAATAAACTATAGAATGCAAGAACATTGTGGAAAGGAGAACCAAAGGACAAAAGATAGAGCGAACACCCCCACCCTGGGCCAACCAGGTCCTTTGTACATAATTACAACAGAGATGTCCAGATGTCAAGCAAGGAGGGCCTTGGCCACAGCCAGGAACTGAGGGAGGCAGGCAGGACTGAAGACAAAAACAAAAACAAAAAACCACCTCCACTTCATGGGTAAGGGGAGCAACTGGAGTGTAAGAATCCGAAAACTGCTCACTCCCATTGCTAAAAGTCACCCTGTGGTGACAAAAGGCCAATGAGGACAGCACATGGGAAGGGACTGCAAAGGGAACCGGGCAGGAGTGACAGAAACCCCAGCTGGGCCTAACTGCAGACTTGTTCAACAGCTGCCGGAGGGAAATGCAGCTGCCCCATGCACTCTGACTGCCCTGGCTATGTAGGGGTTGCAGCTGGCAGGGAGACAGGAATCAAGCCCCTTTCCTCAGAGAGAGGGACAGCCTGCTGAAAGGCCTGCTCTTGGCTGAGGGAAAAAGAGGGGGTCCATGAAGTCCAGCCCCAGGACAGAAGTCAGAAATAAGCATCCTGCCGGGCCTCAGAGGCTGAGGACCTATCCCCGCCATCCTGGGTGGGTGGGGGCCCATCTGCCTTTCGACGCAGCGAAAGCTTCCTGCCTTGGGCCTTCTTCTCTTGTTTCTGTTGCTCCTTCTCCTGCTTCTGCCGTTCCTTCTCCTGCTCTTTTTCCCACTTCTGCCGCTCCTTCTCCCGCTTCTCCCGTTCTTTCTCCTGTTTCTGTCGCTCCTTCTCACGTTCCTTTTCCTGTTTCTGCCGTTCCTTCTCCTGCCTCCGGGTCTCCTTGCTGGGACCCAGCGGGGTGCTGTTACCAGTAGGTGAAGGAAGGGATGGATGCAGTCCCTCAGCGGTGACCACAGGCCCTGGGACAGGCCCAGCACTGGCCCTGTGGGAAGGAGGGGGTGGAGATGGGGTCCCTCCAGCTGCCAGGGAGCCTCGGCTCTTGAGGCCAGAGAGGCTGAGGAGGCTAGAGGAAGGGCCCAGAGGTGGCTGCTGCCGCCGACGCTCCTCGTGGATGGCTCGGGAGCCGTGTAGTCTCCGTGAGGGCCGATACTGTAGCTCCCCCCGAGTTTCCCGCCACTTCTTGAGCTGGGCTGTGTTCTCTCGCTCAATCAGCGCTTCTGTCACTGGGAGGTTAGTCACCTAGATGGAGGAGAAATGGGTACCAGAATACAGATGAGGTGGGGATGGCCTGAAGTAGGTGTGGATTTTGCCGAGGCCAGGGCCTACCTCATGCACCAGGAAGTCCTCCTGCATATACTGTTGGGGCAGGTTGCGCAGCTGCTCCATGGTTTCATACATGCCCTGGCAGGAGCGCAGCTTCTCCACTGAGCCCAGTGTGTGCCGCAACAACACCAGGGCCACCCGGAAAATGATCTTTACACCTGCATTATCAGAGAAATGACAGCACATGTGATTATGCCTGGAGTTTCAGCCTATCTCATTGAGGAGAGATTAACTGCTCCCATCCCTGTCTACTGCCAACCTTACAGATGAGGAAACTGAGGCCCCAAGGAAAATGAGCTGCCATAGGTTTCAGGGAGGAAAGGCTCTGAGTTGGTGGCAGAGCCAAGACCAGGCCTGTTTCCAGCCCCCAGACCCAACAAGCACCTTCTATCAGCAGGCTATCACCTGGCAGGCACCACCAAAACCCCCGCCCCCTCATGGCCTGAATGGCTACAGACATACCTTCACAGAAGAACATATCCCAGACACGCAGCACTGAAGCCCAGGGCAGGGTGCGGGCAAAGATGCACATAAACCATTCTGTCATGTAGAGCACAGGGTCAATGCGCTGCCGCCTCAGGTGCCGGTGTGCCAGTGGGCAGGCCCGGCGCAACAGTGCAAAAAAGATTTCTCCATCCAGCTGAATGGCCTCCTAGAGATGAGGTGAACCATGAGAAGAGGCCAGCTGTGGCCCCGATGTAGAACTAGATCAAGCAGGGGATCCTCACCTCAGTGGGAGAGGCCCAGAGCAGAAGACAAAAGAGCAAAGGGTGGGGAAGGACAACAACCTCCCTGCAGCCTTGGGGAAAAGTCACAGACCTATTATGCCCAAGCCTCCAGACACTCACCAGCCCTGCACTGTAGTAACCAGGAAGGTACTTGTCGCAGATCTGCACAAGGCACCAAAAGGCTTGCTGAGAAGGGTAAGAACAAGGAGAAAGGAATGGGGCCTGAGAAACAAAGCAGAAAGCTCCCCCATCATCCCTGCAGGCCAAGATCTTCCCATCTCCTCCCCAACCAGGACCAGAGTATGCTGACCTCAGCAGGCATGTGCATGAGCAGCACTGCGGCCACTGGGGCCTGGGCCTGGCAGTAACCCTCGTCGGGCCGGTAGATAGTGTAGGCCTTAAGGATTCGGTACAGGTCCTGTTGCCTGTAGGTATCAGGAAAGACTATGAGGGCAATCAAAAGAGTTGGGAACTCTGCTCCAAACTAAACCTCCCCCGACACCAGCCTCAGCCCAGAACCCTCCTAAATCTAATTCCAGATTAACCTCAGAGCTTTACTAC
The DNA here is from genome assembly GCF_987537825.1 of Furipterus horrens. Taxonomy (NCBI): domain Eukaryota; kingdom Metazoa; phylum Chordata; class Mammalia; order Chiroptera; family Furipteridae; genus Furipterus; species Furipterus horrens. Next base: position 121,841,520 of record NW_028327175.1, read on the forward strand.
CACACACCCCCATTCCCCCCCTTCCTAGTTCTGCCTGTCAGGCTTAAGCCAAAGACTCACACCACAATGAAAGCATTCCAGGCTGCAGAATTCCACTCTTGCCTGCACACTCCACGTGCTATCTATCAATCCCCAGCAGTCTGTGCTCACTCTCCCTTCATCTGCCAACATCACATAAACCTTCATAGTCATCTTGAGGAAGCTTTCAATACCCACAGTTTCAGTCCTCCTCTAGCACTACCTGAATGCTTTCATCACCCCAGAGGAGCTCTCTAGGATAGGGCCTGCCTTATCTATCTCACAGATTTCATCAGTGCCCCCCACCCCCAGCATGTCCAATGGGCCCTGGCTCTTTTCTTTCCCCAGAGAAAGACAGGAAGGGAGGGAGAAAGAGGAGGAGAGAAACACCCGACAGTCTCCTCTCGCACACCCCTGCAACGTAGGCATGTGCCCTGACTGGGAATAAAACTGGCGACCTTTCGGTTCACAGGCCAGCACTCAATCCACTGAACCACACCAGCCAGGGCTTGGGAAACCAGCTGTACCTCAGACCTTTCTCCTGTCTCTGCATCCAAAAGAATAAAATCTCTGCCCTAGACCTGCTCCTCTTCCTTGAGAGTGCCCCATCTCTGTGTCTTGGAATTCCATCCACACAGCCCCACATGAAAAAACAGAAAGCCTTCTTTCACTCCCCTGGCTAATCACCAAGTCCTATCAACACTACAACCTAAATTGCATTCATTCTGTTCCTTCTCTCCACCTCCACAGCAACTCTACAGCGCAAACCTTCAACACTTAACCAGAAAACAGTAATAACCTCCCAGATTCTGTCCCTGTACCCATCACACACATACTCCTAACCACTGCTTACAATAGTGCTTCCCAAAATTCAGTCACTGAACTGTGATCTTCTCTTTTGCTTTATCTGCATACCACCCCTACTACTATTCTCCACTTTGCAATAGCATCCATGAAATGACAGGTTTGATATACTACTTGTTTTACCTAATACCTGTCTGCTTCACCCCTGGTACTATGAGTGCACTGTCTGTGATCATCACCAAGCACAGACTTTCCACTTGGGACTGAATCCCATCTCCTCTTGCCTATACAGGCCATCTTCAGTAACCTTCCCATCTCTCCTGCATCATCAGTTTTTCTCTTTCTACTATATTATTCCCATTGGCATAGTAACATCCATTATTTCCGTTACCTGAAAGTAAGTCTCTTGACCCTGCTTTCCCCACCAAATACTATACTGTTTCTTTCCTTACCTATTCAGTGAAATGCCTCCAGTAGAAACTCACTGTCTTAAGATTTCTTTCCTCTTTCTCCAGGCAGGCTTTAACCCCCTGTTCCCCACCACTGTTTTTATCAAAGTCAACAAAGACCTCCACAGTACCTCTAAGTCCAGAGGTCAATTTGCACTTGACTTTACTTGGCCCATCAGCAGCATTATCATACAGCTGACCCTGAAACCCCTCTTTACTTTGCTTACAGGAATCACACACTCCTGGTTTTCCTTCTACCTCTCCAGCTTCTCCTTCCAGTCCCCTTCACTGGTTCATTCCCAGTAATTACTATTCTTGAAACGTCAGAGCTACGGGCTCAATTTCTGAGCTTCCTTTCGTATATACACTTGTTGCCTTGACAACCTCAGCTAGTCCCATGGGTGAGATTTAGTCCCATCCAGAGGCTGACAGCTCTTCAATTTCCAGTTTAAACCTCTCCCCAAAATCCATAGTTGTATATATTATACATCTAATCCACTTGACATCTCCATCTGGATGTATAATAAGCATTTCAAACAACACATTTTAAAACTGAGCTCCTGATATACTCCTCAAGCCTACTTTCCCCCCAGTTTTCCCCAACCATATCAGTATATAGTAACTTCATTCTTTTAGTTTTTCAGACCCCAAACCTTGAGAGTCATCCATAACTCTTCCCCTCTCTCTCTTACACTCCACATCTAATCTCCTGGCAAATTCTTTTGGCTCTACCTTCAAAACATAACCAGAATCCAACCACTTCTCCCTGTAGTTCCACTGCTACCACCATCATCTGTCAGTATCTCTCCTGGAATATGGAAATAGTCTAACTGATCTCTCTGCTTCTGCCCATGTTTCCTTATAGGCTATGCTCAGCACAGCAGCCAAGATGATCCTTTTAAAACACAAGTCATATCTGGTCACTTATAACCCCAATCTCCATTCTCATTCTCTATTCCCCTTTCTTGCTTTAAACTCCTCTTTAATACTTACTATCATTTATTTCACACACGACATGCTTTCCTTTATCCTATTGTTTATCCCCACTAAAATAAAATAAGCCCAATGAGGGCAGGAGTTTCTGTCTCTAGTTCACTGCTGTCACCTGTGACTAGAACAGTACCTAGCAGATGGCACATGCTCATTAACTTTCTAAAAGGACGAACTTATTGATAAAAATGTCCATCTGAGAACCACCTAAGATCATATTACATATTACTGGGAAGCAGTATGTATACAACCTGAGGAAGGCTGGGATAAATTCAAGTGCCTTGGCACAGCATTTCAGGGCTCCTGGTGATGTGGCTCTTAATTGCTTTTCCAGCCTCGGCTCTATGCAACCCTGCTGTCCAAACACAGCTTACAGGCAGGAAAAACTTGTCCCCTGCTCTTCCCATCTAGCCTTCAAAACCCAGCTCAAATGCCATGAGCCCTTGATGTGCCTCCCTTTCCCAGTCCCACCCCCAAGTCAAGAGTTTTCTTCCCAGGACACATGCTTTAATATGGCTTGACACTCAATCCTTCTAGAAGTCCTGGAGAGCATAAACTGCTTTCAACCCAGTCCTATATCCATCTGGAGCCTTCAACAAATGTTTGCTAACTGACCCACATGGTCAGGCATCTTACCCATGCCCCCCTCGAGCGGCAAACATCTCATGGAATGGGAACTGGCGGTGCAGGTCCTTCTCAATCACATCCAGCCACTTGGGGTCCCCAGGAGCCCGTTCCAGCTCCTGCAGTGGGACAGCAGCAATTACCTCAGGACCTGGGGGTGCTGATGATATCCCTCATCCAGTGTCACATGTCCCCACACTCTGGACACACCTCAAATTTGCCCGGGTTCTGCTCCAGGAGTTCCTTGCTATTGGACAGATACTGCCAGGCCTTGGCTCTGAGGGAGGAGGGGATCCCCTTCCGGCAGCGCAACTTCACCTAAGGCAGAGTGGCAGGCAGGGTGACGCTTCAGAGGCTGGCCCAGCCTCCAAGTTTCCCCCAGCTGTCCTCAGGCTCCTTGGGACACCCTTCCCACATCCACAGGCTTGACACCACTAGACCTGGCCTGTCCTTCTATCTTTAAAGCTACTCCTCCCCTCAGACCCAAGTACCAGCTCTCCCCAACGTGGTCCAGAGAACAGATACTGTCATGTTCCTGGGGGTTTCCCCAGAGCACAGGGGCCCACCCTACCCCCACACCTTGTCCATTACCCTGCCCACTACTTAGCCTTCTCCAACCTTCTGGAAACGTCGTGACAGCCACTTATCCCAGTTACTGAACATCTCCAGCCATTTGAGCTCCCGCTGCCGAGCCACATCCACGGGAATGGAACTCTCTCTGCAGGATGGGGGGAGCATGGAAGGGGTCAATAACAGTAGTATAAAACCTGGATTTCTAGGGGAAATGATGCAAGCCACCTCCCCAGACTCAGATGGAGAGACTGGACATAAAAGTATTTTGTGAGCTGCCAAACGTTAGGATGTCTGACGATCTGGCTATCCAAGTCCCTAGTTCTCCAAACTGAAGGACTTTTTTCCTTTGGAAGGAATCTCTGCACAGAGATTGTGTTCTCATGTTGGATCTCTACACAAAAGCGTGTTTAAATCCCACTTCTGATGTATGTAAGTTAGGAGAGAGAATACGGAATATTTAAAACCATACTTTGTATTAGACCAGGATCCAAGTTCTAGCTTTACCACTTATTCATGTGTGACCTTGGACAAGTCATTTAATTCTCTAGGCCCAATTTCCTCATTTGTAAGATGGAGAGGAAAACAATATTTACTTGAGTTTTTATGACAGAATAAATAGCAGGGGTGCAGGTAAGTATTACCAATTATTACCCATGAAATAAAAATACAAAACAAATATACTTCTCTATCTCCTTAGAAGCAACTGAGTTTTCTCCTATCAGACTTTTGAGATTCCTTGGCCCATCTGCAATTCCCCTTTCCTCATTCTCTCTGAAATCATCCCAGATTCCCAGGCAAATAAAGCTTTCCTTACACTCTTTGCCCACAGTCTGTCAGAGCTTCACATTCAAGATGCCCCATCAGTCCTGAAACAGTTATGTGTAGGAGCCAGTACCAGGAGATGAATGGAATAAAAGAAAGAGCTTGGGTTTCCAGACAGACCTGAGCTCAAATCCCAGTTCTGTCCCTTAGAAGTTGGGGTGTCTTGGCAAGTGATAGCCTGAGCCTCTTCTTTGTCTGTAAAAAGGGATGTCACCACCTACATCACAAAGTTATGAGACTATTGAGAAACTGTGTATAAAGGACTGTTAAATGGAAGGGCTCATTAAATATTAGTTTCTTTTATCATAGAAGCTCCTTAAACAGAGAAAAACTCTCTCATTAATCTCCATAAGTCAGTTCCAAACTCTGCCAAAGGCCAGGATGAGTAAAAAAGCTTTGCTGCCCTCAAGAAGGTCCCAAGCTACCAAGAGAAATAATTACAATATGGTGTGTAAAATGCAATGACAAAAATGCACAGAAGAGGTACCTACTTGGAGTAGGAAAAGTGGGTATCAGGGAAGTCTTCCTGGAGGAGGGGACATCCGAGGTAAACCACAAAAGACTGAGAAGAACTTAGCAGAAAAAGGAGAAAGGCATCCCTGGCCTAAGTATAAATCAGTTCAACAGGACCACAGCACTAAGTGCATGGTGAGGAATGGTGGGAGAAAAGACCAGAGAGGCTGGCAAAGCCAGATAATACGGAGCCTGTGTGCAGGCTAAAGCACTTGGACTTTCTAGTTTGGCACTGGGGAGCCACTAAAAGTTTTTAAGGTACATGTGGCCCTGTCAGCTTCACCTCTGTAGATTCCTCCAGCATGGAAGATGGATTTTAGAGGAACAAAATTATAAAGCAGAGAAACAGCACCCAGCACAGCACCTGGCACACAAGTAGGGCTCACTAAAATCCAATTAAAGGCACATTCCTTAGGGCAGCATGGTACTGAGGAGAGAACCACTGGTCCCACAGATGCAGAGTATATGAGTGAGGCAATTCACTCAACTGCTTTTTTATCTATAAATTGGGTACAATAACACATTCAGGGAAAACATCAGGGTAAAACTTCCCCTCATAGGACCATGAATGTTGGTGCTCAAAGGTTTTCATTTTGTTAATCGATTACAAACCGTACCTAGAATACTCTCACAGGGCTTCTCCCAACACCAGGCAGGTCCCCCACCAACCCCAATAAGCCCAGCCATGACTAAATCCTACCCATTCTTCAAGATTCACATCAGCTTCAGCTGGCTTCCCAGACTGAGCAAAAGATCCCTTCCTTTGGTGCTCACAAAATCCTGTGCTGATCTCTAAGCTAAACCTAACATACACTGAAACCAAGTGTTTTAAGTGTTTTTCTCCCTCCAGATCATCTTGAAATTACTCTTTTATCCTTAATATCCTGCACAGGGCCTGCCACCAGGGTGCTCAGGTGATGCTGAACTGACCAGCAGATTACAGGGGCACAGGAACAATGGGCAGGATCCAGAGACAGAAGGAAGAAGTCAAAGGTGATCACACCCCCACTTCAGGAGTGACTCAGACCCCTGGAGGGAACTAGGAAAGAGTAAGCTGGGTTGGGGAGATGAGGAAATGGGGAAGAGGCCTTCCCCACCCCCTTTCCCTCACTGAAAACATAAGACTGCCCTTCTCGTTTCCCAGAGGGGTCTGGCCTTCCAGGTCTCCTCTCCATCAGTCAAACTGCTCTACCTCCCCACCCCATCAGACCTAGGGCTATGAGGAAGGTGAGGTGCCTGCTTCGCTCCCAGACTCTTTCCGACTACAGGGCCAAAGATCTCTACCAGAACCCCTGCCCAGCCAACCCTCTATAGAGTATTTGGCCCAAAGTGGGAGTTTCATATCAAGGAGCTGGGACAACCTTAGATATCACCTCATTCAACCTTTCACTTCATAGAGGAAACTGAGGCATAGAAATGGGGAAGACACTAGCTCAAGGGCACACAACACACCAAAGGCAAGGCTTAGGCTCAAACCCAGAACTCCTTGACACCTGCTCTAAAACTCACAGACATGAAACTTCAGAGGGCTCTAGGACATGATAGATATCACCAAGTATCCAACTCCCGCTAATCACCCCTGGATCCTCAGAGGCTGGGCTGCCAGTCTGGGCAGGTGCTTCTTTTTTTTTTCCCCTTCCCAAACCTCTGCTTCCCTGAAGCGGTCCCATTGGGTGCCCACTGGGTACTCACAGGCTGCCGGAATACTGGCTGCCCCCAAGGAAGCCATACTTGTCCGTCTTCCGCAGGGCCAGCCCATTTATCTCTGAGTCCGACCCCATTGAGCTCACATCATCCGCCAAGGACTCCAAGGTCCCAGACATGAGGCTCACGGAGTCCAAGTAGCTCAGAGTGTCCGGGGCCTGCCCTCGAGGCCCAGAAATGCCAGGTCCCAGGCTGGACGTGGAGCCTAAGTCCTGAGAGTTTTCAGTAGGTTCTGGAGCAGGGGTCACCCTCACAACAGCTACCAGAGCCTCACTAGTCCCTGAAGGGCCTGTACCAGACCCTGAGGGGTCCTCTGGAACCTGTCTTGTTGATGCTGATGTTGGTACTGCAGCTCCATGTCTACTTGTCACCTGTCCTGCTGTCACTGCTGCAATCGTTGAAGTCACTCCTGAGGCCACTGTGGTTCCTGGCTTGGGAGCAAGCGGGGGTTTGGCGGTCAGGGCTCCAGGAGCCGTTCTGGGAGGGGTCCTGGTGGAGGTCCCGGTGGAGGTACCTGGTCCAGAAGCGGGTGAAGTTCTAGTTTCCTCCGTCTTAGGAGTGTCTGCCCCTACAGCCAGAGCCATCGACTTCTCGTCTCCTACTACTGCCGCGGGCACCAGGGGTTCTGGGCCGGGGGAGACAGGCGCTTCGGGTGGGGCCTCCAGAGTTAGCATCACCACAGTGCTGCCCGTGACCGTCGGGGCCAGGGCCGAGGTCTGGATTGGCCCAGATACCCAGGTGGGCTGCGCCTCCCCGGGGGCCACCAGGGTGACCGGGGCTGAGGTGGCCGTGGTCACTGAAGGCCCCGGAGCCACCACCAAGACAGTCCCGGCCCGGGAGCCGCGGGGCGGCGGCGAGGGAGCCTGGGGGGCGCCATGACGGCGCGGCGGAGCCACAAGGGGCGCTGGGCCCGTCTCCATGGCTGCGGGCCGCCCCTCACATCTCCCCCATCTCTGCCCGGGCGGCCACAGAAGGCGCCGCCCCTCAGGCCGCTCCGCACCGCCAGCCAAGGTAGGGGAGGTGAAGGGTGCGGCTCTGCGCGCGCCAGGGGCGGGGGCGGTGCACAGGCTGCCACCCGGCACGCGGAAGCGGCGCTGGGACCCGGGTGCGCCTGGCGCCCGGGTCTCCCTTGCGCCTTCTCAATCCTAGCCCACTCTCGCCGCCGCCCCCTCCCTCCAGCTTCGGGCCAGGGGCCGACCTCGCGCCTGCGCACACTCTCGGGTGCCGGCTAAGAGGCCAGCTTTTCGGCGTTTCACGCCTGCGCGTGGGCCGTCCCATCGCGCTTCTTTTTTGCTCCCGCCTTGTTAGTAGGCTTGGACGAATAATAGGAGAGAGGGAACTGAGTTTCCGCCAATCGTTGGAAGGTTGGTGAGGTTGGAGGTGGGAAGAGGAAATGGAGGAAACGTGTAAGACCAATGAGAGGGCGAGTAAAGGCAGGAGGAGGCGGAACGAAGGAGGTAACTAATAGAAAAGCAGGAAGCTGAACCTCCTGGCCAATAACAATGGAGGAAGAGTGAATGACCACCGAAGGAGGCGGGTACTATGAGACAAGAGGGGGGCCTGGCTAATAGGAACGGTAAAAAGGCAGCCAATGAAAAGGGGAACAGGCGGAGGTCAAATTGACAGACAGTGACGTCTATTTGGGCGGTGACAGACAGTACCGTCAGTCAATGGGAGGAGCTGAGGAATTCTTCGGGTCTCCCAAGAAGGTCAGAAGGAATGATAGCTGGGGAGGCGGGAGGGGGACTGGCTAAATTTGCGATTAATTTGCCTCATCAGCCAATAAACGCATTCTCTCACTTTAGCAAGGGGGTGGGGGGCGTAAAATAGATAGCTGTATCAGCCAATAGCAGGACCCAAAGGGGGAGGGGTGATGCCAGCAGGCGGTGCCAGCCCAGGGATATCTGTGACAACTGGAGACAAGCGCAGGAGGCGGGTGACAGCTGGGGACAGCACGGAAAAGAGACAAGGGCCGGGGTTATTAGTGAAGCCCTTAGCCAATAAGAGTGCCGTGCTGCCCTGCCTGAGTCCTTTCTGGGCCCCACTTCTCCATCCAGCTACCGATCCCCGCCCCCACTCTGGTGGTATGTGGGACCCAGAGCTCTGTACATCACTATCTCTGATTCTCTTCTAGGCCCTCAACCAATGCCAACACTTCAAGCCCCGGCAACTGTAACCAGAGCTCACAAATGCACCTAACGACCTATCTCTGAATCTACCATTTCCTGCAGGAATTCCAAGCCCCAAGTTCCTCTATGTGAGCTCCTCCCCAGAATCCAGGCTCCAGTTCCTCATACCTTATTCTAGTGGGGATCCCAGACCCCATATCATGAATTCCCAATACCTTGAAATCCCATATCTGTGTCCTTATTCTTTTGGGGATCCAAGACCATTCAATCAACTCCTATCCCCTCATCGCCACACTTCTCTGTGCTCATTTTCTGCTAAGAAACCAGCCTATCCTAGACCACAAACACAAAGTCCTGACTTTCTGAGCCCTTTCTCTCTCTGACACCCATTACCCTGAGCCCCTGGGTTAGAGGACGCCAATTTCCATAGAATCTACCATCTTGAAATTTCAGTCAGGCCTAACTTCCCAGTTCCTCCTTGGTTTCTGAGTTCTCTGAAACTCCTCAGACCCAGATTCTGTGAACTCCCATTCAGTGTCTGAGATATACCACTCCTGATCTCCTTCTCAGTTTCCCCACTTTCCAGTTGACCCAAGCTTTCTGAGCACGTCCCCCATTTCTGTCTTTGGAGTTCTCTTCTCCCAGAACTCAGTAATAAGTGGGTTTCTCCCTGGCCCTGGCCCCTCACAGTAACCTTATAAGGTGAGGCAGCTGTCAAACGAAGCAGGGAGGGGCCAGAGAGGAGGCCAAGGGTGGCAGCTAAGTTTAGGGTGGTTCCTTCACTCTTCTTAGAGACAACAGGTGGCTGGGCCCCAGTGCCCAGAAAAGAAAATGTCTTAGAGACATTGGCATGAGGCTGGAGAAGAGGGAGGGGGGAAGGCACCTTGCTCAGGACATTGGGTCCTAGAGGGAGCAGGAGGAGGAGGAGTTATTGCCAACCTTGGGCCTCTGGGAGCTTCCTCAGCCACTATTACCCCCGACTTCCACTGTATGGAGGGGACTGGGGCAATGAGGCCTAGAGAGGTGAAAGAGAGTACCTCAAAGTCACACAGTCAGCAAGCTGATTCTTGCCCAGAATGGGGAGAGAAGCCACTGACCATTTCAGTCAACCAAGAGGAGGTGACAAACTAGTTACCTTCTTGGTGTCTCTGACTCCCTTCCTCTGAGTTCTAACTTACACACCAGTATCCAAAGAAATGGTTGTAGGCTCACACTAGACCTTTCCAAGGCTCCCAAGGTCTCAGTTCTCAGCCTGGCAATGAAGGCCCTCCAGTGTTAGAGGTTCTGAGCCCCTTGCATCCTCTGCTCATGCCCCATCACAATTCTGGCAACCTGAACCTTCTGATCTTTCACTTCTTCAGGTCTTTGTCCATCCATCCCTCTGCTTAGCACACCTGCTCCTCCACATTCACCTGACTCACTTCTACTGGTCTTCATAAAGTCATTCCCATGCTCCTAGACAGGGCCGCTGTGCTCTCTACTTCTATGGCATTTTCTTTATTTATCCTGTCTCTATGACTGAACTGTAAGATCTACCAAAGCAGGGTGTAAGTAATAATTATGATTAAATTCCACTGAACTATTTCCAAATAATGTTCACATCCACAAGTTCTGCAGGATAAGACTTACATCTCATTTTGTAGAAGGGGAAACCAAGGCCCAGGGAGTTGAAGCACAAAGCCCAAGATGACAGAGCAGGCTCTCTGCCCTAAGCTGTCTAGTCTCTTCATACCTAGTGATTCCATGCTCTGCATCTTTCCTCAGAAAGTCCTCCCTCTCCTTTAAAGGGATAAAGATGACCTTCCTGATCTTTCAGATTCCCCAGATGGCTCTCTCCCACCTTTATACTCTGCCACTACCCCCACTCTTGACTGTGAAATCCAAATGGGAAGAAGGTCCTGTTTGCCAAAGTGCACCCATAAAGCAGAGCAAAGCACAATAAATTTATTGTGTTTCCCACCCAACTCAGGGGTACAGGGGCCTCGTTCATCTCTCTCCAAGCACTGTGCCCTGGTGTGGGTTCTCTCTGAACTCCAGAACATTTCAGCCCCCTTTTGAGACAAAGTACGTCCCTTCATGCCCAGATCCTAGTGAGACATGCATCCCAAGACTCACTCCCTCCTCCCTCTCTCTCTGAACTCCAGCTGCTGCAGGCCCTCCAAGAAAGGAAAGGTCCTGAGCCAGGCTATTTTGGTATCTGGGGTGGGCACCCACAGGGCTAAGGTTACCCTGGTATGTTAAGGGCTCCCTGGGACAGGACTATATAACCCCAGAGGGATCATAGCAGACTGACTGTCTGCTACTTTCCAGCCTTTCCCCCAGGTGACTGAAGACATGGTGAGAATCCCCAAGCCCCTGCCCAGACCCCTCAGACCTCAGGGCAGCCTCCCCTTTGAAAGAAGGTAGCTGGTTCCCTGTCCATCAAGAGGAAAAAAGATGAATCCTCTCTTTCTCATTATCACTAATAGGGAGCATACAGAATGTTGGCCTAAAGGACCCAACCAAGGATAATCCACTCAGACACTCCACTCACAGGAGCCCAGTCCCTCTCAAAGCATGCTTTCTGCACTCCATCTTCCAAAAAATCCCCTGGGACCAAGTAGGCACGGATTCCCACTCATTTCATAAATGAGAAAGTAGTTTCATACAGAATGAATGAGTGAATCAGGGTCATACAGGAAGTCTGGGACTCAGAGGAGGTAGGCTCAGGGCACAAAGAGTAGGAACCTTCCACTTGCTTCCACTTGTTCGGTAGGATGGAGGTGTGGGACTCAAGGGCTACAGAGAGGAATTTGGGGATGCAACCCACGCAAGTACCCTCAGCAAAGAAGTCATGAAGAGAGGGAAGCCTAGAGTCAGATGAGTTGCTTTACAAAAATGGATTCAAAGAAACCTAAATCTAATCCATTGCCTCTAGAGAATATTAGGATCTGGCCCATGAGTCTCTTTGCCCAACCCTCACCCCCCAGGCACCCAAAAAGGCCAAGAGAAGGGCAGCGGCAGAGGGCGGAAGCTCCAATGTCTTCTCAATGTTTGACCAGACTCAGATCCAGGAGTTCAAGGAGGTGAGTGAAGGCAGAGGGAAGACTGAAGGCTGATCAAAGGCAACCCCCGCTGCTGCCCTCCTCTCCCCATGCCCCAGAAAGTGCACCTGTTTTAGTGGGAGGAAAAGGGTTTAGAATTCCTTACTCCCCTCCCTTTTTGGCATGTTGTAAGAGGACAGCTGGCTGGGAGCCAGAATTTGATCTGCCTGGAGTAAGGATGCTAAAGCCTGGCCATGGGGGACCTCTTTCCTGCCCCTGTCCTCTACAGGCCTTCACAGTAATTGACCAGAACCGTGATGGCATTATCGACAAGGAAGACCTGCGGGACACCTTTGCAGCAATGGGTAAGCCCTGCCCTCTCCCCACCCCCCCCCACCCCCGCACCTGTAAAGATCCAAGGCTGTAGAGTCTAGGGAATTCAGCAGCTTTGGGAGCCAGCCCTGCTGGCTCCACCCTGGGCCTCAGTCTACCCAGATGAAAAATAGGTGTGATGATCTGAATTTATGAGCATTACCCTCTGGTCCCAGGACCTCACTCCAGCCCATGCTTCCCCCACCCCACTCCAGGGCGCCTCAATGTGAAGAATGAAGAACTAGATGACATGATGAAGGAAGCCAGCGGTCCCATCAACTTCACTGTCTTCCTGACTATGTTTGGGGAGAAGCTTAAAGGTGAATGAAGTGTCCTGGGTCCGAACTCCCAGTTGCCCTTTCCTGGACCTTTCAGGGAGAGACCCTTCAGGGATCCTTCAGCTTCATTTGCCCTCTCACCCCAGGTGCCGACCCTGAGGATGTGATCACTGGAGCCTTCAAAGTCCTGGACCCTGAGGGGAAGGGAACTATCAAGAAGCAGTTGTAAGTAATTCCCTCCAGCTGCTCAGCCTCTGAAATCCTCCTTAAATTCCTACCAAGGGTTAGGCATTGCCAGGGATACAGGAGAAATAAGGACTGTGGATTAGGATTACATTTTCACAGCACATATCGGGAGAAGGGCAAAAGTAAGGAAACCTTTTGTGTTTGTGAGTGTTCAGAAGATCACTGGAGGCATCTAGAAAGACCCCGGTTTTCAAGGCGAAACTGGGAATAGCAACAAGAATGAGGTGGGAGTAGAAAGAATTTACAAGGCCCAATCCCAATTCCTCCCATGTCACCTCTCTCCAGCTTGGAGGAGCTACTAACCACCCAATGTGACCGCTTCTCCCAGGAAGAGGTGAGTGGGAGAGGGGCCTGGGAGAGGGGAGCCTAAGGAACCGGTAGGAGACCCAGCCGTGCAATCCTTCCCCAGATCAAGAACATGTGGGCAGCCTTTCCTCCTGACGTGGGCGGCAACGTAGACTACAAGAATATCTGCTACGTCATCACGCATGGCGACGCCAAGGACCAGGAGTAGAGGACCCTTTTAAGGCCTCCACCAGCCATAGCCTTCCTGCCAGTCCGCCCTCCACCCTGAGTCCTAATAAAATTGAACTGGTCTTTGTTTCTTATCCTCGGCACCTTCAGTGTGATATTCGGAGGGACTCAGGTGGGGAGGGTGAGCTGAAACACTGCTGGCACAAAGTGAGTGCCCAACAAGCTAAGTAAGGCCTGGATCAGGCGGCTGCACGCGCTTATTCCCACCAGGAAAGAGAAGACGTTTGGCCTCGGGAAATTTAGTTTTTATAGAAGATTCAGTTCGGATGCAGAGGGGCAGGGCGAGGATGGAGTTCTCAGGGAATGGGCTGAAAGCTCGGGCTCCGGAAGTGGTGGGGGGCGGGGCGGGGTGAAAGGCAGGACTGTTAACTCTGGGGTTGGGAGAACCTGTTAGCTCGAGAACCCGGTGCCAGGGGAGCCTGGGGCTCGGGGACTGGACAAGAGACGGACCGAAGGCGGAGCCGGGGTAAAGCTCTACCCCGGCGGGGGCCTCAGAGAGCGTCCGACTGTTCGCCTTGAGCGTGGCTCTGCTGCATCTGGGCCTGCATCTTCTCCAGCATCTCTTGCATGCGACGCAGCTGTGTGGGGCAAGGTTGCAGGCTGTGGGACTGGGCGAAGCCAGAGAGGGACTTCGTCGAAGAGGACGGGGGAGGTGAGGTGTTTGCTCACCTCTTCGTCTTTTTCGCGGATTAACTTCTCTGTCTCAGCCAGAGGCAGCACGGGCAGCGGGATCTCTGTGACGCTCCGGCGGGAAAGCTTACTAAGGGGCGACGAAAAGGAACAAATTAACAGGGAGACCTGTGGTTGTGTGGGTCACAACTGTGAGGCCAGGTCTCAAGGAGGTTGGTCTCGAGGAGGCGTGCCCTTGCCTATGAGGTTAGGGCCTTAAGCAAAGTGGGTAGGGAAAGACTGGGTGAGAGGTCTGGAGGTGAAGGCGGGGTCGTGGATGTTGTGAGGGCCAGGCTTTGGAAGCACCTAGGAGTCAACTCCGGATCTCACCTGCGGCTGGCTCGATCGCGTGCTCCTGGTCGGGCTAGGCTCTGTAGGCAGTGGGCCCGGTAGCCCTCATAGAGCCGATCGTGTGTCACCTCCTTAAGGTCCTGCAAGTGTGTCTGCACCAGCATCCGCCGCAGGTTCAGGAAATCACAGTGATGTGGATTCTCCACTGGGGGATGGACCACGTGCGTGCCTCAGGACACTGGGTTGAGTCTTCCCTCAGTCCTGCCCCCGCTCTAGTGGAGGGTCCTCGCTCTGCTGCTCAAGGACCTCCAAGACCAGAGCTTGCCCCATCATCACATGTTGGGTTCGGTTGACTTGGAGGTGGCCTGGGCTCCCTGCTGGCCTCAGAACCCGTGCCCAACCTTACCTTCCACGGTACCCCAGGGGTAGCGGCGTCCCCTCACTGGTCGGGCCTTGCTGTCTCTCACTACCTCACATGAGCCAACAACTGCGAAAGGGATGCTCTCCTAGAGGGCAGTAGTCAGGGATCACCTCCAAGGCAGGAACCTCTGTTTAGCTTCCGCCTCCACATCTGCCTGCTCTGCATCTCCACCCCTTTCTCCCTTGCCTCTGCACCTTCATCTCTGCATCCTGCCTCTTGAAGTCTTCATCCTCATCAGAATCACAATCGGGGAATGGATAGATGTTGATCTCCTCCTCCTTCAACTGGTCCCGAATCTTGGAGAAAACAGGTATAGAGAAAGTGAGAATCACGGAGACTGTGAGCAACAGACATTGCTTGGCCAGAGACAGATTCAGATACATATACTGGGTAGTTAGAGACAGGAAGACATAAAAGACAGAGATGGTGAGAAATGAACGTGCAGGATGACCAAAAACAACATCCCAGCGATAAGCTCTGGCTGGTGTGGTTCAGTGGACTGAGTGCTGGCCTATGAACCGAAAAGTCTTCAGTTAGATTCCCAGTCGGGGCAATGCCTGGGGTGCCGGCCAGGTCCCACCTGGAGGAGTGCCCGACTGATGTATCTTGCACATCAATGTTTTTCTTCCTCTCTTTTCTCCCAACCCCTCTCTCTAAAAATTAATTAATTAATACATAAAAAATTTTCGTAATCCCAGTGATAATGAGACAGACATAGATGGTGGAAAACTGAAACAAAGAAACCCTAACAGAGAAGGTGGAGGCCTGGAAAGATGCTAAGATGAGGCAGATACCAAAATACCAGGAGACAGGCATAAGCAGAAACAGTGACAGATGACTCTGAAGACACTGGTGGGTGGGGGTCATCATTCTATGCCTCTACCCTCAGACAGGCCTTAGCTAAGCATGCAGCCGAGAGATTCTATTTTAAGCCTCCAGAGACAGCTCCCTCAGGCAGCTTACTACCTACCTTCCTCAGAAACTTTCTCTAGGGCAGTGTAGGGTGACAGAAGAAAATAAAGGTGGGATTAAGTGGTAATGAAAAGAGACTTGACCTAGGGTGGTAAACATACAATATACAGATGATGTACTGTAGAATTGTATACCTGAAACCTATATAATTTTATTAATGTTACCTCAATAAATTCAATTAAATAAATAACTTTGAGGGGAAAAATAAAGAAACTTTCTTTAATAATCTAGCATTACACATCATGCTCCAAGAAGTCCACCCCAAGATCAAAGAAGTGAAAGCTGAGTTCAGGTTTAATCATCACTTTGGCTTCATGTAGCACCAAAGATCAGAAGTCACCACGCACCTTCTGCTTGAGGGCCTGGGTTTCCCTAGGCATCAGAGCATCTGCTTTGCCAATGACTGGAATGATATTGACCTTCTCATGCACCGCTCGGAGGAAGGCCACATCTAGGGGCCGGAGCCTACACCCAGGGATTTGTCAGGGTTTGATCTCAAGGTACAGAGGCACCCCCCCAAACCTTCCCCAAATGCCCCAACCCCCAGGGTGCCCCCCAGACCCCCGGCCAAAGGGTGAGATGAAGTAGAGGCAGCAGTGGACACGGGAATCCTGGATGTTCTTCCGGTTCAGGCCACTCTCATCCCTAAGATACTGCTCAAATTGTTCCTCAATGAAGCGCACCACGGGCAGCCAGCTGAGGTGTGGAGAGAGCTTGTGGTCAGAGATCAGGAGCCACATGGGGAAGGGGGCAAGGCTAGCCAGGGCTGTGGGGGTGGAAAGTAGTTTCTTTGTCTTCAACCAAAGAAATTAGGAAAATGTCAGGGTCATAAGTGAGATGCCAGGAAGCACAGGGCATGCTAGGCCACATGGCCATCAGAAACAGGCCCCCTAC